>NC_091982.1:209700666-210025930 GCF_044704955.1 Pristiophorus japonicus | reverse complement strand
ATCGTGCTGCTAAGGATGCCGCTGTTAACGGTGACCTCTGGCAAGCCCCTACCCTCCTTTAAGGTCAGTCTCGAGTATCCGAGGGGGGGGGGGGGCGACATCGACCTCCCTTCCCTCCAGTCCAGTTATTCTCCCTGTGCAGTTTATGGCATGGCATGGCATGAAAATGGATGTACATTACCTCAGCCCACTGCAGACACACAATTAGCTCCAGATCAGTCTGGGAAAGCTGCCGCCCTATTAATGTACAACCCCCGTTTGCGGTGGCTATTCCGATCTCGCAGTTGTCTGTGTTCCCCCCATCCATGGCACCCGAAATTTTTGATCGCCTCCACTCACACCCAGTAGATGTACTCACACTATTCAGCTGAAGCTACGGAAATTTGCATGGTATGCCGATTGTGTGACGAATGTTACTCTTAGGGTGAATCATTGCCTGCCCCAATTGTAGCACAATCCAAGTGCCCACATTAATTGAGCACTGTTGCATAGTTCCCCCTCTCCTAACAGGCCATGGACCCGCCTTCAAATTGATTTTATAGGTCCCTTACCTATAGGACCTTCTGGTTTGTGATATTGTCTGGTTATAGTTTATAAATTTGCTAAATGTATGGAGCTTTTCCATGTAAAACAAACATCATATTGACAGCGGTTCAACTTTTATTATGTGAGGTGATCTGCAGGTCGAGAGTGCCAATCCAAGTTGATAGGGATCACACTTTACTTACCGCCCTACAACGGATAATGGGTATCTCGCATAAACTTCACATCTCCCATCACCCACAATCATCTGGAGTGGTGGACAGAGGAAATCGAACTCTGAAAACCATGTTAAAACAAATTGTGTGCCCCACCAAATGGTCCAGTACGTTGCTAATGTGTCTAATGGCTGTTAGGTTCACCCCACATAGTACAACGGGTATCTCGCCTGAGCAGGCTATAACCGGGTGACTAATACGAATGCCAGCCCCTCTATTAACCCCTTCAGCCATACCCTTAGCACAGGGAATTACCAACCAAAAATGAAACGGTGGTAGAGAACATAGAACAAACTAACATGCTTGTAGCTACACAAACAGGCAAATCATAAAGCTAGGCAAATAAATACTTCGACAAGAAAGTTCGACTATTTGAGTATCAAGTGGGAGATGTTGTAATGGTACTAAACTATGGGAAGAGGCAACATTGCTTTGAACCAAAGTGGAATGGCCTCTTTCTGATTATTGACAGGGCCAGTCCTTCGGTTTATCTGGTGCAATTCCCTGGGAAAAAGGCGAGGACGAAGGTGGCTAAATGGTACCATCGACAGTTACTACTTGGAAGCTCTACCTTTTGGTTCCTGAAGGAAATGGAGTTCGGGTACAACTACACTGCAGCAGAGAGGGATACAACCCAGAGTCCCGGAAGGCAAAGCCCCGGGATGGTACCCACAGCATTGGTTAAAGCTAGTGGGAGTACCCTATGAAGTAAAAAGTGAAAAATGAGACATTAAGAAATATGATTTGAATTGGCCATCTTTTTGGCTGAGACATGAGGGTGAATACCAGTGGAAAGCCAAGTGTCAAGAAAATACCAGAAATGACACAATGCTCAGTGCAGGATGGTATGTTAGTAGTGGGTCCAGGGGTATTCAGCATTTAGGAAGGCTAGACAAAGAGGAAAAGGAGGCGGGGTAGCGTTGCTGGTCAAAGAAGAAATTAGTGTAGAGAGAGAGAGGGGGTGGAGAGAGGGGAGAGAAGTGTAAGAGAGAGGGAGTGAGAGAGGGGGTGGAGAGAGGGGGAGCAAGAGTGAGAGAGAGGTGGCGAGAGTGGGAGAGCGCAGTGAGAGAGGGTGTGAGGGAGTGAGTGGATGAGAGAGGTGGAGTGAGATGGGAGAGAGGGGGGAGCAAGAGAGGAGGGGGGAGAGATTGGGCAGAGAGCACGTGATGAGGAGAGGGTGATGGAGAGGTGAGAGAATGGTGAGACGGGGGGAGAGAAAGGGTTGGGAGAGAGACGGGGAGAGAGTAAGAAGAGAGGGGGAGAGAGGCGTGAGAGAGAGGAGGAGGGGGGGGGTAGCGTGGGGAGAGAGAGGGGTGAGAGAGTCTAAGGATAAAGGGTAAGCCATTTAGGACCGAGATGAGGAGAAACTTCTTCACCCAGAGAGTGGTGAACCTGTGGAATTCTCTACCACAGAAAGTTGTTGAGGCCAATTCACTAAATATATTCAAAAAGGAGTTAGATGAAGTCCTTACTACTAGGGGGATCAAGGGATATGGCAAGAAAGCATAAATGGGGTACTGAAGTTGCATGTTCAGCCATGAACTCATTGAATGGCGGTGCAGGCTGCACCTATTTTCTATGTTTCTAATGCAATAGTCAGGAAGGACATTGGCTTAGATGATGTGGAATCGTTATGGGTGGAGCTGCGGAATACCAAATGGCAGAAAACGCTGGTGGGAGTTGTGTACAGGCCACCAAACAGTGGTAGTGAGGTTGGGGAAAGCATGAAACAAGAAATAAGGGATGTGTGTAATAAAGGTACAGCAGTTATCATGGGCGACTTTAATTTACATATAGATTGGGTTAACCAAACTGGTAGCAATGCGGTAGCGGAGGATTTCCTGGAGTGTATTAGGGATGGTTTTCTTGACCAATATGTCGAGGAACCGACTAGAGAGCTGGCCATCCTAGACTGGGTGATGTGCAATGAGAAGGGACTAATTAGCAATCTTGTTGTGCGAGGCCCTTGGAGAAGTGTGACCATAATATGGTAGAATTCTTTATTAAGATGGAGAGTGACACAGTTAAAGCAGAAACTAGGGTCCTAAACTTAAGGAAAGCTAACTTCGATGGCATGAAGCATGAATTGGCTAGAATAGACTGGCAAATGATACTTAAAGGGTTGACGGTGGATAGGCAATGGCAAACATTTATAGATCACATGGAAGAACTTCAACAGTTGTACATCCCTGTCTGGAGTAAAAAAATAAAACAGGGAAGGTGGCTCAACCGTGGTTAACAAGGGAAATTAAGGATAATGTTAGATCCAAGGAAGAGGCATATAAATTGGCCAGAAAAAGTAGCGAACCTGAGGACTGGGAGAAATTTAGAATTCAGCAGAGGAGGACAAAGGGTTTAATTAGGAGGGGGAAAATAGAGTATGAGAGGAAGCTTGCCGGGAACATAAAAACTGACTGCAAAAGCTTCTATAGATATGTGAAGAGAAAAAGATTAGTGAAAACAAACGTAGGTCCCTTGCAGTCGGACTCAGGTGAATTAATAAAGGGGAACAAAGAAATGGCAGACCAATTGAACAAATACTTTGGTCTATCTTCACGAAGGAAGACACAAATGACCTTCCGGATATACTAGGGGACCGAGGGTCTAGTGAGAAGGAGGAACTGAAGGATATCCTTATTAGGCGGGAACTTGTGTTCGGAAAATTGATGGGATTGAAGGCCGATAAATCCCCGGGACCTGATTGTCTGCATCCCAGAGTACTTAAGGAGATGGCCCTAGAAATAGTGGATGCATTGGTGATCATTTTCCAACAGTCTATCGACTCTGGATCAGTTCCTATGGACTGGAGGGTAGCTAATGTAACACCACTGTTTAAAAAAGGAGGGAGAGAGAAAACGGGTAATTAGAGACCGGTTAAGCTTGACATCAGTAGTGGGGAAAATGTTGGAATCTATTATTAAGGATGAAATAGCAGCGCATTTGAAAAGCAGTGATAGGATCGGTCCAAGTCAGCATGGATTTATGAAGGGGAAATCATGCTTGACCAATCTTCTAGAATTTTTTGAGGATGTAACTAGTAGAGTGGACAAGGAACAACCAGTGGATGTGGTGTATTTGGACTTTCAAAAGGCCTTTGACAAGGTCCCACATAAGAGATTGGTGTACAAGATCAAGGCACATGGTATTGGGGGTAATGTACTGGCGTGGATAGAGAATTGGTTGGCAGGCAGGAAGCATAGAGTCGGGATAAATGGCTCCTTTTTCGGAATGAAAGGCTGTGACTAGTGGAGTACCGCAGGGCTCAGTGCTGGGACCCCAGCTCTTTACAATATGCATTAATGATTTGGATGAAGGAATTGAGTGTAATATCTCCAAGTTTACAGAGGACACTAAACTGGGTGGTGGTGTGAGCTGTGAGGTGGATGCTAAGAGGCTGCAGGGTGATTTGGACAGGTTAGGTGAGTGGGCAAATGTATGGCAGATGCAGTATAATGTGGATAAATGTGAGGTTATCCACTTTGATGGCAAAAACACAAAGGCAGAATATTATCTGAATGGCGGCAGATTAGGGAAAGGTGAGGTGCAACGAGACCTGGGCATCAGTTATTGAAAGTTGGCATGCAGATACAGCAGGCGGTGAAGGCGGCAAATGGCATGTTGGCCTTCATAGCTAGGGGATTTGAGTATAGGAGCAGGGAGGTCTTATTGCAATTGTACAGGGCCTTGGTGAAGCCGCACCTGGAATATTGTGTTCAGTTTTGGTCTCCTAATCTGAGGAAGGACGTTCTTACTATTGAGGGAGTGCAGCGAAGGTTCACCAGACTGATTCCAGGGATGGCTGGATGGACATATGAGGAGAGACTGGATCAACTGGGCCTTTATACACTGGAGTTTAGAAGGATGAGAGGGGATCTCATAGAAATGTATAAAATTCTGACGGGACGGGACAGGTTAGATGCGGGAAGAATGTTCCTGATGTTGGGGAAGTCCAGAACCAGCGGACACAGTCTTCGGATAAGGGGTAGGCCATTTAGGACTGAGATGAGGAGAAACTTCTTCACTCAGAGGGTTGTTAACCTGTGCAATTCCGTGCCGCAGAGTCGTTGATGCCAGTTCATTGGATATATTCAAGAGGGAGTTAGGTGTGGCCCTTACGGCTAAAGGGATCAAGGGGTATGGAGAGAAAGAGGTGAATGATGAGCCATGATCATACTGAATGATTGTGCAGGCTCGAAGGGCCGAATGGCCTACTCCTGCACCTATTTTCTATGTTTCTATGGAGGTGTAATAACACAAAAAGAGAGGAGCTCACAGTAAATAAAACCAGTAATAGGAAAGTGTCCCAAAAATAACAGAAGATCCTGATAATGGTAACTCGCACTCATGGGAGCCTGTATAATGTTAGATATGAGATTGTCTATTATTAAAAGTAGTACCTCCCAGAAATATTTGGTTAAAATGCAGCAAGACAATGCCCAAATTGAGAAAGCAATGAGCAAGTTAGGGGACCACAAGTGGTGGGAAGTAGCCTACAATACTAGTCAGCATCCTTGGGCATGAATGATATCAGCAGCCTTAGTAATTGCTCAATGCCTGGTCTTAATAGTTCTAATTATACTGTCATGTTATTTGAGATGCTTGAATGTCGATTGAACCATTGAACCAATAATCTAGAGTTGGCACAGTTGGTAGAGGTTTGTAAATGAGAGGTCAAAATAGAGTTTTCTCCCTCTCAAGGTGGGGACTGTTAGAAACTAAAGATACCTAAAAAAATGTATATGGTTATGCAATTAAAACTGAGGTGAAAAAGCGGTGTTTAAATGGTTATATTCGAATTGCAGATGGAACGTCTCCTTGGACCAGACAGATGCTTAGAAGTGTTAATCTTTTGGTTTCCTATGGAGGATATAGTACTATGTACGATATGCAATCTTCCTGTTGCTGAGTGATAACTTAAAAACAACAGATTAAGACTTGAATCTTGTTTATGTATTTTATGTATAATGCTAAGGTAGGATTTGAAGTTGGCTTAACAGAACTGCCTGTGAAGATAATGGAAGGAAGTTTGGGGAAGTTGATGTAAACATTTGCTACATCATGAAGGAGGTAACACTCTGAAGTGAATAGGTTTCTGGTTTGGCCTCATGAGATCATAGGCAGGATATGCACGAGACATCTTTAGGGCAGGCTTTGACACAAGAAGCAAGACAAAGAACACGACACAGCATTGGATAGCAAGTTTTTAGGGAAACCTCTATAGGTCAAAAGTTTGTGTCAATGTCCCGGTTCAGGCCCACCCCTAAAAATTAGAATAAAAGTCACCTCCTGAAAACTTGCATTCACAGACAGGGAGGGAGAGAGACTCCAGATGGAAGAGAGAAGAGCTCACAGACGAGAGAGAGAAGCTCACAGACAGGAGAGAGGTAGCTCTAGATGAAAGGAAGATAATTGCCCGTGTCAACCCTCTGTCCGATTGGGTCGGTATCAACTACTTGTCACGGTCGTCTGTTTTTGTTGTATAATTAATGTGTTATATTCCATCTTCAACGATGATTAAACACAATATACCCACCATATTGATTTGCACATGAACTTGATTATTTAAAGTGACCAGAGGTAGCCGTAAATACGTTATTTCTAACATTGGCAAGCCAAGGTAGGATTGCAAACGGTTAAAATAAATATTTGATATAAATGTAATATATATATATATATCAATCAAAAAAATAGATCTATGCATATCTATTCTATGTTTCATTTCAGAAGTCAAAATATGGGTTCTTTTGCATGTGTACTGAATTTGTATTCCTGTTTCTCTTGTTTCTATATATATTTTTACTTTTTGGATGGGAGGTTGTGGATGGTGTGATGTAGTAGGGAAACGAGCCACTTCCAGCTAGAGTGGATTTTCCAGTGGCGATTGTGGAGAAAATCTAGCCTTCAAAAACTCAATTTTCCCCCTGCCTGCCCCGCTCTAATTTTTAGTAAAACTTTGGCATTATTGATTTATATGTAGCAGTTAAAGGAAGTGAAAATTCAGGAGTTCCAGTCCTGGTCTCTAACCAGTGACCTCTGCTAGAAGTAGAAATGGACATACAATGAGGTAAGTCAGTCACTGTCAAATTGCTAAATACTGCAAAAGGATATTATATCATCTGCTGTAACAAGTCTTTGAACATTGTTAAACTTCTACATAAAAGCACCATTGTTATCTCAGTTCTCTTTATGAATGTTGTACCTTATTTTTGTGCATGTTAGAAGCCTTATGCCAACTCTTGTCTCTTCAAAACAAATGAACCAGAATGGGGCATTGTATGTAGCTGGTGGGGAAAGATTAAATGCTTGCCTGATGCTTCGTGGCACTAAATATGCTAAAAGGATGATGAATTATTGTCTTCATGTTACCACCTGCCATTTATTAAGTTGGTGCAAGATGCTCTATAAATTAAATATTAAGTTGGGTAAAACCAAATGAGGTAATCATTATAGAAAAAATACAAACATCAATTCTGTCTAATTGATATGTAATTCACAAAGTTATCTTCTATACATGTATAATGTTTAACATTTGTCAGGTATTTAGAAAACTCATACAAAAATGTGAATATTTGAAAATATATCGACTACAAACCAATGTAGTTTTACAGCAATCTATTAGAATATTTGCACCATACTCAAAATATAAAACAAGTAAAATTCTGCACAAGTTAGTTACCGAACCCAAGAATATTTTGTTGATACTTCTATCCCAGCGTGATTCGTGTTATAGCATTAATTATAATCCCCACCTGTATTTGGTATTCCACAGAATCAGGTAAGAATTGAGTTTTATAGATATCTGCCCCATCATGAGCCAAAAAGGTATTAAATACTCCCACAATACATATTCTGATTTTAAGTACTCTGTTCCAGACAATGCTCCTTTATCACAGGGGACCTTCATGACCACACACACAACTCAAATTCTCCATTCTCAATAGTAGGTAGGATTCAACAGTAATGCTGTGTTTTTTTGTTGCAGAGTCTGGTGGTGGGAACCATTATGGTTCTGAATTAAAGACTCTGAGGCTGTTGCAACAAAATCTCATTGTATAAAGTCTACAAAAAAACATTATTTTATCCCAGAAAGTAGACCAGGAGATACCCATCATAAACCAGTGATTTCAAGAGGAAGACATATTACAGCAAACTGTGGCCATCTCTTGCTTGAGTAAACTCTTCTTGCTTTGTTGATTGGATAACCCACTATCACAGGACCTTTTTATTATTCATTCATGGGTTGTGGGCGTCACTGGCAAGACCAGCATTTATTGTCCATCGCTAATTGCCCATGAGAAGATGATGGTGACCTGCCTTCTTCAACCATTACAGTCAGTGTGGTGAAGGTATTCCCACAGTGCTATTAGGGAGGGAGTTAAGGAATTTTGACCCAGTGACAATGAGGGAACGGCGATATATTTCCAAGTCAGGATGGTGTGTGACTTGGAAGGGAATCTGGAGGTGATGTTGTTCTCATGTGCTTTTGGCCTTCTAGGTGGTAGAGGTTGTGGGTTTTGGAGGTGCTGTTGAAGAAGCCTTGACGAGTTGCTGTAGTGCAGCTTGTAGATGGTACACACTGCAGCTATGGTGTGCCAGTGGTGGAGGGCATGAATGTTTAAGGTGGTAGATGGGGTGCCAATCAAGCGAGCTGCTTTGATCTGGATAGTATCAAGCTTCTTGAGTGTTGTTGGAGCTGCACTCATCCAGGCAAGTGGAGAGTATTCCATCACACTCCTGACTTGTGCCTTGTAGATGGTGGATGAGTCAGGTGAGTCACTCGCTGCAGAATACCGAAGCCTGTGGCCTGCTCTTGTATTTATGCGGCTGGTCCAGTTAAATTTCTGGTCAATGTTGATGGGGGATTCAGCGATGGTAATGTCATTGAATGTCATGGGGAGGTGGCTAGGCTCTCTTGTTGGAGATGGTCATTCATGCCACACAAGTGCCAGACAATGTTACTTGCCACTTATCAGCACAAGCTTGAATGTTGTTCAGATCTTGCTGCATGCGAGCACAGACTGCTTCATTAGCTGCAGAATTGTGAACACTGCAATCATCAATGAGCATCCCCACCTCTGACCTTATAATTGAGGGAAGGACATTGATGAAGCAGCTCATGATGGTTGGGCCAGGACACTGCCCTGAGGACCTCCTGCAGCAACGTCCTGGGGCTGAGATGATTGGCATCCAACAACTACAACCATCTTCCTTTGTGCTAGGTGTGACTCCAGCCAGTGGAGAGTTTTCCAGCGATTCCCATTAACACTCGGTCAAATGCTGCCTTGATGTCAAGGGCAGTCACTCTCATTTCACCTCTAGAATTCAAGATTTTTTTTTGCATATTTGGTCCAAAGCTGTAATGAGGTTTGGAGCCAAGTGAACCCCAGCTACAGGAACCCGAGCACCACCATTTGGGAACTTTAGCTGGCCCTATTATTCTTCAGGAATCAAATATATGGCCAGAAATTTCTCCCTGTGATACAATGCAAATTTGACAATGATTCTGTCATTATGCACACTGCCCTTTCTGCTCACAACAGCTTATCAATGTCATGGGAGGGAACAATTATGTTTGCATTCATTTTGTTTGCTCTCATCCCGAGAATTATCCACAGGATTTGCTTCCGTTTTACCAACTTTTTGTTTCTGAAACATTTCCCTTCTGTTTCCTGCAGTATTTACACAGATCAGGAGTGCAGAGCCACGGAAAAAGCAGAGATCGGGAACGGGAGAGTGAGCGTGCCATAGTTGTCTCATTGGGGATGTTCCTGGCAATTGTGGATCGGGGCTTCAGAGTTCAATGGCATGAGGATAAACGCAAGCTCATGGACTTCTTTTCATTTTCAACACCAATCCAAATTATGCAAAGAATTCCACACTGGCTCAGAGGGTGTTCCTCGGAGATTGAAGTGGAAACATTCCTGGGGCAATGTAGTGGGAATTTTACTCTGCATCTAGGATTGCCAACTGTAGTTGGAAGTATTCCAGGATATTTGATCGCATGACATTTGGACACGCGACACGTGCCCACAGTTTTCAAATGTTAATCGCATTTTCCTTATAAAGGATGGGTCCTCTAATTAAATATCCTGATGCTGTTTTGCACTATCAGCTCTTACGTGAAAAGTTAAGAACCCCGTGAGCAGATGCAGGAAATAGACAGGTGCAAAATAAGTCACAAAGCTCTACTTTTATCCCATGTTGCTAGCACGTTGCCCAGGAGATTCAATTTTCTATTCCAGAAGACTCCTGGATAATCCAAGAGGGTTAGCAACTCTAAGATGCAGTGAAAATCTGGGGGGGGGGGAGGGGGGGGGGGGAAGGAGGGCGGGCGGGGGGGCAGAGAAGGGAGGAGGAGAAAGAAATGTAAAAAGGAACTGATTGGATAAGAAAAGTTACCACAGGTACTTCCCCAAGTTGGCTACTGCTGCAGCCAAAACACGAACCGCTAATAGAATGACGACATATCCTCATGATTAGTGGCGTGTACAACCCCATATGAAAGCTCTGCCTCCCATCTGTATACTGCCGCTGCCCATCAATGCTACTTTCCTATTTTCTCACGGGTTACTCACAGCAATGCCCATGAGATTAATCGGTCATTCTAGGAGACTCTTGGCCAACCCGGAAAGATTGACAACCCTATCTGCAACCTGGCTGTGTAAATCTGACCTGGAAGTGCTTGATGCGGAGTGTGGGTGTCTGAAATGCAAAGTGTTCCATTCTTCAACTTGATGAGCACAATTTTTAAACCATTTCCTCCCACCCATCTCGAATACTTATCTTTGAATCCAGTCCAAACAGGATGAAAATCTTCTCTGCTTGATGCTTTAACTTCTAATTAAAATGAGTTTGGGCTGCATAAAGCTGCCCATAATTTCTCATTAATTTGTAATCACTTTCAAAGGACTAAAAAATGATTGAGGGTGAGGCGTAGGGTTTATGTACTTTTAAAAAAAGAGAGAATTTTGCACTATAACCGGAGTTATAATAAAAACTGGAAGTGCTTGATACTAATACCGGCTATTGAAAGTAGTAAACTTTACCCATTCCTATCATCTCTCAGCTGAAGCAACTGAGGATGACACCATACTAAAGGATTTTATTTAGTTACTTTCTTTAAAAACATTTAAAAATATAGCTTGGCCTCAATGTTTGTGTACAGCAAATTAACTCTGAACTGCAGTCAACAAATGACAAATACAGTTAGAGGAGTAATTCACCTTTCAGCTAAGCTTGTTCATGATTTTCTGATGAAAGTAAACTCTGTAAACTGTTTGAAGCAGATTGAAAGAGAGTGCTTAATTGTATACCAAATATTTGATAAATACAAGGAAAAGAAGCGGTCAGTTGGCAGAAAAAGTTAACTAGTGATTGTACTGAATGTTGTAACACTGTCTTCAAAGAATAAAGCCCAGCACAAACTTCTACTACTATATCACAGACTATTTTCACCTGTGGGAGATTGATAACTGTGGCATTTAAAAAAGCAACACAACAATCCTTGAGCAAAATACTCAAAGAAAGGATGGTTAGCAAGAACAGCAATGCTAAAAATACACCCGACTTAAACTTTTCAGAAAATCCCTTCATTCGATTGATGCATATTGCAAGATCTTTATCCCAGTGATTTTCCAAACAATGTTTCACTTGCGGGATTGGTGCTTCTTCAATATGCCCAACTGTGACCTTTGACCATTTCTCCATCAGAAATTGTCCTGCTCGGGGATGTATATCCAGCGGGCGAATAACTGGAAGCTGTGTTTTCATCAATGTATTTACCCTCTGACGATAGATGTGAATTTTCTCAAGGAAGGCCAAGGGATCCTTTTCCTCTTCTATGTATGTACTAAATGTTATAAGGTCATGTTGTTCTTCCTTCAGTTCCCTCGTTTTCTGAATTAGTGGAACATATTCACTGGCAATTTTTAAGTTGACTTCATCTAAAGCAGCCAGAAGAGCTTGCTTTTTGATTTCCATTGTTTTTTGGAGATCCTCAAAATACTGGATGACTGTTTCTTTATCTTGTTGAATGATTTGTTCAGCTTGTGATTTCTGCTGCTCCAGTTGTTCAATGAAAATGGATACTTCTGCCCAGCGTTCATCAGTGAGCTGTTCAATAAGTTTGCTATATGTCTCCTTTTCTTTAATATAAGCATTCTGGAGATCATCAATGGGATGGCTTTGATGCTGGCCCACTGTTAAGCAATAACCACACACCAATTTACGGTCCAACAGACAGAACATGTTTAACGGTTGCCTGCAGTGCTCTGGGCAGGTAGGAGTCTTTGGGTGTTCTTCTTTCTGGTATTTCTCAATAATTCCCATCAGTGAAAAGTTTATTGGTAATGAGCCAATGCCCACTGGAGGAAGATCCACAATACTTCTACAAGTAGGACATTTCAGTGGGATTCGCAGAGGTCGCCAAATGGAGAAATTTCCTGATTCATGAATGATGTTCTCCAAACAGGTTCTGCAAAAAGTGTGAGAACAAGGCAACACACGAGGGTCTTCAAAGATAGAGTAACATACGGAACAAGTCAAGTCCTCCTCAAAATGATCCATATTTGCCTGCAATTAAAAGAATTAAAACTCATCAACAGTTAATATAAAGACCCGCTTATTTGTACTGTGAAAATTGCCGCCCTGGTCCGGCCTTTGTTAATGATTGGTCCCCTTGAAGGATAAGCCATACCCTGAAGTTTTTCTGAATTGTGTAACTGGAACTGCACATCCCAAGGTTTCACTGACTTTGCAAATTGTAATTCCAGAAGTCACAGAGGATAGGTCTCCCCAGAAGACACTAAGGGCCAGCCAAAGTCCCATACCCCAGCACAAGTGCATCCCTCCCCCAGCCGAAGTGCCTTACCCCAGTCCAAGTGCATCTCTCCCCCAGCCAAAGTCCCTCCTTAAACCTTGCCCCCCCCAGCTCCACCATAGATGGGACATTGTGTAGGGATTGTTTACAGGTTTATTGGGTATGGTGAATAGTGACAGTGTTGTGACTTCTGGATTTCATCCACTCCAACGATGTCCCTTGTAGGGGGTTGGAAGAAAGTGATCCGTCGTCCTAGAGTTCCCTCTCTCCTCCAATCCCTCCCCCCCACATCTCTCCCTCTCTCTCTCTCCCCCAGCCTCCCTCTACAACCTCCTCTGCCTCAGTCTCTCCCTTCCACCACCACCACCCCCCCCAGTCACTCTCTTCCATCCCCCCTCGCCCAGTCTCTTTCTTCCAACCCCCCCCCACCCTCGCCCAGTCTCTCTCTTCCAACCGCCCCCCCCACCCTCGCCCAGTCTCTCTCTTCCAACCCCCCTCCCACCCTCGCTCAGTCTCTCTCAAATCCCACCCCCCCCACCCAGTCTCTCTCTTCCAACCCCCCCCCCACCACCACACTCGCCCAGTCTCTCTCTTCCAACCCCCCCACCCTCGCCCAGTCTCTCTATCAAACCCCCCCCCACCCAGTCTCTCTCTTCCAACCCCCCCCCACACCCTCGCCCAGTCTCTCTCTTCCAACACCCCTCCCACCCTCGCCAGTCTCTCTCTCAAATCCCCCACCCCCCACCCTCGCCCACTCTTCCAACCCCCCCCCCACCACACTCGCCCAGTCTCTCTTCCAACCCCCCCACCCTCGCCCAGTCTCTCTCTCAAACCCCCTCCCCACCCAGTCTCTCTCTTCCAACCCCCCCCCCCCACCCTCGCTCAGTCTCTCTCTTCCAACCCCCTCCACCCTTGCCCAGTCTCTCTCTTCCAACCCCCCCCCACCCAGTCTCTCTCTTCCAACCCCCTCCCACCCTCGCCGAGTCTCTCTCTTCCAACCCCCTCCCACCCTCGCCCAGTCTCTCTCTTCCAACCCTCCCCCAGTGTCTCTCTTCCAACCCTCCCCCATCCTCGCCCAGTCTCTCTCTTCCACCCCTCCCCCACCCTCGCCCAGTCTCTCTCTTCCACCCCTCCCCCACCCTCGCCCAGTCTCTCTCTTCCACCCCTTCTCCCAACCCCTCCCGGCCACCCATTGCTTTTCTGCTGTCCGCCACCGCGTGGAATGAGAGCGGAGCTACACTTCCGATCCAGCACTTCCGATTCGGGAGGGTGGCATCAGGGGCCGGGGGGGCGGAGCAGAGCTTGACAGACGCATGCGGAGAAAAAAACACAGTACAAATAGTTACTCCCTTAATATAACTAAGTCTCAAGTTTCCACATTAAAATATTTGTCAGAATTGAATACAGTAACTTGCATTTATCTAGTGACTTTAACATAGAAAAACATCCCAATGCATTTTACAGGGGAAAAATAAAAAAGAACAGGCACGCTCATTCTGGAGGTTAGAAGTGAATGAAAGCTTGTTTAAAAATATGGGCTATAAGAAAGTTGTTTAATTTGGCGGGATTTAAGGAGACTTGCAGAAGGTAAGGTCAAGGCTCTGCCACCAATATTTGGGTGAAGCATCTGTCTTCACAAAGGAAGTGGATGATGTGAAGATTACACTAAGAGGAGAGGGAAGTTATGGACAGGATAGTAACAGATAGAGAAGTACTAAAAAGATTAGCATTATTTAAAGTTGGTAAGTCACCTGGTCCAGATGGAATGCATCCTAGGTTGCAAAAAAAGCAACGGTAGAAATAGCAGAGGTGTTGGTCACAATCTGTCAATCCTCATTGGATACAGGAGTAGTGCTGGATGCCTACAAGGTTGCTAATGTTATATTCAAAAAAGGAGAGAGGGATAAACCTGGAAACTACAGGCCAGGCAGCTTGACATTGGTGCTAGGGAAGTTATTGGAAACCATTATCAGGGACAAAAAATAAAACTTTCATTTGCAAAGGCATGGGTTCATCAAAGATAGCGAGCATGAATTTGTTAAAGGCAAATCACATCTGACTAACTTGATTGAATTCTTTGAGATAAAAGAGAAGGTTGATCAAGGTAGTGTAGTAGCTGTTGTATACATGGACTTTCAGAAAGCATTTGACAAAGTGCCACATAGGAGGCTTATTAAGAAGATGGAAGCCGATAGAATTAAGACAAAGTCATGGTATGGATACAAAATTGGTTCAGTGACAGGTGGTGGTGGATGGATGTTTTGCATACTGGGAGGTGGTTTGCAGTGGTGTTCACAAGGATCAGTTTTGATCCATTACTCTTTTCAATTTTTAAAAATGACCCAAACTTGGGTGTAAGAAGCAGCATTATAAAGTTTGCAGATGATATGAAACCTGATATGGCAGTAGATAATGATGAGGATAGTTATAGGCTTCAGGATCACAGACAGGATGGCAAAATGGGCAGAGGCATGGCAGATGGAGTTTAATGTGGAGATGTGTGAAGTGATGCACTTTGGGAGGACTAATATTGAGAGACAGTATACTATAATGGCACAATTTTGAGCAGAGAGACCTAGGTGTCCATGTACACAAATCTTTAAAGGTGGCAGGGCAAGTTGAAAAGGTGGTTAAAAGAGGGTTTCTTGGGTTTATAAACAGAGGAATAGAATATAAAAGCAAAGAAATTATGCTGGAACTTTATAAATCATTGCTTAGGCCTCAGCTGGAGTATTGTGGACAATTCAAGACATCACCCTTCAGGAAAGATGTAAAGGCCTGAGAAAGGGTACAGAGGAGATTTACCAGGGATGAGGGGCTTCAGTTATGAGGAGAGGTTAGAAAATTTAGGACTGTTCTTCTTGGAGCAGAGAAGGTTAATAGGTGACCGAATAGAGGTTTTCAAGATCATGAGAGGTTTTGATAGAGTAGATGGAGATAAAACTATTCCCTCTGTTGAGCATGTCAATAACCAGAGGTCATAGATTCAAAACCATTGGCAAAAAAATCAAAAGGAGAGAGGAGAAGATTTTTTTTCACTCAGTTGTCAGGATCTGGAATGCTCTACCGAAAAGGTGGTGGAAGTTAATTCCATAAATAATTTTAAAAAGGGAGTTGAACAGGTACTTGAGGATGAACAACTTGGAGGCTCCTTCTCTCACTTAAAGGGAAGGGCCAATGTTTGATTCATTCAATGTTCATGTGAGGCCACGGGACCTGCGCTAGGTGCATAAGAGCCCCAAATACTCAGAGTGCAGGGCTGACTAATCGCACGGTGCAAAAACAAAACACACCAGACTGGAGAGAATAAAAAATGTTGCCCTACCTGACCACCACTGCCTTTAAATAGCATGCCCCAAGCGGCCAGCCGAGGCGACAATGCCTCCTGCAGCTGCCGTTGTTGACACCCGGCGATGCTGCAGGGGGCAGGAGCGAATATCACATACGGGGCGCTGCGCACTGGATGGCATCACAATCTACGGGGCACTACAGAATGAGGTGGTAAGTGTTAGCATCAGCACAAAACTGGCAAGGAAGTTCGCAGGCGTCGCTCATTATGCCGCGTCCAGTCGGTAACCCTTTAGCACCCCGTTACCGCCCCCCCCAAAGGCACTAACAGGAGACGCAAACCAGGCCAATTTCTCCCATGTCTTATTTAATACAAAACCAGCAAATAATGATACTGTAGTTGTGTGTATTCCTACCCAAGTGATTTAGGCCTGAAGGATTGTCAAAGAAAATCCACTCCTTGATCAAAGTTCCAATCTTCATCACTTTTCATGTAACAGAAGGCATTGTGCATTAGAAGAGATACTGCTGCTTCACCATTTATAATCTACATTCCCCGCCACAGCAAGTGTGGTCACAAGTCTCATCACATTCTTAGACATTAGTAGAAGAGTAACCACATCTATCCACTGCAGTTGAAGGAAAATATAGGGGACAGAATCAGAGTTATGATGAGACCAGAATTACAGGTATAAGAATAAAAGAGCAAAAGGAGGAAAAGTGACTTTCATAGGTCACCAAAGAGCAACTGAGCATACCAGATAATTACAAACTGACTTCTACCATCAAGTTTTGATACCAAGTGTTAAATATAGCTTTGACCCTAAATGCAGCCATCAAAGATAAATTTTATCAGACTATTACATTCATATTACATATACAAAACAGGTTAATTTAATAGCATCAAGCTGTGATTTTTTGATTATAGTACCCCAATGTTATCAAATGAATGAAACATTGTCCCAAATCATACCACATTCAATTAGAAAAGTAATGACATATTTAATCTTAAATGTTTAAATAGTTCATCTTCAAAAATATTTCAGTTTACTTTTACAAAAATAAAATTGCTACATAGCAAAATACATAATTGCGTAAGAGCTTCATTAACATATCAATTCTGACTCTCATCTCAGGATTGACTACTCCAAACTATAATTTGTTATAATTCTTCCAGACATGACAAAAACACCTACGTGCAAAGTTATGTTGCAACAAACCACTCAGAACTATCTAGTAATGCAGTTTAAAGGGGAAAGTCACTTTTAGTTTAAAGTTTAAACCCGCACCCTACCCTGCCCAGGAATACAGTAACACAACATTGTTAGAAATACCACCCAGGGAGGACATATATTTATGTGTACCATTCCGACTGAGCTTTTGAGCTACGTTCATGCTCTGGATCAACACTGAGGAAACATCATTTTCTTTCCTGGTATTTTTCTAATGTGGCTGAAATCCCTCTAATTAATTTCTTTCAGTTCTGATTAGGCTGTTGCAATTTGGAAACAAACATGGATCACCTTTTCCAGCGTAACCTCAAGAGGGACTCCAAACCAGAATACAAAAGAATGTGGAAAATATCAGCAAGTCCTGAAACATAGAAAATAGGTGCAGGAGTAGGTCATTTGGCCCATCGAGCCTGCACCGCCGTTCAACAAGATCATGGCTGATCACCCACCCCCCACGCCCCCTCCACACTCCCCGACCCCCCCAGCCGCAAGGACCACATCCAACTCCATCCCGAACACATCCAATGAACTGGCATCAACAACTCTCCGTGTCAGGGAACCCCACAGGCCAACAACTCCCCGAGTGAAGAAGTCCCAGCCCCAAACAGCCCACCCCCCCAACCCAAGACCGTGCCCACCCCCTGCTCCGGACCCACCCAACACCGGGAACACTCCCCCCGCACCCAACCCACCCCGTCCTGTCAGAATCCTTCCCAAATGCAAAACACCCCCGGATGTTGAGCCCCCAACCCTGGCGCCACGCCCCCGCGACACCAACCACACCACATCCACCAACCGCCATCTGTGCAGTCAACCCGTCCACCCCATTCTGAACACTCCCCGCACCGAGGCACAGAGCCCCCAGGCCCGCCCCCCCCCAACACACTTCGCCCACCCAGACCTTCGCTGCAATGTGGAGTTCAATGAGTCCAACTCATCTAAAATACGGGGAGTTTTAATTTCAAATTTTGTAAAAGGTTTTATCTCAAAAATAATCTTCTTGAAAAACAAAGTATAATGCTAGACACCAAATAGGATTGATGTTTGGGATAATTTTAGAGTTTGATTTAGTTGTCGAACAGTTTGCATATTTAAAAAAAAAATGATGGAAATTGTGTGCAAGATCAGTAAAGATTATCAGGTAATAATGCATTCAATATTTTTGTCTTTTAATAGGTACCATGCTTGATCAAAAGCAACACTCAGGGCTTATAGCTAATATAATTTAAAAAGTTGAAGAAATGACTTGCACCCTGAGAAAAAGCTAAATGCACCTTCAAGTTTACCATCTATAACACAACCCTCAAGGTAACTCTTTTGTAGGGTCCACAAAATGTATTTTATGTGACAGTAAATAGTTGTGAGCTGTAGAACAAATTGGTCTAAAAAAATTCTTGGTAGTGTTCATACAAGGAACACAACTTGATTTTTGTCCCGTTCTCTCCTGAAGGGACTGATTCACGTAAGGTTGTGTGGTGCTGGCAACCCTCATATCTTCACCAAGTATTCTTCATGTAGAAGGTCTTGACAATATATTTTATCAATCAGGCTATATAACCCGAGAAGATTAAAGCCAAGCCCAGATTCTATTTTCACTTTATGTTCACACTCACAATAACCGCTCCAGTCTCTCTGAGTCAGCACTCTCACGATGACATTAGGTAGGGAGTTCCAGGATATGGATCCTGCGGTTATGAAGCAATCAAAACTCACTGCAAAAACATGGGCGTGCCTATGCATTTGGAAAGTAGGTGCTATATATTCTGTGATGCTCCACCAAACTTACAGTTAAGTGTTGGTACAAACACTGTTAGTCAAAATTCTAAATTAGGCAGATTATCAGTCTCCCCCCGCCCCCCCCACCACCACCTTGGGATCCCCGCAGAGAACAGCAAATGTCTTTCTCACTTGCTCACAAGCTCAGTGCACAGATGAAGCAGCATTCACTCTTTCAGTAACCTCATTTCAAGCTGTTTGGTGCTGCTCATAATTGGATAATACTCTAAAAAGGAGCCCCTTTATCCACAGGACTTTCTGAAGCGGGACATACAAAGCTGCATCCTGGAATAGTCTCATTCTGCCCTTTAGTCTTGATCTAGTTCTCTTCCTCTCAGTAGCAGCATTACTTTCCACAAAGAAAACTAGGTGTTACGGTATGGTAAACACCAGCCTTTCACCTCTGGGATCTGGCTTCAAATCCAGTCTCCTCTGTCTGGTGGCTGTTCGTAAATGAGTTTGGGCAGTCTCAATCCAATCCCTAATGGGCATGGTGCTAATTCATCACAGGATGGCTGGTGCCAATGTTCCTGCTAAGCTGCACAGCCGTCTAGGTGTCCTGCCTAGGCCACTTGCTGGCTTCTCAATGGCAGATTTTCCACATCTGTGAAATTTTAAACGGGCTTCCCCCTCCCCCCCCCATCCTCAAAAAAAATTATGGGGAACATTGGCTGGCGGGGAGCGGAATTTCCATTGGTTCAGTGGGAGACTGGATAAGCCTAATCTTAAACTCAATCATGTTACGTGCAGTTTTTAAAGCCACTTTTTAAAACTGTAACTTCCTCTACCTTCTGCTGCTTATGTAGCACCAAATTTAATAATATCCCTCCCATGTAGATTCCTTAATCATTTGTGACATGTAACAGTCTAATATCATGTCTAGAAGAATACTTCGCTCCTTTTACTCCTGTTGCAGACCTCCCAATTTATCTAAGGTAAATTGAAGTTGCCCACAAAAATGACTTTTGATGTCTCATTCTTCTAACTTCAGTATAAAGATCCAAGTCTCGTGTCCTTGGTCTACTGAGATGCAACAAATCCCAACAATCAGCTCTTTTCCCTTTAAATGCCACTTACCTTGATCCAGTATTTCAATTCTGTTGACATACAATCCAGATTTCTGTTTCATTTATATAAAAAACCACAATAGACATTAACCACTATGGACGTTCATCCCCTGGGTATACACAAAGTTAGTTTTGATTCTCTTGCTAATTTGCTGCAGCAGTTTACATCCCCCTCCCCATTTCTCCAAAGTCATTGACTCCTTATGGTTCCACAGGCACTCAGTATCCTCCAGTACCTTGCCCAAATTAAACATTCTTCATATGGAAGCCTCGGAGTGTTGAGAAGCTAATCAACCATGTGTGCATCACAGCTGAAACCAACCCTATTCTTACACAACATCCACATCAGCACACTTGCAGCAACAGGAGAGAGGAAAGGAAAGACTTGCATTTAGATAGCACCTCAAGATGTCCAAAGTGTTCTACAGCCACTGAAGTACTTTTCAAGTGTAGTCACTGTTGTAATGTGGGAAACAGTAATAGGAAGAAATAACCTTGGCCAGTTGTTCCTTCCCTAATCCAAGGATGATGTGACCAGCTGCCGTTTTGTAACTATCCCTCTGGGACTGTGAAGAGCAGGTTTCCAATTCCTCAACACCTAGCACACAGTCACCATGCTCAAAAGTAAAGAGGAAAGGGTAAAAACAAAATCATATTCTTCTGACTGTACTGAGTTAGGATGCTTGTCTCTTACAGAACCATGCTTAAAGTTTATAACAATTAATGCTTCCTACTGTTAAATTGCTGAACTATAAATCCATCTTTAACTTAAAGCATTGCACATCATCAAATGAAGCAATTAGGACAGGAGTTTCCACTAGATTGCGCTAGTTTTTTCAGCGCAATTCGTCCAGAATCGGGCAAACCAGCATCAAAGATCGCCGAATTTTAAGCACAAATTACATCCAGTGCAAATCAAGTTTCCGCGATCTTTTACACTAGTTTAAAAAGTCCATGTACTGCTGCCGAAGTCATCTTCCCCGCACCCCTAAAATGGAAATGGAGTAGTGCACTCAAAACAGTAGCAGCTCTTACCAAGCCACCGGCCCTGATAAATCACATTCCCGAGACCTTGATGCTGTCCAGCATTAAAGCTTGTTACACTGGGGCAGCCACTAAAATATTTCAATGACCGACTTCACAACATCATGACTTCAGTTCTGTTTCATGCAGGTACGGCCAGCACCTGAACAGCATTGCTGTTCCAGGACCACATTATCGGCCCCTATGTGTACCATAGTAGAGATCTATGTGGCCTAGGCAAACAAAAAGCTTGGAAACCACTGCTCGATATCAGTCAGGTGCTGGCCGACCTGCTGTACAATTACAGCATTTTCTGTTTAATTTCAGATTTTCATTTTTCCTCTTTAATTATATATTATACATATGTGAAGTTATTTTTCATTGGATCAATTAAATCATTATACTTTTTTTCCCCCCTCCATCATCATAGGCAGTCCCTCAAAATAGAGGAAGACTTGCTTCCACTGTAAAAGTGAGTTCTCAGGTGACTGTACAGTCCAATGCGAAATTACAGTCTCTGTCACAGATGGGGCAGTCAGTGGTTGAAGGAAAGGGTGGGTGGGGAGCCTGGTTTGCTGCACGCTCCTTCTGCTGTCTGCGCTTGATTTCTGCATGCTCTCGACAACGAGACTAGAGATGCTCAACGCCCTCCCGGAATAAGGGGTTATGGGGAGCAGACAGGGAAGTGGACCTGAGTCCATGATCGGATCAGCCATGATCGTATTAAATGGCGGAGCAGGCTCGAGGGGCCGTATGGCCCACTCCTGCTCCTATTTCTTATGCTCTTCCTCCGTGTGGGGATGTTGCACTTTATCAAGGCGGCTTTGAGGGTGTCCTTGAAACATTTCCTCTACCCACCTGGGGCTCGCTTGCTGTGTAGGAGTTCCAAGTAGAGCGCTTGCTTAGGGAGTTTCGTTTCGGCCATAGGGATGATGTGGCATGCCCAACGGAGCTGGTCGAGTGTGGTCAGTGCTTCGATGCTGGTCTGAGCGACAACACAGACGTTGGTGCGTCTATCTTCCCAGTGGATTTGCAAAGATCCTGCAATCCACTTTTCTTTTAAAATGTGTTAAGATGACACAGCCAATCACACATTGATCACTGTTAAAACCTAAGGTATAAATAGTTCTTACAATCACTTTAAATTAGTATTTTAAAAAACAGACTAAATCATGTCATTTAACTTACTATGAAAGCAATGTTTCTCATTCACCCCCTTACTGATTTTCCTTATTCATGGAATAAATGCTGTATTCCAGCTTTTTCATACCAACTATCCTCTCTATACTTAGACAAAAATACAAACTAAAGGCTGTCAATTGTCTTTATAACGTTGTGAGTAAACCATAATATTGGATAAGCTAATAAGACATAATAAGGAAACTGTTGGCCAACAGATAATTTGCAACATATGCAGAATTACAAAACAAATGATCCCATGGGTCCTGAAAGTGCACCTGGTATCATGCGTGTGCATATATATCTCAGAGACAAATTACTTTACAGGCATCTTGACTTTCATACTTCACAGCAGGGCTTGGCATTATTACTCCAAAATTAATTAACCAGATGTATAAGAATTTCGTGATATAAACTTGCTTTTTTGTGTCATTGTTTGTAATAAATGAGGTAACGATATATTATTTAGTGCATTAATGAGTGAGATCGATCCCGCTGTGAGCATTAAGCTGTGCTGGATAAAATCTAATTTCATTTTCAAATAACTTGTTTATAAGACTGCATTATAAATTAGCTTTTAGTGGAAAGGATCTATTTTTTAAAATTAGCCAATCACAAGGCGTTTATAATACAGATTTAGCATATTGTGTACACGTGATTGTTGGAAAGGTCTGTTGCAGTTATTGCAAAACATCTTGCATTGAAAATATTTCTGTAACCTTACCAGGCAGGGTGTGAAGCCTGTCAAAGTATAGTCAATGTACATGTGATGTGTAATTAGAACTCAGCATTTTCAAACCTGAATTTGCTTCTTTCACCAATATTCTCCCCAGAACTCTTCAAAACTGTTGACTTCTCACCCAGTGATTCACCCAAGTATATCCATTCTTCATGTGTGTTTCAGCCAATTCTGTTCTTATCCAACATCCACATATGTATATGTGGCTCGTATAAACATCGCATGGACCAGTTGGTCCGAATGACCTGTACATTCTAGGAACAGCGTTGGAGGTGGCGGAAGTTCGGGGAGAGTCAGTGAGGCCTATAAAAGGCCAGCGCGAGTCCGGGGAGTCAAGGAACAGCATCGGAGGGAGTTCGGGGAGAGTCGGTGAGGCCTATAAAAGGCCCAGCGCGTGTCCGGGGAGTTGAGGAGCAGCGTTGGAGGTGGCGGTAATTCGGGGAGAGTCTGTGAGTCGGTGAGGCCAATAAAAGGCCAGCTGGTGCAGCTCCAGCAGGGGCAGAAGGTAAACAAAGAAGAAAGAAATCGAACGGTGACGTCACAACCAAGGCGGTAAGTGATTGGTGAGTCGTTTTTCTTTTCTTTATCAGTAGGTAACTTTTATCATTGTTGTTGCCAAATTAAGTTAATCTAGGGGTTAAGTCATGCCAGGAGAGCTCGGACATGTGTTGTGGGAACTCAGGGACACTTACATGTGCGGGAAGTGTGTCCTGCTGCAGCTCCCGAAAGACCGCATTACGGCACTGGAGCCACGGGTGGATTCACTCTGGAGCATCCGCGACGCCGAGGATATCGTGAATAGCACATTTAGTGAGTTGGTCAGGCCGCAGATAAAGGTTACACAGACAGATAGGGAATGGATGACCAACAGGAAGAGCAGTGGAAGGAAGGAAGTGTGGAGGTCCCCTGTGGTCATCCCCCTCCAAAACGGATACACCATTTTGGGTATTGTTGTGGGGGGGGGGGGAGATGAATCATCAGGGGAAGGCAGCAGCAACCAAGTCCATGGCACCGTGGGTGGCTCTGCTGCACAGGAGGGCAGGAAAGAGTGGGAGAGCTATAGTGGTAGGGGTTTCTATTGTAAGAGGAATAGATAGACGTTTCTGCGGCCACAATCGAGACTCCAGGATGGTATGTTGCCTCCCTGGTGCAAGGGTCAAGGATGTCTTGGAGCGGTTGCAGGACATTTTGAAGCGGGAGCGTGAACAGCCAGTTGTCGTGGTGCATATAGGTACCAACGATATCGGTAAAAAACGGGATGAGGTCCTACAAGGTGCATTTAGGGAGCTAGGAGTTAAATAAAAAAGTTGGACCTCAAAAGGTAGCAATCTCAGGATTGCTGCTAGTGCCACATGCTAGTCAGAGTAGGAATCACAGGATAACTAAGCTGAATATGTGGCTTAAGGAGTGGTGCAGAAGGGAGAGATTCAAATTCCTGGGACATTGGAACTGGTTCTGGGGGAGGTGGGACCAGTACAAACCAGACATTCTGCACCTAAGCAGGACCGGAACCAATGTCCTAGGGGGAGTGTTTGCTAGTGCTGTTGGGGAGGAGTTAAACTAATATGGCAGGGGGATGAGAACCTATGCAGGGAGACAGAGGGAAGTAGAATGGGGGCACAAGCAAAAGATAGAAAGAAGAAAAATAAAAGTGGAGGGCAGAGAAACCCAAAGCAAAAATCAAAAAGGGCCACATTACAGCAAAATTCCAAAAGGGCAAAGTGTGTTAAAAAGACAATGCGAGGAGTATTCGTAATAAGGTGGATGAATTAACTGCACAGGCAGCAATTATTGAATATGATATAATTGGCATCACAGAGATATGGCTCCAGGGTGACCAAGGCTGGGAACTCAACATCCAGGGGTATGCGACATTCAGGAAGGATAGACAGAAAGGAAAAGGAGGTGAGGTAGCGTTGCTGGTTAAAGAGGAAATGAACGCAATAGTAAGGAAGGACATTAGCTTGGATGATGGGGAATCTGTATGGGTGGAGCTGCGGAATACCAAAGGGCAGAAAACGCTAGTGGGAGTTGCGTACAGACCATCAAACAATAGTAGTAAGGTTGGGGACAGCATCAAACAAGAAATTAGGAATGCGTGCAATAAAGGTAAAGCAGTTATCATGGGCGACTTTAATCTACATATTGATTGGGCTAACCAAACTGGTAGCAATACAGTGGAGGAGGATTTCCTGGAGTGTATTAGGGATGGTTTTCTAGACCAATATGTCGAGGAATCAACTAAAGGGCTGACCATCCTAGACTGGGTGATGTATAATGAGAAAGGACTAATTAACAATCTTGTTGTGCAAGGCCCCTTGGGGAAAGAGTGACCATAATATGGTAGAATTCTTTATTAAGATGGAGAGTGACACAGTTAACTCAGAGACTAGGGTCCTGAACTTAAGGAAAGGTAACTTCGATGGTATGAGGCGTGAATTGGCTAGAATAGACTGGCAAATGATACTTAAAGGGTTGACGGGAATGGCAAACATTTAAAGATCACATGGCTAAACTTCAACAATTGTACATCCCTGTCTAGAGTAAAAATAAAACGGAGTGGCTCAACCATGGCTAACAAGGGAAATTAAGGATAGTGTTAAATCCAAGGAAGAGGCATATAAATTGGCCAGAAAAAGCAGCAAACCTGAGGACTGAGAGAAATTTAGAATTCAGCGGAGGAGGACAAAGGGTTTAATTAGGAGGGGGAAAACAGAGTATGAGGGGAAGCTTGCCGGGAACATAAAGACTGACTGCAAAAGCTTCTATAGTTATGTGAAGAGAAAAAGATTAGTGAAGACAAACATAGGTCCCTTGCAGTCAGATTCAGGTGAATTTATAATGGGGAACAAAGAAATGGCAGACCAGTTGAACAAATACTTTGGTTCGGTCTTCACGAAGGAAGACACAAATAACCTTCTGGAAGTACGAGGGGACCGAGGGTCTAGTAAGAAGGAGGAACTGAAGGATATCCTTATTAGGCGGGAAATTGTGTTGGGGAAATTGATGGGATTGAAGGCCGATAAATCCCCGGGGCTCGATAGTCTGCATCCCAGAATACTAAAGGAAGTGGCCATAGACATAGTGGATGCATTGGTGATCATTTTCCAACAGACTCTGGATCAGTTGCTATGGACTGGAGGGTAGCTAATGTAACACCACTTTAAAAAAAAGGAGGGAGAGAAAACAGGTAAATATAGACCGTGTTAGCCTGACATCAGTAGTGGTGAAAATGTTGGAATAAATTATTAAAGATGAAATAGCAGCGCATTTGGAAAGCAGTGACAGGATCGGTCCAAGTCAGCATGCATTTATGAAAGGGAAATCATGCTTGACAAATCTTCTGGAATTTTTTGAGGATGTAAATAATAGAGTGGACAAGGGAAAACCAATGGATGTGGTGTATTTGGACTTTCAAAAGGCTTTTGACAAGGTCCCACACAAGTGATTGGTGTGCAAAATCAAAGCACATGGTATTGGGGGTAATGTACTGATGTGGATAGAGAACTGGTTGGCAGACAGGAAGCAGAGAGTCAGGATAAATGGGTCCGTTTCAGAATGGCAGGCAGTGACAAGTGGGGTGCCGCAGGGCTCAGTGCTGGGACCTCAGCTCTTTAAAATATACATTAATGATTTAGATGAAGGAATTGAGTGTAATATCTCCAAGTTTGCAGATGACACTAAACTGGGTGGCGGTGTGAGCTGTGAGGAGGACGCTAAGAGGCTGCAGGGTGATTTGGACAGGTTAGGTGAGTGGGCAAATACATGGCAGGTGCAGTATAATGTGGATAAATGTGAGGTTACCCACTTTGGGGGCAAAAACACGAAGGCAGAATATTTTCTGAATGGCAGCAGATTAGGAAAAGGGGAGGTGCAACGAGACCTGGGTGTCATGGTTCATCAGTCATTGAAAGTTGGCATGCAGGTACAGCAGGCGGTGAAGGCGGCAAATGGTATGTTGGCCTTCATAGCTAAGGGATTTGAGTATAGGAGCAGGGAGGTCTTACTGCAGTTGTACAGGGCCTTGGTGAGGCCTCACCTGGAATATTATGTTCAGTTTTGGGTCTCCTAATAGAAACATAGAAAATAGGTGCAGGAGTAGGCCATTCAGCCCTTCTAGCCTGCACCGCCATTCAATGAGTTCATGGCTGAACATGCAACTTCAGTACCCACTTCCTGCTTTCTCGCCATACCCCTTGATCCCCCGAGTAGTAAGGACTTCATCTAACTCCCTTTTGAATATATTTAGTGAATTGGCCTCAGCTACTTTCTGTGGTAGAGAATTCCACAGGTTCACCACTCTCTGGGTGAAGAAGTTTCTCCTCATCTCGATCCTAAATGGCTTACCCCTTATCCTTAGACTGTGACCCCTGGTTCTGGACTTCCCCAACATTGGGAACATTCTTCCTGCATCTAACCTGTCTAAACCTTATGAGGTCCCCTCTCATTCTTCTGAACTCCAGTGAATACAAGCCCAGTTGATCCAGTCTTTCTTGATAGGTCAGTCCCACCATCCCGGGAATCAGTCTGGTGAATCTTCGCTGCACTCCCTCAATAGCAAGAATGTCTTTCCTCAAGTTAGGAGACCAAAACTGTACACAATACTCCAGGTGTGGCCTCACCAAGACCCTGCCCCTGTACTCAAATCCCCTCGCTATGAAGGCCAACATGCCATTTGCTTTCTTAACTGCCTGCTGTACCTGCATGCCAACCTTCAATGACTGATGTACCACGACACCCAGGTCTCGTTGCACCTCCCCTTTTCCTAATCTGTCACCATTCAGATAATAGTCTGTCTCTCTGTTTTTACCACCAAAGTGGATAACCTCACACTTATCCACATTATACTTCATCTGCCATGCATTTGCCCACTCACCTAACCTATCCAAGTCACTCTGCAGCCTCATAGCATCCTCCTCGCAGCTCACACTGCCACCCAACTTAGTGTCATCCGCAAATTTGGAGATACTACATTTTTAATGTACAATGTAAACAGCTGGGGCCCCAGCACAGAACCTTGCGGTACCCCACTAGTCACTGCCTGTCATTCTGAAAAGTACCCATTTACTCATACTCTTTGCTTCCTGTCTGACAACCAGTTCTCAATCCACGTCAGCACACTACCCCCAATCCCATGTGCTTTAACTTTGCACATTAATCTCTTGTGTGGGACCTTGTCGAAAGCCTTCTGAAAGTCCAAATATACCACATCAACTGGTTCTCCCTTGTCCACTTTACTGGAAACATCCTCAAAAAATTCCAGAAGATTTGTCAAGCATGATTTCCCTTTCACAAATCCATGCTGACTTGGACCTATCATGTCACCTCTTTCCAAATGCGCTGCTATGACATCCTTAATAATCTGAGGAAGGACGTTCTTGCTATTGAGGGAATGCAGCGAAGATTCACCAGACTGATTCCCGGGATGGCTGGACTGACATATGAGGAGAGACTGAATCAACAAGGCCTTTATACACTGGAGTTTAGAAGGATGAGGGGGGATCTCATAGAAACATTAAAGATTCTGACAGAACTGGACAGGTTAGATGCGGGAATAATGTTCCCGATGTTGGGGAAATCCAGAACCGGGGACACAGTCTTAGGATAAGGGGTAGGCCATTTAGGACTGAGATGAGGAGAAACTTCTTCATTCAGAGAGTTGTTAACCTGTGGAATTCCCTGCCGCAGAGAGTTGTTGATGCCAGTTTATTGGATATATTCAAGAGGAAGTTGGATATGGCCCTTACGGCTAAAGGGATCAAGAGGTATGGAGAGAAAGCAGGAAAGAGTACTGAGGGAATGATCAGCCATGATCTTATTGAATGGTGGTGCAGGCTCAAAGGGCCGAATGGCCTACTCCTGCATCTAATTTCTATGTTTCTAATCACTGGACAGCAACCCATGATCAATTTCTCCTTCCCTAACTCAGTTGCACCATTTGGTCACTTGTAGTCAACCTTGGCTCAGAATAGCAACACAGCACATATTGGAGATCAAATATAGCATTTGTTTGGTATATATTGCTGTCATTTACTGAATCACAAGTGGAACTTCCACTAGTATGATTTTAAATCGCTCTCTCTCAAAAACAAATTGTTGCTTAAAGCAGTAACTAAAGAGCAATTCACAAAACTAAAGTACTATTTTCTCAGACATTATTTTTCTGACACAAAGCATTACTTGTGTGTGTATAGTAAGTAATGTCATTTTAGAAAGATCAATTTCCATTTCTGACATGACTCATGAAACAAAGATAAAATCAGAAAATGTGTGGCTAGAAAAAACTATTAGACCCTAATTATTAATTTTACCAAATAAGATTAGGTTTACCGAGTTTCAAAATTGAGGTTGAGAAATGGAACTGAACAGCAGTTTCACATAGAAACAGCACAAGCAAATAAATAACATTCTTCCCCTTGAGGCCATGTGTTATCCAGTGCTGCCTGCTTGGTGATTGAACTACAAATACAATTAGGTGGTGATCTGTTTCTTATTCTAATACAAGGAATGTTGGGTAAACATCTGGAGCATTCAGGTTCCTCCCTCAAGTTTACATGTCACGGCATCGAGATTTAGTGGAAGTGTACCAGGTTAAGGTTTTAGAGTTCGGCGATAGTGTACCGACATTTGGGTCAGGAAAGTTTGACCTGGGTACTATTTGATTTGTTTTCTTCCAAGAGGCTTTTTTTTTTTAATGACAACAAAAGACGACTATTGATAGTTCTAAATCTAACACATGAAGGGACATAGTCAGTCACTCATGTAAATCTATTAGGCAAGGCTTTGTCTCTTATTGGTAAATATGCATTACAATGACATATGTACTTCCAAGATGTCATTGCATAATTTATGTACGAAGTCACTGTGACATGCATCTTTTTCAGGTTCTTCCCTACAAAAAGTGAAAAGCCCACTTTAATAAGAATATGAAAAATAACTAGATTTTTTTCAAATTTATTTTCTTCTGTACCTATTTTAATTTCTGTATAGTTGTTTCAAATAATTAAATGAATTTTGCTTTTGATTCAACATTTCCTTTGACAGAGGAGAAAGTGTCTGTAGATCCCTATACAAGAAGAGAGAAAACAACCACCAGAAGTGCTGTTTATAGTTCCAGGGCTGCTGACAGTGATGGGGGAAGAATTTTCTGAGAACAGAATCTTCAGGATCATTTGGATGGAGCGGAAAAGCAACACCAGAAACTCCACAATCTGAAATGAAGGCTAGGCCAAAGTGGACATGCTGTCATTGAAAACTCAGCTTTGCAGAAATGACAGAAGATCTTGAAATGCAAATTTGTATTGAGAGAATGGAGTCCCGGTTGGCAGTGTCTTGAATGTCACAAGGGCATCATAGAATGCAGCAGCTTAATGAAGATCCTTAAGCAATGGACCTCCAAATATCCTGAAACTGCATTCGAATATCTGATCATTCCGAGAACTATGCAAAAGACCATAGTTACTCATTTGATTTATTGTTTGATGAAATGGAGAGGCTGTGTAGTGTAATAGCTTAAAATAAATAAACATAAAAGTAAAACTACCACTCTGGAATACATTTTGGGGTAAGTACTTACCATTGTGTTTATCCTCACGTGACCGCATGTTATCGAAGTCTATTCTCAGTTCATTTCACAAACATGCCTATTACCCACCAATGAATCGGTAATGTGGTCATGTGTGCTATTTAGTAATTTTAAGCAAACATCAACCATGTTAGGCAAAATGTAACAAATATTGAGCAGTGGTTTAGCCTATGTGCTAAATTACTGCCCCTCACAACATAGTTAGATAATTAATTACGTATAATAGCCGTTAAAACTATGAGCACTGGCAGCATATCAGCAGCCTTTACATCAGTTTTGGATTCATATTTGTTTTAGCACTACTGTTCAGAAAGGTTTGAAACGCAAGTAGTATTTGTTTTGTAGTTCGAAGTTTATACAATGTCAAGTTACCATTCTACTGATCACAGGACACTCGATTGGCTAGACAGTAAATATATTTAAGGGTTTTTTCTCTACTGTCCATTTTGTAATCGCGAAATCACCCGTGAACCCAATATGCTTTGTTATTTATTTGTGGGAGGAAGCTCTTTCGGAGTAGACGCCGCCTCGGCTCTTTCCCATTCAAAATATTGCACTAAAATGGTTATTAGAAGTTCGAAATGAGCAAATCATGTATACCTACAAATGGACCGCAGTTTCCCCATGGTCGAAGCTCCCGGTTCACATCACGATGGTTTGTATTCTAACTACAAGATCACAAGGTCTTTCTTCCACATTTCCTTTGACCGGGCCTAAAATTGAACACTGGGACTGGTTAACCGCTTTCGCTGTCTATTTGGTGTAAGAGCGGGACAATAGGCAGCACTCACCAGAGAAGATGTAAGCGCGACCTGTTCCGGGACCGTTCTCCTGGCGGCTGATGAAACTGACTAAACCATGGCCGTTCCTGGCCGCCTCACTAACACTGCAGTTTCCCCAGGCACAGTTTGGCAATGCGCATGTCTGGAAATTCCCGTTTTCAAAACCAGCGAATAGACGAGGCTGCTGCTAAGATTTGAATCCGAAAAGTACAACAAATCATCAAACCGTGTTCAGTAAATATGGGCGGATTGCGCGGCGAGTCCAGCTCCAAACACGGCAGGTTGCGACCCCTTGCACGAAGTTGCACATATCTGCTCCTTTCGGAAATAGTTTAACCATTTAAAGAAAACCATGTCCTCAATATACAATACTGTTAGTGTTGTCCTACTTTTATCTTAATAAGTAACTAGAGAAAATACATTAATTGGATGATTAAAACTGTTCGCGCAAGTTAATCGTCATATCTTTAATTCATGATATATTTTCTCCCCTTTATCGAATTATCTGGTAAATTGAAACTGTGAGGTATTGCTGGATCAGTTCAGGGGATAGATATGTGACAGATAAACCCTATACCATGCTAGAATGCACGCGTTTCCAGCATTTTCTGTTTTAATTTTAATTTTCCAACATCCGTAATATTTCACTTTTAAATTTCTCTTGTGTTTGCTACTGCACCCTCTTCAGGTAACCTATGTTTTGCACGTCGCGTGTTTAGCATTGATTTAAACCTGTGTAGAACCTGTGCTATTACTATCTAGGGCAATTGCTCTGACATACCACTCAAATCTGCAGCCTTACTAACACCATGCTCTTTGCATTTATTAAATAAACTGGATTCCCAAGAGTAGAAAATCTAATTTTCCACTGGAAAATCCTGTACTTTCCTCTACTTAAGCTGCTAAATGACTTTAAGATAAAGAACCTGTAAAACCAAGGTATTTATGAGATAAAGAAGCTGTAAAACCAAAGTATTTATGCAACGAACCTTTAATTTGCCCAAGAAAATGTACTTTTGAAGCGCAGGGAGGTCTTACTGCAGTTGTACAGGGCCTTGGTGAGGCCTCACCTGGAATATTGTGTTCAGTTTTGGTCTCCTAATCTGAGGAAGGACGTTCTTGCTATCGAGGGAGTGCAGCGAAGGTTCACCAGACTGATTCCCAGGATGGCAGGACTGACATATGAGGAGAGACCGGATCGACTGGGCCTATATTCACTGGAGTTTAGAAGAATGAGAGGGGATCTCCTAGAAACATATGTAATTCTGATGGGACTAGACAGGTTAGATGCAGGAAGAATGTTCCCGATGTTGGGGAAGTCCAGAACTAGGGGACACAGTCTAAGGATAAGGGGTAAGCCATTTAGGATTGAGATGAGGAGAAACTTCTTCACTCAGAGAATTGTTAACCTGTGGAATTCTCTACCACAGAGAGTTGTTGATGCCAGTTCATTGAATATATTCAAGAGGGAGTTAGATATGGCCCTTACGGCTAAAGGGATCAAGGGGTATGGAGAGAAAGCAGGAAAGGGGTACTGAGGTGATGATCAACCATAATCTTATTGAATGGTGGTGCAGGCTCAAAGGGCTGAATGGCCTACTCCTGCACCTATTTTTTATGTTTCTAATCCATAAATTTATTAACGAGGTCTCAAGTCTTGTGAATGAAAAATCATATCCTCAATCCTCCTTATTAACTGAATTAGAGACATAAGTTAAAATAATTATCCATTATTGGCAGCATCCCGAGGTGGTGAGAGGAGCAGAGTTAATTCCCTTCTTGCCTTGCTGGTTTCCCTAACCACAATGCTTAAAACAAGTCTGTTCTTTTAAATACCCTTCGCGGTTTTCAGACTTTACTGGTGTTTCCTAAACATCTGTAATAAGGTAGACGAATTAACAGCGCAAATAGATGTCGGCAGCAGTCGGGAGCAGCGTCGAGGAGGTTTGTTGGTGAGGCCTATAAAAGGCACAGCAGGGAGTCCGGGGCCCCGCGTCGGCGGCAGTCGGGAGCAGCGTCGTGGAGAGGCCTATAAAAGGCACAGCATGGAGTCCGGGGCCCAGCGTCGGCGGCAGTCAGGAGCAGTGTCGCGGAGGTGCATGGAGAGGCCTATAAAAGGCTAGCCGGTGCAGCTACAGGGAGAAGGCAAAAAAAAGAAGTAGAAAGAAACAGAAAGGTGATGTCACAGCCAAGGGGGTAAGTGATTGGCTGGTGATTGGTGAGTAGTTTTTCTTTTTTCTCTTCTATAACAGGGAGTAAACTTTAGCATTGTTGTTGCCTATCTAAGGGTTAAGTCATGGCAGGAGAGCTCGGTCACGTGATATGCTCCTCCTGTACCATGTGGGAACTCAGGGACGCCTCCAGTGTCCCTGATGACTACGTGTGCGGGAAGTGTATCCGCATCCAGCTCCTGACAGACCGCGCTGCGGAGTTGGAGCTGTGGGTGGATTCACTCTGGAGCATCCACGATGCTGAGAATGACGTGAATAGCACGTTTAGTGAGTTGGTCATACCGCAGGTGAAGGGTCCACAGCCAGCTAGGGAATGGAAGACCAGCAGGAAGAGCAGTGCAAGGAAGGTAGTGCAGGGGTCCCCTGCGGTCATTCCCCTGCAAAACAGATACACCGTTTTGAGTACTGTTGAGGGGGATGACTCATCAGGGGAGGGCAGCAGCAGCAGCCAAGTTCATGGCACTGTGGCTGGCTCTGCTGCACAGGAGGGCAGGAAAAAGAGTGGGAGAGTGATAGTGATAGGGGATTCGATTGTAAGGGGAATAGATAGGCGTTTCTGCGGCCGCAACATAGACTCCAGGATGGTATGTTGCCTCCCTGGTGCAAGGGTCAAGGATGTCTCGGAGCGGGTGCAGGACATTCTGAAAAGGGAGGGTGAACAGCCAGTTGTCATGGTGCACATTGGTACCAACGATATAGGTAAAAAAAAGGATGAGGTCCTACGAGATGAATTTAAGGAACTAGGAGCTAAATTAAAACGTAGGACCTCAAAAGTAGTAATCTCACGATTGCTACCAGTGCCACGTGCTAGTCAGAGTAGGAATCGCAGGATAGCTCAGATGAATACGTGGCTTGAGCAGTGGTGCAGCAGGGAGGGATTCAAATTCCTGGGGCATTGGAACTGGTTCTGGGGGAGGTGGGACCAGTACAAACCAGACATTCTGCACCTAAGCAGGACCGGAACCAATGTCCTAGGGGGAGTGTTTGCTAGTGCTGTTGGGGAGGAGTTAAACTAATATGGCAGGGGGATGGGAACCAATGCAGGGAGACAGAGGGAAACAAAAAGGAGACAGAAAGGAGATGAATAAAAGTGGAGGGCAGAGAAACCCAAGACAAAAAACAAAAAGGGTCACTGAATATAAAGGGGCTGCGGGAGGGGTCAAAACTAAAAATCATGGATTAAAAGCTAGTGTTAAAACACTCTACCTAAACGCACGCAGCATTCGAAATAAAGTAAATGAGTTGACGGCACAAATCATTACAAATGGGTATGATTTGGTGGCCATTACAGAAATGTGGTTGCAGAGTGGCCAAGATTGGGAATTAAACATACAGGGGTATCTGACGATTCGGAAAGATATTCAAGAAGGGAAAGGAGGTGGGGTAGCTCTGGTAATAAAGGATGATATCAGGGCAGTTGTGAGAGACGATATTGGCTCGAATGAACAAAATGTTGAATCATTGTGGGTGGAGATTAGAGATAGTAAGGGGGAAAAGTCACTGGGGGCCATAGTTTATAGGCCCCCAAATAATAACTTCATGGTGGGGCGGGCAATAATCAAGTAAATAATGGAGGCATGTGAAAAAGGAATGGCAGTAATCATTGGGGATTTTAACCTACATATTGATTGGTCAACTCAAATCGCACGGGATAGCCTGGAGGAGGAATTCATAGAATGCATACGGGATTGTTTCTTAGAACAGTATGTTACAGAACCTACAAGGGAGCAAGCTATCTTAGATCTGGTCCTGTGTAATGAGGCAGGAACAATAAATGATCTCCTAGTAAAAGATCCTCTCGGGATGAGTGATCACAGTATGGTTGAAAACAAAGGGGAATACAGTGGGAGGAGGGCAGAGTTGGCTAAAGTAGACTGGAAACACAGACTAAACGGTGGCACAATTGAGGAACAGTGGAGGACTTTTAAGGAGCTCTTTCATAGTGCGCAACACAAATATATTCCAGTGAAAAAGAAGGGTGGTAAGTGAAGGGATAATCAGCTGTGGATAACCTAGGAAATAAAGGAGAGTAACAAATCAAAGACCAATGCGTATAAGGTGGCCAAGGTTAGTGGGAAACTAGAAGATTGGGAAAATTTTAAACAACAGCAAAGAATGACTAAAAAAGCAATAAAGAAAGGAAAGATAGATTACGAAGGTAAACTTGCGCAAAACATAAAAACAGATAGTAAAAGCTTTTACAGATATATAAAACGGAAAAGAGTGACTAAAGTAAATGTTCGTCCCTTAGAAGATGAGAAGGGGGATTTAATAATGGGAAATGTGGAAATGGCTGAGACTTTAAACAATGATTTTGCTTCGGTCTTCACAGTGGAAGACACAAAAACCATGCCAAAAATTGCTGGTCACAGGAATGTGGGAAGGGAGGACCTTGAGACAATCACTATCACTAGGGGGGTAGTGCTGGACAGGCTAATGGGAATCAAGGTAGACAAGTCCCCTGGTCCTGATGAAATGCATCCCAGGGTATTAAAAGAGATGGCGGAAGTTATAGCAGATGCATTCATTATAATCTACCAAAATTCTCTGGATTCTGGGGAAGTACCAGCGGATTGGAAAGCAACTAATGTAATGCCTCTGTTTAAAAAAGGGGCAGACAAAAGGCAGGTAACTATAGGCCGGTTAGTTTAACATCTGTAGTGGGGAAAATGCTTGAAACTATCATTAAGGAAGAAATAGTGGGACATCTAGATAGGAATAGTGCAATCAAGCAGACGCAGCATGGATTCATGAAGGGGAAATTATGTTTAACTAATTTACTGGAATTCTTTGAGGATATAACGAGCATGGAGGATAGAGGTGTACCGATGGATGTGGTGTATTTAGATTTCCAAAAGGCATTCGATAAGGTGCCACACAAAAGGTTACTGCAGAAGATAGAGGTACGCGGAGTCAGAGGAAATGTATTAGCATGGATAGAGAATTGGCTGGCGAACAGAAAGCAGAGAGTCGGGATAAATGAGTCCTTTTCGGGTTGGAAATCGGTGCTTAGTGGTGTGCCACAGGGATCGGTGCTGGGACCATAACTGTTTACAATATACATAGATGACCTGGAAGAGGGGACAGAGTGTAGTGTAACAAAATTTGCAGATGACACAAAGATTAGTGGGAAAGCGGGTTGTGTAGAGGACACAGAGAGGCTGCAAAGAGATTTGGATAGGTTAAGCGAATGGGCTAAGGTTTGGCAGATGGAATACAATGTTGGAAAATGTGAGGTCATCCACCTTGGAAAAAAAAAACAGTAAAAGGGAATATTATTTGAATGGGGAGAAATTACAACATGCTGAGGTGCAGAGGGACCTGGGGGTCCTTGTGCATGAATCCCAAAAAGTTAGTTTGCAGGTGCAACAGGTAATCAGGAAGGCGAATGGAATGTTGGCCTTCATTGCGAGAGGGATGGAGTACAAAAGCAGGGAGGTCCATCTGCAACTGTATAGGGTATTGGTGAGGCCGCAACTGGAGTACTGCGTGCAGTTTTGGTCACCTTACTTAAGGAAGGATATACTGGCTTTGGAGGGGGTACAGAGACGATTCACTCGGCTGATTCCGGAGATGAGGGGGTTACCTTATGATGATAGATTGAGTAGACTGGGTCTTTACTCGTTGGAGTTCAGAAGGATGAGGGGTGATCATATAGAAACATTTAAAATAATGAAAGGGATAGACAAGATAGAGGCGGAGAGGTTGTTTCCACTGGTCGGGGAGACTAGAACTCGGGGGCACAGCCTCAAAATACAGGGGAGCCAATTTAAAACCGAGTTGAGAAGGAATTTCTTCTCCCAGAGGGTTGTGAATCTGTGGAATTCTCTGCCCAAGGAAGCAGTTGATGCTAGCTCATTGAATGTATTCAAGTCACAGATAGATACATTTTTAACCAATAAGGGAATTAAGGGTTATGGGGAGAGGGCGGGTAAGTGGAGCTGAGTCCACGGCCAGATCAGCCATGATCTTATTGAATGGCGGAGCAGACTCGAGGGGCCTGTTCCTAATTCTTATGTTTCTTATGTTTCTGCTTTCCTTCTGAGATGGAGGTGAGAAGTGCTTTTGCATATTAGAGTGGCTTTGTCAGTGGCCCCCCTTCCTAGCCGACAGCTCTTTTGTCAATATTCATGGCCCCCCTTCCTTTAGCCAGGACTGACGGGTGAACCCGTACATTCTGGATGACTGACAGTTCTTTTGTCACAGTTAACTGCCATGCGGTCTCTGGAGTTTTAACAAAAACCAGCCTTTTCACTTATCTGCACAGGCCTGACCCCATCACAGGGAAAATACCCTCAGAAAAAATAAAATCCATGAAATATTCTCGACTGAGTCCATTCTTTAAACAGAAACATTGCAATCTCTTCACTAGTAAGCAAGAGGAATTAAAGGAAATGATAATTAGTAAGAAAATGGTGCTGGAGAAACTAATGGGGCTGAAGGTAGATAAATCCCCAAGGTCTGATGATCTGCATCCCAGAGTACTAAAAGAGGTAGTAGATGCATTCTTTGTCATCTTCCAAAATTCTAGATTATGGATTAGTTCCTGCAGATTGGAGGGTGGCAAATGTAACCCCACTATTTAAAAAACAAGGGAGAGAGAAAACGGGGAAAAACAGACTGGTTAGCCTGACATCAGTAGTAGGGAAAATGCTAGTCTATTATAAAGGATGTGATAACGGCACACTTTGTTTAATCCCATTGATATTATCTAAGTCAACATATATTTATGAAAGGAAAATCAGGTTTGACAAACCTACTGAAGTTTTTTGACCATGTAACTGATAAAATAGATAAGGGAGAACTAGTGGATGTAATGCATTTGGATTTTCAGAAGGCCTTTGATAAAGTCCCACATAAGAGGTTAGTGTGCAAAATTAAAGCACATAGAATTGGGGGTAATGTATTGGCATGGATTGAAAATTGGTTAACTGACAGGAAACAGAGTGTTGGAATAAACGGGTCTTTTTCGGGGTGGCGGGCAGTAACTAGTGGGGTACCACAGGGATCAGTGCTTGGGCCCCAGCTATTCACAATACATATATAAGTGATTTGGATGAGGGAACCAAATGTAATATTTCCATGTTTGTTGACGACACAAAACTAGGTGGAGTTGTGAGGAGGATGCAAAGACGCTGCAAGGCGATTTAGTGAGTGGGCAAACACATGGCAGGTGCAGTATAGCGTAGATAAATGTGAAAGAAAACATAAGAGCAAAGTATTATTTAAATAGTGATGGCTTGGGAAGTGCCAATGTACAGAGGGACCTGGGTGTCCTTGTACACCAATCATTGAAAGCAAACATGCAGGTGCAGCAAGCAGTTAGGAAGGCAAATGGTATGTTGGCCTTCATTGCAAGAGGATTTGAGTACAGGAGCAAGGATGTCTTACTACAGTTATACAGGGCCTTGGTGAGACCGCACGTGGAGTATTGTGTGCAGTTTTGGTCTCCTTACCTAAGAAAGGATATACTTGCCATAGAGTGCAGCAAAGGTTCACCAGACTGATTCTTGCGATGGCAGGATTGTCATAAGAGGAGATATTGGGTCGATTAGGCCTGTATTCACTAGAGTTTAGGGGATCTCATTGAAACGTATAAAATTCTGACTGGGTTGGATAGACTGGACGCGGGGAGGATGTTACCCTGGCTGGGAAGTCTAGAACAAGGGGTCAGTCTCAGGATACGGGTAGGAAATTTAGGACCGAGATGAGAAATGTTTTCACTGAGAGGGTGGTGAAGCTGTGGAATTCTCTACCACAGAAGGCTGTGGAGGCCAAGTCACTGAATATATTTAAGAGGGAGATAGATAGATTTCTAGAAACAAAAGGCATCAAGGGGTATGGGGGGAAAAGCGGGAATATGGTGTTGAGATAGAGGATCAGTCATGATCATATTGAATGGCAGTGCAGACTCGAAGGGCCGAATGGCCTGCTACTGCTACTATTTTCTATGTTTCTATTAACCGTAACCAGCATCACCAATAGGCTCAATGGGCTGAATGGTCTATCCTTGTTCCTATGTTTTCCAGTTTTTCTTTGTAGTTAAGCTGTTTCACGTTTTTAAGAATATTTCCTGGGATGTGGGTGTCACTTGCAAGACCAGCATTTATTGCCAATCCATAACTGCCCTTGAGAAGGTGGTGGGTGAGCCTCCCTCTTGAACTGCTGCAGTCCTTGTGGTGAAGGTTACTCCCATAGTGCTGTTAGGGAGGGAGTTCCAGGATTATGACCCAGTTGACGATAAAGGAATGGCGATATATTTCCAAGTCAGAATGGTGTGTAACTTGGAGGGAGACTTGCAGGTGGTGGTGTTCCCATGCGCCTGTTGTCCTTGTCCTTCTAGGTGGTAGAAGTCACGGGCTTGGGAGGTGCTGCTGTAGAAGCCTTAGTGAGTTGCTGCACACACCACAGTGTGCAGTGGTGGAGGGAGTGAATGTTTAAGGTGGATGAGGAGCCAATCAATCGGGCTGCTTTGTCCTGGATGGTGTTGAGCATCTTGTGTGTTGCTGAAGATGCATTCATCCAGGCAAGTGGAGTATATTCCATCACACTCCTGATTTGTGCCTTGTAGATGGTGGAAAGGCTTTGGGGAGTCAGGATGTGAGACACTTGCTGCAGAATACCCAGCCTCTGACTCGCTCTCGTTGCCACAATATTTGTGTGGCTGGTCCAGTTAAGTTTCTCGTCAATGGTGGCCCTCAGGATGTTGATGGGGGGTTTGGCGATGGTAATGCCATTGAATGTCAAGGGGCATTGGTTAGACTATTGCTTGTTGGAGATAGTCATTGCCTGGCACGAATGTTATTCGCCACTTACCAGCCCAAGCCTGAATGTTGTCCAGGTCTTGCTGCAGTAGGCATGGACTGCTTCATTATCTGAGGAGTTGCGAATGGAACTGAACACTGCAATCATCTGTGAACTTCCCTACTTCTGACCTTATGATAGACGGAAGGCCATTGATGAAGCAGCTGAAGATGGTTGGACCTAGGACACTCTCCTGAGGAACTTCTGCAGCGATATCCTGGGGCTGAGATGATTGACTTCCAACAACCACAACTATCTTTGTTTGTGTTGGGTATGACTCCAGCCATTGGAGAGTTTTCACCCTGATTCCCATTGATTTCACTTTTACTAGGGCTCCTTGATGCCACACTTGGTCAAATACTGCCTTAATATTAAGGGCAGTCATTCTTACCCCACCTCTGGAATTCAGCTCTTTTTCCATGTTTGGAGCAAAGCTGTAACGAGTTCTGGAGCTGAGTGGTCCCGGTGGAACCCAAACTGAGTATCGGTGAGCAGGTTATTTGTGAGGAACTGCCGTTTTATAGCACTATTGGCGACACTTTCCATCATTTTGCTGATGATTGAGAGTAGACTGATGGGACGGTAATTGGCTAGATTGGATTTGTCCTTTTTGTGGATAGGACATACCTGGGCAGTTTTCCACATTGTTGGGTAGATGCCAGTGTCGTAACTACTGCAACAGCATGGCTTGAGGTGTGGCTAGTTCTGGAGCACAAGTCTTCAGTATGGCAGCCAGGAGGTTGTTGGGGCCCATAGCCTTTGTTGTATCTAGTGCACTCAGCCGTTTCTTGATATCATATGAATCAAATTGGCTGAAGACTGGCTCTGTGATGGTGTGGACCCCAGGAGACTGAGATGGATCATCCACCCAGCGCTTCACATTGAAGTTAAGTGCAAATGCTTCAGCCTTGTCTTTTGCACTGGTGTGCTGGGCTCTGCCATCATTGATGGGGATATTCATGGAGCCTCCTCCTCCCATCATCATTATCACCATTCATGACTAGGACTGCAGAGCTTTGATCTGATCTGTTGATTGTGCGATTGCTTAGCTCTCTCTATAGCATGCATGTAGTCCTGTGTTGCAGCTTCTCAGGTTGGTACTTCATTTTTAGGTACACCTGTGCTACTCCTGGCATGCTTTTCTGCACTTCTCATTGAACCAGGGTTGGTCCCCTGGCTTGATGGTAATGGTAGAGTGAGTGATATGCCAGGCCACGAGGTTAGATTATGGTGGACTACAATTCTGTTGCTGCTGGCTCATAGCGCCTCATGGATGCCCAGTTTTGAGCTGCTAGATCCATTCTGAATCTATTCCATTTTGCACAGTAGTAGTGCCACACAATATGATGGAGTGTGTCCTCAGTGTGAAGACGGGAGTTCGTCGCCACAAAGATTGCGGTGGTCAGTTTCCAAAGTTGCCATGGCAGATGCACCTGTGAGGACGAGGTCAAGTAGGTTTTTTTCCTTGTGTTGGTTCTCTCACCACCTGCCGCAGGCCCAGTCCACTGTGGCTCAGTGGGTAGTACACTCGGCTGAATCAAAAGGTTGTGGGTTCAAATCCCACTCCAGGAAATTGAGCACATAAATCTAGCTGAAACTCCAGTGCAGTGCTTCACTGTCAGAGGTGCTGTCTTTTGGATGAGACATTAAACTGAGGCCCCGTCTGCTCTCTCAGGTGGACATAAAAGATCCCATGGCACTATTTTGAAGAAGAGTAGGGGAGTTATCCCCGGTGTCCTGACCAATATTTATCCCTCAATCAACGTAACAAAAACAAATTATCTAGTCATTATCACACTGCGGTTTGTGGGAGTTTGCTGTGTGCAAATTGGCTGCCGCATTTCCCATATTACTACAGTGGTCATGCAAGGCACTATATAAATGCAAGTCTTCTTTTTCAGTCTGGCAGCAATATCTGCAGGACTCGACCAGCAGTGGTGCTAACGAGACACTCTTAGTGATAGACATCAAAGTCCCCCACTGCCTGTGGGACAGGACATACCCAGGAATGGTGATGGAGTCTGGGACATTAGCGGAAAGGTATGATTTTGTGAGTATGACGTCAGGCTGTTGCTCAACTAGTTTTTGGGACAGCTCCTCCAATTTTGGCACAAGTCCCCAGATGTTAGCGAGGACGACTTTGCAGGGTCCACCGGGCTAGGTGTGCCGTTGTCGGGTCTGAAGCCGGTGCCTAGGTCGATGCCAGGTGGTCCATCCAGTTTTATTATTTTTCGTAGAGATTTGTTACATCTGAATAGCTTGCTTGGCCTTTTCAGGTGCAGTTAAGAGTCAACCACATTGCTGAGGGTCTGAAGTCACATATGGGCCAGACCAGGTAAGGACAGCAGATTTCCTTCCCTAAAGGGCATTAGTAAACCAACTAGGTTTTATGACAATCCGGTAATTTCATGGTCACCATTACTAGCTTTTTATTCCACATTTAATTAACCGAATTCAAATTGCACAGCTGCTATCTTTCATTAACCCAGACCTCTGGATTACTACTCCAGTAACATAACCACTATGCTAGTTTCCATTTTCTTTTGGACAATGGCACTTAATAGATGTGTCATGGGCTATCTTCAATTACTTAATGTTTTGATTTGTCAGGAAATCAAGGTTTCAGAAAAATATTTCACTCTTTAAAATTAATTCATAGAATCATGTAATCCATTGTGCCTATGCCGGCTCTTTGAAAGAGCTATCCAATTCAGTCCCAGCTACAGCCTTTTCTATATAACACTACAAATTAGCCCTCTTCAAGTACATGTCCAGTTGCCTTTTGAAAGTTACTATGAAATCTGATTTAACTATGCTTTCAGGTAGTGTATTCCAGATCTAACACTGTGAAAAAATTATAATTTACTCTGGTTGTTTTGCCAATTATTTTACATTGATGAACTCTAGTTACTGACTCACTGGCCAGAGGAAATAGCTTCTCCATACTTGCTCAATCAAAACCCCACATAATTTTGAACACCTCTATTAGGTCTCCCTTTAACTTTCTATGCTCTAAGGAAAACAATCCCAGATTGTCTGGTCTCTCCACATAAGTGAAGTTCCTCATCCCTGGCAGCATTCTAGTAAATCTCTGCGCCCTCTACCTCCTTCATAAAGTGCAGTACACAGAGTTCTTCTTCACAATACTCCAACTGAGACCAAACCAGATTTGTAAAGGTTTAGCATGACTTCCTGGTTTTTGTAGTCAGTGTCCCTATTTGCAAATCTATAATTCTAAGTCTCCTGTTCTAAATTATAGTTATCCTCAGCACAAAAGCATATATCCACATTTGGGAATGGAACACTGTACAGCTGTTAGCATTCTAGGCTACCATCAAATAATGCCAATTCAGATAGAAGTTAAATGCAAGGCAAGATTAACCTCAGAAGAACCCCTGTCTCCCAAACACATCAGTGATAGTTCTGTTTCTAATAGACATCCTAAGTGGGGCAGTCAGTAAATGCTGAATTATGGAGTGTTGTGTTATAACGAGTGTTCACCAGGAAGTGGGTCAAGACTACCCAAACAAATTTCACAAAGAATCGCTACCACTCGAGAATTTTACCATTGGTCTCTGCTAGATTTCAACTCAACCCAGCAATGGAAAGATTCAAATCCACTCCAAACCTGCTTTGATATGCAAGAAAAATAATCTAGCTGCATTTCCTTCTTTCTCCATATCCTGAACTGGGATATTCTTGTGAAAGCAGCAACTATTCTTCTCCCCATTGTGAAACTTGTACTCTTGACTAATGAGTTGATTGACAGGAGTAACATTAACTGCTTTACTAAATCTTCAGCCAGAACAGTGAAGTTAATGGCATTTGCCGTTATTTATGCGTAAATGGTACAGGAACAAATGCACAGTTAAATGCAAATATCCAAAAGTTGCTGTCCAAATTGCGCCACTCCGCAAACACAGCATTTCGTTCTCTGCCTCGCCATTGATGTGTACTGAACATCTTGAAGTTGATGAATGTGTGGTGGATACGAACTAACCCCGCTGCAACTATTTAGTGCAAGTATCTTTTAATGATGTGATAATTGTTAGTTACTGACAATCAACCTCTGGCACTGAAAATTAACTATTACAAGTGTGAAGTCTCATGCAAGTTTTGAATATTTCAGGGAGATTTTAAAAATGTCAAATTTTAATATTTCCTTTTCCTATCTTTTTCCTCTCTCCATCCAATCTTTGAATTCACCCTCCTCAGTCCTTCCATTGTTTATTTCCCAATCCTTAAATCTCATTGGTTAAGGAGACACCCTATTGGTTTCCTGTTCACTTAGGTCCCAGTTGTCCTGTTTCCCTCAGTCATTAATACTCACACTTTCAGCAACTTTGGCTCAAAACTTTTTTGCCCATAATGTACAGGGGCAAGTCTAACTAACAGCAGACACTATTAGATGGCCCGCTCCAACAAAATCTGGCCCCTTAGGTTTATGCAGCCAAAATAAGCTTAACTGCACAAACATAAAATGTTAATTTTCAGTGCTTATTCATTTAGGGATTAACTAACCAACATTTAAGCTCCTTCCCTTTGCTTTAAAAATAAAAACCTGGTTATTACAATTAGGCAGTTTCCTATGAAAAGTAATATTGGAACATAGTCAGCTTTTGCCAACACCATCCCCCACTTGCTTTGGGAATTAATGTGATTTGTGGTCCTATCAGTCATGTCCTAATCTTCCAAAGGAAAGGTCAGAGGCAGTATCCAGAACATATTCTCCACATGCAGACCTACTAATCAAATTCTAATATGGCTGCATCTTCCAAGACAACAGATAGTAAAGAACCCAACCCAATACAGAAGTAATTATGCCCAATCTTTTATTGCTTTATTCATTAGAATCACTTGGCATCCACCTTGTGGATTTTCTTCTCGGCTTTGTCCTGCACAAAGATAGCAGCTTTTTTCTTTTTTATGCAGATGGGATTTAATATTGCCGAGTCTATTCGTTTTTTTTGAAAACTTGCAATATATTTAGCAAGGCACAAGCACAGGGCTTAATGGAAGCACCAGAGACATTCTACATGAATGTAAAAGCTTTTCAAATACACAGATGAGAGAAAACACATTAGGTGACCTTGTTACTGTATTACTCCATTAGTGAATATACCAGAAACAAAAACAAAAGATCATAATCAACAGTGAGCCTTTGGCTTAGTAGTAGCATCCTCACAAGTCAGAAGGTAAACAGTTCAAGCCCCACTCCAGACCGCCCCAGTGAGTGAAGACTGGAATACGATCTCTCTATACCAGGTTGACACCAGCAGGGTACACACGTCCAGTGACCACAGGTTCAGTGGTTGAATTCACACCAGAGTCAGAAGGGTTAGGTTTGGGCTCCACTCCAGACAGACCCAACGAGCGGCGACTGAAGCACTGGCTCTGAAAACCAGGTGACGGCAGGCAGGGGTACTTGCTCCCAATTGGAGGGGGGGCGGGGGAGCCTCAAAGGGTAGGTGGAGCATTTTAGCCTTGGTTGCAGTCTATCTAGGATAAGGTACTCCAAAGATAAAAACTGAGGATGGCAACAGGAAACCACTTCAGCTACCCTTCCCAAGTAAGTGGCTCAAGAATCTCATGAGTTAGGACCTGCCTTAGAACAGAATAGATGGAATCAACATAAATGTTGAAATTTAATGTACAGGTTGAACCTCCCTTATCCAGAACCCTTGGGATCTGGCCTGTTCTGGATAAGGGATTTTTCCGGACAAGGGGTGATCACATTAAATTGGATGGTACAGGTATTGAGCAAGGGGATATTGGGGCTGTCTGGCTTGGGGTTGGGAGTGCAGCAGAGCGATCATGAGGGGGGAGGGGGTCAGTAGATCACAGGGTCATCAGGCCAGCAATTGCAGGAGTCGGTAGCAAGAATGGACTTCAATTTGTTCATGTCGAGTTCTGCACATGTGCCATCTGGTGGCCGGGAATGGTTCCAGACAAAGGGTGGTTCTGGATAAGGGAGGTGCAACCTGAATTACCAATTCAAGCATATGATTTGAACATTTGCATTTTTGTTGTTGAGAAATGCATCAAGGCTGGACAACACCTATTAATCTAGCTGTTCAATATATTAGTCCATGGACCCTATCATGTAACACATTAATCGTACAATGCAACATCAGGCCACACAGAATAATTTCAAAGTTTATTTTTCTCTAAAACAGATTAGCCTGCACTCTAATGGAAAACAGTGTAAGCAAGCCAATTTTCTGCCTGTTCCAATTTTTGTCTAGCTTTCAAAGCATGTGTATGACGACAAGGAATGCTTCAAGGGTAAACCAACTAATTTACAAAAGAAATCACAACTACATATTAATCCAGTCTACAATATTTCAAAATGTTAACATAAAATAGGAATCAGGTAATCATTTTTCACATTTCCCTTTAGTGACTATTACCTTAGGTTTTAAATACAGCAACACTTGTTCATGCAACACTTGTGCTCTAAGGGAGAAGGCACAGTATTTCCTACAATGAGCCACCTTACCAAGAGTGTAAGCATTTTCTTTTATAAACAAACTGATCAATAGGCCACATTTAGTGTACTGGACCTCTTCAAGGAAGCAATTACCTTTCAGATTCTTCTCTTTTTAGAAACTTGCATGGTTTGTATGCAAGTCTCTTGAAACACAACGTACTCTTTTTAAAGTGGCTCAGATGGTTCATGGATAGTTGTATCTAATTTTAAAAAAAAAAGGTCCTTCCTAAAAATATCAAACATGTTGAGGATGTTTTCACATTTGATTAGCTCATCAATACATACTTCTATCAATCCCCCTTTAGCAAAAAGTATGCACCAAAATTAGTCACAACCAAAATATTTTAATCAGGAAAAACAACAGGAAAATAGGAAACAAATGTTTATAAACAGCATTTACCCCAAAAGGTTCTGTGCTATATTCTACACAGAAATTAACTAAAAATAGCTAAAAAATAAATCAGAAGTAGCCATCAATTAATTGATGCATGTGATTTGATTATCTTAGCCAACTTAATTTATAAGTTATGACTAATAAAGATGATGAGCTCCACAACACTGCTGGTGTTTGAAGTTCCCTGGATTTAAATTATGGCAACTTTTCAAAGTTTATTAAGCAGCAGAGCATGTACATGTTCTATTTTTTTTCCTCTGCAAAATTTGTGCATATGAGCAGCTTACTACCATTACATCTCTCCGTTAATTTGTTATTGTATTCGTGATTTATATGGAAAGCAACTCACAGCATTTATTGATTTTAACTGATGCAATTAAGTGAGGAACAATTCATAACTACAAATAAAGTACATAAGTTGTATAAACATTAAAAAAAAGAATCGCCAAGGTGGAAATAAAACAAGCAAACATATGCTGCAAGATTCAACCCAAATTGCTACAGATAAATTATACAATGCACTGCTGCTAAATCGGTTAAATTCTCCAGTGTATGTTAAATATTAATAAAAACAAACTCATTTTGGTGTTTTTCTGGGTTTATTCATTAGCCACTTGAAGGCAATCAAGTTTGCATGCGTTCACATACAACATCACGCCCATACACTACTCTCTTCCACACACAACTCCACGACTAGGAGTTTATTTTCATGAGTGAATACAGAGCCCAAGATTTCAAGTAATGAACCTGGCTCCACAGCACTGAGTCCAGACATTCATACAGTGGGTCCATTCACACAGTGCTTCATAGCAAGGCCTTGACTCGGTCTTCTGACTTGGTCGATGTCCCTTTCTTGGTTTATGAAGTTTGAAGTATCTTAAGTGCTTCATTCTTCTAATTATTCTAGATAACTGAATTTGATCTTGGTTTAGTTACTTCGTAGACATTGACCTCTCTGACTTTTAGCCCCCTTTCTTTAAACAACCTAAATAGCATTCACTGTGAAATTTTATAACATTTTACCACTCTCACGCGCACTCGCACCCACTCGCCAGCTTGACTTCATTTGGGCTTTTCTCGGATACCAAACGCAATCTGCAAAACAGCTCTCCGATTTAATGCAGCAGTGGATCCCACATGAGCCAAGCATGATCGATCAAACCTCCCTTTAGTGCTGCATTATTTCACTTGCTCCAGGAATTATGCCTTTCTAGAATTGGAAGCCTTCTGCTGGAACATTGGTGGATGAGTTGAACCCAAATGTCCCACCTTGAATTTCTTCTGGAACCAAGGCAGGATCTTCATCAATCTTAAAAAGAAAAAAAAAAAAGTCAACTAAAGCAAAACCAAACAGTAAAAATTCTCAGTACTTCAATAATTAAGGTAGTGAGAGCCGAAACACTTGGGAGGAGATTTGTGAGGCATTAATATTCATTACAAAAGCAAAATACTGCAGATGTTGGAATCTGAAATTAAAAAAAAAAAACAGAAAATGGAAATCTCAGCAGTCAAGCAGCATCTGTGGAGAGAAACAGTTAACGTTTCAGGTCTGTGGCCCTTTGTCAGAAATGGAAAAGTTCGAGATGTAACTGATTAAGTGCAGGGGCAGTGAAACGGGGAGGGGAGGAAGGAACGAGAGAGATGATCTGTAATAGGGTGGAAGGCAGAAGAGGTTTGAGACAAAAGAGATGATGGGCAAAAATGAGATGGTAATGGAACAAGTTAATAAAAGATGAGTCTAGATGGGATGTGAATGGCGGTATCATCACCAACTGCCATGGGAAAGAGAAAAAAGGAACGGGATTTGTAAAAAAAAAGAATAAATATGGGCGGAGAATATGGTCTAAATTGTTTTATTCGCTGTTGAGTCCAGAAGGCTGTAAAGTGCCCGAAGTGCTGTTCCTCGAGCTTGCATTGAGCTTCATTCAAACAATGTAGGAAGCTGAGGAAGGAGAGGTCAGTGGGAGTGGAGAATTAAAATGACAGGCGACCGGAAGCTCGGGGTCACACTTACGGACCGAACGAAGGTGTTCTGCAAAGCAGTCACCCAATCTGCTTTTGGTCTCCCCAATGTAGAGACCACATCGTAAGCAGTGAATAAAGTATACTAAACTGAAAAAAGTGCAAGTAAATCGCCGATTCACCTGGAAGAAGTGTTCAGGGTCCTGGATAGTGGGAAGAGAGGAGGTAAAAGAGCAGGTGTTGCATTTCTGCGCTTGCATAGAAAGGTGCCATGGGAGGGGGAGGGGGGGTGCTGGTGGTGAAAAATTTCCCTTCCAGTATTTATCCAATTCCCTTTTGAAAGTTACTACCGAATCTGCTTTCACCACCCTTTCAGGCTTTTGCATTCCAGATCACAACTCAATGCGTCAAATAAAATTTCCTTATGTCGCCTCTGGCTCTTTTGCCCATCACCATAAATCCATGCCTTCTGGTTACTGACCCTTCTGCTACTGGAAAGTTTCCCATTTACTGTATCAAAACCCTTCATGATTTTGAACACTTCTATTGGTTCTCCTCTTAACCTTCTCAGCACCAAGGAAAACAACCCTAGCTTCTCCAGTCTCTCCTCCCTGGTACCATTCTAGTAAATCTCTTCTGCACCCTTGCCAAGGCCTCGACATCCTTCCTAAAATGTGGTGCCCAGAATTAAACACATTACTCCAGGTGAGGCCTAACCTGCATCTTAATGGTTTAGCATAGCTTCCTTGCTTTTATACTCTATGCCTCCATTAATAAAGCCAAGGATCCCATATGCTTTTTTAATGGCCATGTTAACTTGTCCTGCCACCTTCAAAGATTTGTGTACATACACCCCTAGGTCTCTCCCATTTCTGCACCCCATTTAAAATTGTACCATTTAGCTTATATTCTCTCCTTTCTTCCTACCAAATGTAGGTCACACTTCTCTATTAAATGCAAATTCTCTGCAGTCTCTGCGTAGCTTAGTGGAAACATTGTCGGTAACCAGGATACAGATTTAAGGTAATTGGCGGGGGTGGGGTGGGGAAGATGAGAAGAATTTCTTTTATGCAGTGAGTTATGATCTGGAATGCACTGCCTGAAAGGGTGGTGGAAACATATGCAATAGTAACTTCCAAAAGGGAATTGGATATATATTTGAAGGGGAAAATATTGTGGGGCTATGGGGAAAGAGCAAGGGAGCAGGACTAATCGGATAACACAGAGTCAGCATAGGCATGATGAACCAAATGACCTCCCTTCTATGCTGTATGATTCTATCTGGAAGGCATTATCACTGTGGGTATAGCTCCAAGTCTACAAGCTGTCCTCCAGTACCTCACCTAAATGGCTATTACTTCCCTTGGGACTGCATCTTGACATGATGGGAAGGCCTTCTCACATGACCTGGAGAGCTATGCTGGTGGGAGTATAACACCTGGGAGGGCCATCCAAGCCAGACAATTCAAAAAAGAGTAGGAGCCAGATTAAAGGCAGTCCAACATTTTTCCTGGTAAGGGGGTTTGATGCAGACTAAATCCATCCACGTAAAAATACCTCTAGTCACGGAAACAACCCAGAGACAAGACAAGTCTATTACAGACTTGTAAATATAATCAACTATGGAGAAGAACTATCTTCTGGATGTACGATAAGATGATAGCCTGATGGAGTCAAATATCTTGCTTTGGACAGACAGCACTGTTAGAATGGGTTGTTTCATGTGCAAGCAGGCACAGGAGACTAGCCGATAAGTGGTTATTCTTCATCTGCAAGTCTAGACAGGATGTGTGTCTCATAATGGTACATTAGATCCAATCCAATCCCTAAAACTTTTACACGTTCATTTTCTAGTAGGCATCACTGAATCTTGATCAGGAGAGAGAACTCTTGCTGATTTGACTCTCACTGGACAAGCATTCTGATAGCGATCCTACTAGCAACCCAGGTTGTGATCAACATAAACCAGAAATCGAACTTGGGACCTACTGGTCTGTATGGCTCAATGACAAGTTAGTTACTAAGTGACCATCGGTAAGCTATTTTTCTTTTTTTTGAGCAACCAAAAGGTTTTAATCTTACTTATTTTAATGTTACTTTGCTACGAATGAAGAAAAAGGGTTACCCTACGGTACCCTGAATCTAGATTTTGTTTAGAGTGAATGCAGAGATTATACTTTTGAAAATTATATTTGGTGTTAGGTGCACTTGGCAGTTACATGCACTTTTTAAAAAAGTAATACATAGATGACTGGCAGTTAAGGATTGTCCAGTTAAATTTGAACCTCCAGCCTACAGAATCCCTTTGGAATTAAACTGCATCATAACCACAGCGCTATCCATAACAGGTTTACTAAAATCAAACTTCCACGATAAAAATAACTGCATAAAATAGGCAGATTTCCCAGTTGTTTAATCAGTTGAAGAATACACACTTTTAAAATAGGGCTGTTTATTTCATATATGGGGGTACCATTAGGGCCACTACCAATTGTGACATTAAGTAATTCCATTTGCATTAAATGGTACTCTAATTTGTTGGTATTTTACAGATTGAAGACCATGACCATCCATTCTTCTGTGAAGAACACTCTTCCTTTCAGTCATACACAAATCCCTTTACCTATGTATTTAATGTTTATCCTTCACCAGTTTTAAAGCTGGGAATATACAGCAAGTATGTAAGATGCACAATTAAGAGTTGGATGTTGGATATTTAGCAATACTGCGTGTGCAGAACAGGGGGTTAGCTATTGATCGGCAATCTTGGGCGTTGTTAGTGCTGGAGAATGTTCCCGGGCTTCGGCCAACCTAGGAGGGGGATCCTGAAGTTTGTCAACATAGGGAGGGGGATATTTTGGATCGGCATCACTGTGGAGGGAGTACCTGGAATTTGGCGAAGTTGTGGACAGGGAAACCAGAGGTTTGACAGAACTGAAGTGTGGAATATGGGATTTGGATTGCTGGTGCCTGTCAGTGAGGGAAAGGGCAGAGCATTGGGCTAGTAGCACTCTTTGGGGCTGAGGGTGTCTCAGGTCTGGCAACTTTCAGATGTTGTCTGCAAATTGGTGTTTTGCAATTGCCTCTTGAAAGTTTGTGTGTGTCTGTCTGTCTGTCTATGACACACATGCATCAGTAAATAGCACGTTTAAATTTTCTAACCATCAAAACATTGGTGATAATGACTTTACTGTCATTTAAAAAAAAATCAATTCAGGGTGAGGAGAGAGGCACTGTGCACCTTTCTCCATATGATTTCTGAAGTTTAGAATATTTCTAATTTGAAACCAACAAAAAGCTTCAACATGTCTGTAATCAGTAGTCATGTTTTCCACCTTACTTTCTCTCCTTACCTTCTCTGTTGCAAGAAAATAAATTTTACCCAAATACAGGGCCCAAGTTTCGGGCCGCGCCTAGAATGGCGCAGCCCCGACCTGGACGCCCGTTTTTCGCGCCACAAAGTGCGCCTAAAAAAAAACTTTCAGATTCTCCGGCTCCCTGCTGGTCCTCTGGCCCTCGGCACGGCGCAGCACGAGCTGTAGGGGGCAGAGCTAGGTCCCTGCGCTGAAAACAGTGCCAGGACCTCTGCACATGCGCGCCCAAAACTGTGTGGGAGGGGCCCGAAGAACGCAGCCCCTAGCCCTGGCCGAATGGCCTCACTGGGGCTGCGTGCACAAGGCTGCCTCCCACGCCCAGCTCCTGCTTCCTCTTGACCCGACTCCTGCTCCCTCCCCCTGGACCCGACCAGACTACCCCCCCCCGCCTTCTCCTTTCCTTTCCCCCCCCCCCCCCCCCCCTCCCTCGCCTTCTCCTTTCCTCCCCCACCTCCCTACTGTCAGAAACAGACAGAGTGAGACACACACAGACAGACAGAGATAGAGACACTGACAGAGACACAGTGTGGGGGGGGGGGGGGGGGGGGCATCCCAGCATGCTGTTGGAGGGCTCCCGGTGCTGCAGTCGGTAAGTAGAAAATGTTTTATTTATTGATTTTTAAAAAAAATGTATTAATTTTTTTTGGATTTATTGGTTGATTTATTGATGTTTTTATCATTTATTATTGATGATGGCTCTTTATTTGTAAAACTGAAGTGTTTAATGTTTGTAAACTTCCCTTTAAACCCCCCCCCCCCTCATTCCCTACACCTGATTTTTAAAATTGTAGACAAGGTTTTTTCGAGCGTACAAAAATCTTCACTTACTCCATTCTCAGTTAGTTTGGAGTAAGTTTTCACTGATGAAACTTTGAAAAGAGGCGTAAGTGGCTGGACACGCCCCCTTTTGAAAAAAAATTCTGTTCCAAAGTGAAACTGTTCTAACTGACTAGAACTGGAGCAAACTAAATGCCGAGAATTTGAATTTCTAAGATACTCTGTTCTACACCAGTTGCTCCAAAAAATCAGGAGCAACTGAGGCCGAAACTTGGGCCCACAGCTTTTAAAGTTTGTCTCCTTGTTTTACTTAAAATAATTTTGAAAGACAGCCAAATAGCTTTTTTTTAAAAAAAGACACAGAAATAAGTATTTGGCTAGCTAAATAAATACTGCAGAATTTGTCTTCAGCTGACAGTCCCCCTCCGGGACAAAGTATCAAGGTAAAGCCTAGGCTTTAAAGGAAGGCATTAAAAGACAGTGTGTCATGTAAATTCAGTCATATTATTGTGAAATGTGTAATGTTATGAATTCTTTTAAAACATTTTATTTAAAACCTTATTTTAGACATTAGACATTTGAGGAAAAAGTCTCAATAAAGCCTTTTGATTGATTTGATTGGTGCATCAACAGACGACACCAAAATGTTGACATGTTGAGATAGGGTTTTCCATTGTAAATGTATAATGGCAAAACTTTCTCAACGTGTTATTATAAATGCGGACAAAGAACATGACTCAAAATCTTGACACAGGAAGTAAGACTTGTGGACAAGATGATACACAATATAAATCTGTTTTTTGATGGTCCTTAAACTTACATCATCTGTTGAGAAATACTGATCAATGATCTCATATGCCAATTTATAGATGTCCTCGTTTTCATGGTGTTGCAACTGTTCAATCTTTTCCAAACCTGAAGAATTTGAAGAGTATTAGTTGTACTTTTTCTTTAAAATTCCAACACCCTGTAATTTGCGACACATCTTCACCAGACATCAAATATTTTACAAGGGTGATTCTGCGATCAGTTCTCCGTGGAGAACAGCGCTCAAGGGACTTGCATTTTAAGTCGTCACAGGCATGTGGCCCACAATGGATAGAAAAATCACAGGCTAAAGAACAATTTCCAGAGAGTTCTTGCAAGTGCTACCTCATATATGCTGTTCTTTTGCAATACAATTTAGCCAAACAAAAAGAATCAAACTAATACCACAAATAACTTGGGAAAAACATAAAACAGCAAGTTTCTCTTTGCACATTAAATGGAGCACTGCAAGGTGATAATTGTTGTTAGCTGTGGCTCCTACAGTACTTCATTGGCCGTAAAACGATTTGAACACAAGAATTAGGAGCAGCAGTAGGCCATTAGACACTTCGAGCCTGCTCCGCCATTCAATGAGATCATGGCTGATCATCTAACTTCAACTCCACTTTCCTGCACTATCCCCATATCCCTTGATTCCCTGAATATTCCCAAAATCTATTGATCTCTGTCTTGAATATACTCAAAGATTGAGCCTCCACAGCCGTCTAGGGTGGAGAATTCCAAAGATTCACAACCCTCCGAGTGAAGAAGTTTCAGTCCTAAATGGCCGACCCCTTATTCTGAGACTGTGACCCCTGGTTCTTGATTCCTCAGCCAGAGAAAACATCCTCCCTGCATCTACCCTGTCAAGCCCTGTAAGAATTTTGTATGTTTCAATGAGATCACATCTCATTCTTCTAAACGCGAGAGAATATAGGCCTGGTCTACTCAATTTCTCCTCAGAACAATTTCCCCACCACCCCCCACCCCATCCCAGGAATCAGTCTGGTGAACCTTCATTGCACTCCCTCAATGGCAAGTATATCCTTCCTTAGACAAGGAGACGAAAACTGTACACAATACTCCAAGTGCAGTCTCACCAGGGCCCAATATAATTGCAGTAAGACATCTTTACTCTTATACTCAAATCAAAGACCAACATACAACTTACTTGCTATATCTGCATGATTTGGGACATCCCAAGGCAGTGACAGGCACGATATAAATGCAAGTCTTTCTTTGTCTGAAGGATGTGGGTTCAAGCCCCACGCCAGAGAATTAGAGCACATAATCTCGACTGACACTCCAGTGCTGCACCGTTGAGAGATTGTCTTTTGGACGAGACCTTAACCGAAGCCCTGGCCTGCCCTCTCAAGTGGATGTAAAGACATTCCAGTGTCCTAGCCAACATTTATCCCTCAACCAACATTAAAACAGATTATCTGGTCATTTATCTCATTGCTGTTTGTGTGACCTTGTTTAGCAAATTGGCTCCCACGTTACTCTACAGTACAACTGACCATTTCAAAAAGTACTAATTTGCTGTTATGCACTGAGACATCCGGAGGTCGTGAAAGACACTATATAAATGGAAGCTATTTCTTTTAATTATCAGATCTCTTTAATCCATGATCAATTTGTCTATATGTCATGGAATCCAAATATTTTACTGTAATCAACCGATATCATTGTTCATTTCACAGTTAATTCATACGCCTGAAGTAAATACCAAACATCAGATTCCCAGCACTTTGTCGAATACATATCTTTACTTATGTAGAACAGGACCTTGAACCAAAATAAAAATGCACAACTTTCGTGTACGACAATGATCAACATTCAAAATCTTCTATCCTCCACTATTCTCGTCTTCATACTGGCTGATGTCCACAATTACGCTTTCTTTTTGTCCTTGACCAGCACATTTTATTCATTCATGCTCTGCTCTCTGGTGTGATGATATTTAAATGGAAAGTGTCCTAAAATCTGGTCCTGGCTCCAAACTCTGCTTTCAAATTTCCTCTTCCTGCATCCATTCTATCTCAATTTTGTGTCAGCAGTGTAAGCTAGGACTCAATTTGGCAATCAGAAAGGAAGTTACAATTTGAATATCACAGCACAAGGGAGGCAGGGCAACAATAATAGATAGCAATGTTGCTGGATCCACCAACTTTAGCAAAACTGTTTTGTTGGAAAGACACCATCCAGCAGGGAATCCTGATGGAGGATATAGGCAGTTATAACATAGCTATAGTTTTTCCCCTCCAACCCTACTTTCATTCAAATAGGGATAAATATTTCTAATTGTATATGTTAGTATATACAGTAACAATTATTCCCAGCAGACTGATCTGGCTGCCCACTATCACTGATGAATACCAGTCTTTAATTGTCATTTAACACAAAGGCGGCACATTTTTGGGCATCCGATTAATCCAAATCAAAACCAAGTATTTCAAAATTATTTGGATAAAGTCTGGTCAAATAGTTGTGGTCATTTGTAGACATATCTAAAAATGAATAGCTTCTGGATTAATAAGGGTCATTTTTTTTGTAAACATTTAAATCTCACTATTTTGTGGTCAGAAGACTGGAATGAGGAAGTATTCAACAAATTATTGACACAAGAGGATTTAATGGGACACATCGAATCAATGTGACATCGCTGCAGAAACACAATGTCTACTATGAAACTCAAATAACTCATCCATCGTCAAATTAAGATTAGGACGTGTACATAAGAGACAGTGTGCAGATTTTGCTGAGCACTGTTCACCTTGTAGTAAGTCAGTTCTGCTGTGTTGCCAATTATGCTGGGAGGCAATCTTGATCAACTCGGAAAGGCACCTCCTCCCTAATCCTAGTTTCCCTTCACACCCTTACCCACAGGACTTGAGTTACTGAAATAAGCTCAACCTAGGAGAAAATCTGGATGAATTGTCAATCAAGACTGCAATACAAACTGAACATCTAGTTGAGAGTCAAACTCTACAAGCATTTTCCAAGGATTATTATTTCATTCTTACCACCACATTCTTCAATCAGACTAGCTATTGTTTCTGCCTCATCATCTGCCATCTTGAGGATGTTACTTAATCCGTCCAATACCACTTGCACTACCTGCGAGTCTTTTACTGTTAGCAGGTTACAGAATGGAGGAACTACTTTTTGTTGGATCAGGTATGCAACCTAACAAAAAATAATTTAGTCAGTTTCACATCATATTTCTGTCTTTTACAAAACAGAAATGACAACATTTTGTAGAAACCCCCCACAAATTCCAAGTGAAATTTATAAACTAAAACTTTACCCCAACAATGCAATACAAGAGTTTATTAATGAATTAACTTTATATGACTTCCTGGCAGTGTCAGCTGCTTTAACTAAACTTTAGTCTTACTCACCTGTTCTTTCCTGCCACTGATAGTTAGATTACTTATTGCCCAAGCAGCTTCTTTCTGAGTACCAAAATCACCCTAGAGAGTAAGAAAAAGAAAAAGTAAACAAGCAATCCAGAACTGAATCCACACAGTGAAGTGATGAAACAGAACTTATTTACTGTTCAGAACTTTGTGGCTATTTTGCAATTGTATGGACCCAGGAATGTTGTTCTGTTCTGCACTAAACCCACAATGAATCTACATTTGAAATAACATTGCTTTTCCCATGACTTTTTTTGCACATCCATTGCAATTTCTCACTTTGAATAGGTTTTAAAATATGGAAATGAATCTAACATTCCCTTTGTATACCGATGAGTTAATAGGTTTACCTATGAAATTCAATTCAAAAATAAACTTTAGAAAGGATTTGGGAAGTCTCAACATGAAACACACTATATAAATGCAACAGAAAAAAAATGAAGTGTAGCCTCTCACCTTATCTAAGAGATGTATAATCATAGGAACAAGGTTTGCATCAATCACCGCTTGTACTTGCTGCTGATTGCCAGCTGTGATGTTTGATAGGAACCATACCGCCTCCTGTATAATTAGCAGACAGAAGGGAGGGCAAGTAAAAGTACAAAGTGCATTGAGCATTTATTTACAAGTAACATTTGCTTGTACAGTTCTCATTTGTTGAAGCATCTGGACGTCAAAAGCAAGCATTTAAATTATGCACATTAACTGATTCGCTACTGAAAATATCTTTGTAGAGTATGTATGGGCTGCAGAAAGCAACTGCCCAAAACCAGCATACAATGCATATGTTCAAGATCCTACTTGGAAATATATTTTTAGATGTTAACTCTGTTGGATCAGCTATCAGGATCACAACAATGCCACCCGGTCAAATAATTCTGACATGGCCCAGCTGGCAAATGGACTGTTTGAGGCTGTAATTATCAGCAAAATCATACCATAAAGCCCCTCAAATGAAATGTGATTGCCTTCAGATGCACTTCAGTATCAGCACTGATGTTCACAAATTAAAGCAGATCCATATTGCCAACCACACATACTTAAAAGTTACAGTATTTTTTCAATTGTTGAATCTTGAGATTATTGCATGTTACACAGGTCATCTTACAAAATATTTCAGAAAATAAATCAATCTTTAATTCTATGTAAATGTTACTTTTAAATATTTGTACCTTACCATTATCAAATAGCCACATTAAAAGACACCCAGCCCTAATACAGACACACACAGCCAATAATCTCCATTTCATCATTTCCAACAGAACTGCTCTAAATGTTATCAGACTTGATTAGGAACATGGGAACAGTAGCTATATATAATCCATACGAAGGGATTTCTTACCTTATTAATTTTCTCTTTAGGATGAGTCAGCAATCCTGGGAAATGAGAAAGAGCTTCGCAGTTCAAGACAACTTGTGTTTGCTCATCAGTACCAGTTACAATATTTCCCACGGCTCGCAAAGCTGCAGTCTGGGCAAATGTCAGGGTTTTGTTAGGTCACAAAAATGCATATTCAAATAATTTTATCTGCTTTTTTAAGACCAGAAAATTCACATATTCAAAGATTTACAAATTTGTATTGGTAGATACTGGACTGCCAAAAACAAATTCACATATTTACTAAAGATAGCACACATCCACCGAAGCTAATACTATTTTCTTAAATTCATTGCAACATTTGTTTGATCACTGGAACCTTTAATTTAAAATCAGGTATATAGCTAATTTCATTCTCCAAGGAACTGCAGTAGAATCAACATTGACTCAGATTAACAGCAATGTGTCTTGACAGATGTGTCAGATTGAAATTGTAGACATGTCAATTTTATCTCGCAAGAATCAACTCTGGCATAGAGTTTCCGTTAAGTGCGCAGTAGACAAAATGTGGCCAGAACACGCTGGACACAGAACCAGTTTTGCCAAGGTGAAGTTACGTTCACATTTCAACGCAAACTCATTAGCATAAGTTCAAACATAAAATCGCCCATGAATCAGCGCAATCAAGCAGTGTAATCGATGTGTGACTGGAACATGGTATTCTCCAGCATCAATGAGTGGAATTGCCAAGAAATGAGCCATTCAACTGACTGATTTAATGCTCTTGGTCTTAACTTTTTAAATTGACCTCAATTGACTGATTTCATCTGCCCCCGATACACAAGACCCATGACCAGTAGTCAATTGAAGCCACACAGGCGTGTCCTGCTCTGCAGTAATTGACTTAAATTAGACTAATTTAAAGTAATTGCAGCAGGAGAAACACCTTTGGGTATTGCATCAGTTGACTGCGGGTCATTGAAAGTACTGGTAATTAATGCTGCATTCAGGTGACCACAGAGGCCTGTGCGCCCGAGAATCTAGGTTCAATGTGATGAACACCCCTGAATGGGCACAATCAGCGGAAACTCACATGCCGACCTGGAGGCATGGCCAGTTTCGGACGAATAGAATCTTGCATCAGTGTAAAAGATTGCATAAAGTAGTTATGGGCGCAACTCACTTACATTTAAAATTCTGCGATGTTTAAGGCTACTTCATTTGATTCCACCAAGATTATGCAGATATCAGGTTGGAAATCATCTGGAGACGCCAGGCCAGGGTCTCCCAAGACTCAACTCTAGTGCTGACCCAATATAAATGGAGCAAAACATGGTCCCAAATTTAAATAGACCACTTTATTCCACATAATCGTAAATGTTATTTATCAGAGGTATGAAGATGAACTTAACATTGCAAAAACTTGAAAGGAATTTAAAAAATCAAATTTAAGATTTCATTTAGAACCAAAAGATCAGAGGAATAAATTAATTGCTCGGCTGACTGCATCCTTACCTGAACTTTGACCTCCTGATGGCTGAGAAGGGGCACCAAATGAGGAACTATTCCTGAATCTATAACCATCTGAATCTGCTCATTTCCAGCATCTGTTAGGTAGGACAGGGCCCAAACAGTGTCTACTAAAATCTGAAGTTCACAACAAACATTTAGTATATGAGTAACTATGTGAAAGCTATAATTAAGAAAACACTTAACTTCTTAATTTCAGCAGTATATGGAAAATAGACTGAGTGACATCAGGCTAGTAAATCACCCCACAGGCACAAGTGGCGTTTTTCCCCTAGATACCAGATTTCTAATGTAGTCAGTTTACTAAACAGAGAAATGTAAAATATGCATCTATCTATAACAAACTAAAAATCTCAGGCAAGACACACTTTTTGCCTGCATCACTTGAATTCCCTTGTTGTCATGTTTTAATAAAATTTTCTGTCTCAATTTTTTCCATTATAAATTAGTGTCTACATTTATGGAGAAACTGAACTTACTTCAATTTTCAAACAAAACACCAGGTAAATTTCAAAATCTAACTAATTACCTCATGGCAGTTTTTTACAATTAGAAAAGGTTAATACTAATAGCTTACACTTGACAAGACGGATTCTATTTTTTAACAAGACACAGAGACAGAGAGGGAAACCAAGCAAATGAGAGAGGGGGAAGAGGGGAGAGACAGACAATACATGAGAGAAAGGCAGGTAGTTTCTTCCCCCATTTAAATTAAATTTAATATTTAAAAAATTGTTTCACTTTTGACTGCAAACGAAGTCTCTGAAGGAATCAGAATGCAAGGCAGAATGGAGAGCGGGACATGAAGCTGGTTATGGGGTCCTCTAGCCTCACCACCTGCCCTTGAGTTTGGGGGGGGGGAGGGGGGCAGGGAGAAATATGAATGGAGGGTTATGGGTGAGGTGAGTGACAGCAGAGAAAGGGGAGAAGACAATTCAGGTGTTGAGTGGGTAGAGAAGTAGAGAGTATGATGGAAGTGAAGTGGTAGGAAGGGTAATGGGTATTGAGACAGTGAAGGGGTAGAAGTTGTGATGGGAACCCTAGACTGGGAGACAAGCAGGAGTAATTGAGGAGATGAGAAGAAAGCCACTGACTGCCACATTTCCCCCACAATCCTCAATTACAGCTGTGTTGGCTCCTTCTTCCTGACATACCACCGACCGCTTCCCACCCAAAAAGGAAAAAAAAAGTTAAGGGAACAGAAGAGAAAGGCACAGGCTAGAAGAGAAACATGAACACAAAGACTAGAGAGAGCATGAATGACCATATTCTCTGACTTGCAGCAACTTGCATTTATATAGCACCATTAATGTACAAAAAATGTCCCAAGGTGCTTCAGAGGTGAATGCCATCCCAAACGAGGCGATATTAAAAGTGGCCAGAAGCTTGATCGAAGAGGATTCCCTCTCTAAATCCTCAAGTCTCACCACCTCTCTCCTCATTTAAGACCCTCCTTAAAAAACCAAGAGGGAATTCCAGAGAGTGAGGTATACTAAAGGCACGGCTGCCAATGGTGGGAAGACGGAAGGGTGGTTGCACAAGAGCCAGAGGAGCAAGAGATGTTGGGGGGGGGGGGGGGGCGGGAGAGAAAAGAGAGAGATTACAGAGACGGCCTAGACCATGATGGGATTTCATCACAGAGCATGCAACAATGTGAGAGATTGACCTAGTGCAGTATTAAAAATCTTTATGCACTATAAATATTTCTGCAGCATAAAAAAAGTAATGTTTTTCGGATTAGTTCCTGGGAAATTTGAGTCAGTGAACAAACACAGTTACACAGAAATAGACCATTTAGCCCAACTCCTCAGTGTTGATGATTAACCTCCATACTTCAACTACCAGAGCTAGTGATTAAAACACAGACCGTGTCAACATTTAATAAGTTAGGTGGTTGAAGGAAAGATTGTAAAGGGATATGGCCTTATCTACTCGAGGTGTTGCTTTTAATGATGTGAATCTAAACCTCAAAATCCCACTGCTCTTCCACATCACCAACCCTTCTCTCACAATACATCACTCTTTTTTGCCAAAATGTAGCACCTCACATTTATCAACATTAAATTTCATCTGCCACTTTTTTGCCCCTCCAGCAGCTTACCAATATTCACTTGCAGCTTCCTTTAGTCCTCAGAATTATTTACTATGCCTTCTAATTTAATATTGTCTCTGAATTTGGACAGCATTCCCTCTAGCCCTATATCCAAATCATTGATGTGTACAGTGAACAGAAGTGGTCCCAGAACAGAGTCCAAAAGGACACCGCCACCCACTTCCAACCATTGAATGTAACTCCAACTTTGTTTCCTCCCTTCTAAAAATAGTTTTTTAATCCAACTTGCTACCCTTCCCTTAATTCTAAACCAGTTAATCTTCTCCAATAATCTCCTGTGTGGTACTTTGGAAAGGCTTCCTGAAAGTCCATCTGCTGCATTTTGTCCATTCATTACACTCATCAACACCTAAAAGAATTCCATCAGATTTGTTAAGCACAATCTTCTTATCTGAAATCCATGTTGGTACATCTAATTATTTCCTCTTCATAGAGATTATTTTGTAATTTTACTTTTAATTGAAGATTTCAAAATTTGTTCACCACAGATGTTAAACTAACTGGCCTAGCTTTGACTCCTTTTTTATTCCGTCTTTACAAATTTATTTTATACTCTGATTTACTGCGAGAAATGTCACAGGTGACCCACTAATTGTAAATAAATAGGCAACGACTAGATTATATATTTGATGGTCATAAGAATTCTTCAAAGTGTTTAGTGAACATGTACAGTATACAAATATATACACACAAAATAAGAGTTAATATTCTTGACTGAAGAACAGATTAGCAACACTTGATTATATTTCTGTCCATATATTTTAGTATTTAAAATGAATGAAGCTTTTGTAAATTTTGCAATCCACACAAAATTACTTAAAAGCAGAGGTATATGGTCTGAATTTATCCACCACCCACAAAAAAGAATTCCCTTTTGATTTTCCTCTTCTTTGCAATGCCATCACTTGACACTGGCTCCAACAAGGACAAGCCACATGGAAAATTATTGCTGCCAATCAGCTACAATTTATCCTTTCATCTGGAAAATGTAGATGTATTAACAGAAATGTTACCCCAACAGTAATTAGAAATACCATTATTTAAACACTGCAAAGCTCTGAAATGTTGACCTCTTACGAACTTGGATTTGTATAATGCATTTACTGTAGTAAAAGGAGTTTGAGGAAAAGAAACTGATGTCCAATAATACTAAGATTTAGGGAGGCGACTGAAGGCACACAGAGGCATATTATCAGGAGGCGATGGGGAGAAAAATAAAAAGATGGAAGGATTTAGGGAGAAAGTGCCAATGTGGTGTCAAAACGACTGTTGACTGCCAGTAAAGGCAGATGGAGTTGGAGTTACAAGGGAAGCCAGATTGGAAGAGTGGGAGCCACATGCTGGCATGCAGGGCTGGAAGAGATGGGAAAGGGAATGCATTTTCAGCCTTTCAAAAATTGCAGTTAACTTGTGCAAGCTACAGCCCACTACTCGAGACAATTTATGCACATGTGCTGACTTCAGATTACTTACATTAACATCTGTGTGGTGGATGAGCACGCACAAGGCTGGAAGAATCTACGGAAAAAATGTTTGTTCAGATCACAAAAAGTGTTAATTTTAGCTTGCAAATGATTCAGCTGAGACTCAAAAAAAACCAAAAATCGACAAACCTCAAATTACTTACCTCCTGAATTGTTTCCATTGGTGGGGGAGGGTCTTTGTGACGGCAGAGATTAACCATCACCCATGTGACATTCCGAAGAAAGGTAATGGGAATAGATGGACTAATGAAAGAAAGTAGGGGCTTCACAACTCCCAGACTAATGACATAATCTCGGCATTGAGGGCCATCCCCTATTTGTAGCAATTGCGAAGGGAAAAAAAAAAAGAGAATCATCTCAGTTTTATCACACAAAGCACAATATACAAAATGCCAACCCACATGCAAAAGCAGCAACCCATTACCTACAAAGCACCATTCACACTTTCAGGACATCTCAAAGTACTTCACAGCAAATCAAGTACTTTTTGATGTGTAGTTGTTATTGTTAGCAAATACAGCAGCCAATTTGCACATAGTAAACTCTCACAAACAGCGATGAAATGAATAACCAGTTAATCTGTTTCAGTGGTGATGGTCGAGGGATGAATGCTAGCCAGGACAACTAGAGAACTCCCTGCTTTTCCTCAAAATATAGTCGGGATCTTTTTACGCCGACCTTAACAGGTGAATGGGGCCTTAGTTTAATATTTCACCCGAAGACAGCATTTCTGACAATGCATCAGAGTATTGCACTGAAATATCAGCTTACATTATGTGCTCAACATTATGTACTTGAACACATAACCTTCTAACTCAGGCTACCTGAATGCCACCACTGAATCAAGCTGGCACTCAAGCCAAATTTAGGCTGTTTAACATTAAAAGAAAATCTCCCAGTACAATAAAATCCCATAATATACGAGTTATTTCTACGTGCAACAACTGTCAACCAACTTAAAATACTAGTCGAATTATGTAAATTCCATTAAAAAAAAAGGTCTCAACATCAAGTACTCTGAAGAAATATCTAATTTAAGAGGTATACAGTAATTACATAATACATATATATTTTAATTTCAAAGTTTCATCCATTTCTTTCATCCAGGTAAACATTTTACATCCAATATCTGCCAAATTATGTCTTGAGGTGAAGCCAATAACAGAACATTGAAAACTATAACTAAAAACAAGCGAGTATCTTTCTGCTTTTCAGTCATTTCTGAAAGGTAGATCATTTGTTTTCAGTAATGACAATCATTGCATGTTGAAAATTAAAAAATTCTTCTGTATCACATTTAAATAAATTGTAACATCTCTTCTGGCCTAACCCAGATATACACCAAGTGGGATCTGAACATTTATTGCACACCATAACACCGTCACCAGCAAAATATGAACATATTAAACTGAATACAAAAGAATATAAAAATACTACAGTTCTACATATTGTACAGAACATTCTGGGTGTGTTTCAAGTGAATAAAACATCTAAGTTGAGATACCTATAAAATAGTAAACAAGTTGAATTTGCATATCTCCTATAACCAATATACCGCTCAAGGCACTTCATAGAAATGGAAGCCAAGCCAGGAGAGAGAGAGATTAGGAGATGTGGGAGAAGGTTTTAGTGAAGAGATGTATTTTTAAAAGGTGACCGGAGAAGCAAAAGTGGCCTAAGGAGAGTTTCATAAAGCAGGACTGATGTGGCTGAAATGGTGGGGCGGGGGATGAATAGAAAGCCAGAATTAGAGGAACAGTGGATTAGGGATGGTTTATAGGACTGGAGGAGCTGACTGAGTTAAGGTGGGGAAAGGTTGTGAATGGATTTGTAGATAAGGATGAGAAATTTAAATTCAATACAATGGGAGATGGGAAACCAGAGAGGACAGGATTAATAGATAAATGGGACAGGGCAGCACAGAACATAAATGAGAGTTTTAGACAAGGTATAATCATGGAGGCAGGACGGTGAGAGCCCAGCAAGGAGGGCAGTAGAACAGAACAGTCGAGATTAGAAGTAACAAAGGCTGATAAGAGTTTCAGTGATGACGAATGGTGAGCTGGGGCAGCGATATTGCAAGCAATCTTAGTAATGGATAGAGTATGTGGTTTAAAGCTCAGCTCAGTATCAAACAATACACCAGGAATGGTAACAGTTCAGTTCAGCTTGAGAAAATAGACAGGGAGGGGGAATGGAATTAATAGTACAAGAGCAGTGCTTGTGGCAAGGACCAAAGTTGATGGCTTCAGATTGTCCAATGGTGAGCTGTAACTCACTCAGGATCTGATGCCAAACCAACAATTTTACAGCATATAGGCAATCGAAGAGTCAAGAAAACTGGTAGAGGTAAAGTTGGACGTTCAATGTACATGTAGAAGTTAACAAATTCAAGTTTTAATCTCAAACGTTATGATTCCTCTGTATTACAGCCCCTTCACACACACATTCTCCTATAATAAAAAATCTATCCCATTGTAAAACTTGTTGCCCGACTGTAAAACTGGTGTTGCAGACTGGCCCCCCCCACTAAAGAAACTGCCCAATTTTCATTTGCAGCTGATCTGCAAAGCCAGTTTTACACCCAGGCGGCAAGTTCAAAATCTACCTCAATAACTGCAAAAGAAAAATCCTCTCAGCTTTCAGCCGTCAGAACAATTCCAAATGACAAAACATACCTATGATGTTGCCTAAAGCCCAAACCGCTTGTTCACATACATTTTGATGTGGAGAGTGTAGCAGTCTTAAAAAAAGGGGAACAGCATCTAACAGGAAGAAGAAAATCAATGAAATAAGTTCGAGAAAGATTTACATTTCAGCAAAAGGGAGGATAACTAGATTTTATGCTTGCAAGGCACACTGTAGTTTCCTTTTAGTTTGTTTTAAGCTATCAATTTTCCAGTTAGAGATTTTAGAATCACCAATGTCCAATTAAAATGCAAAGATGGGTCTTACAACACTAACTTTGAAAATAAACTATGAATTATTCACAAGTTTAAGCAATTCATAACAGAAAGGTGTTTGCTTAAACCAAGTCATTTAAAGCATTATCCAAAATATGCCAAAGACAAATCATTTGTTGTCCTAAAGGATTCGATCAGTAAAATGTCCACAACTTACAAGTGAAATTAGTTTTAAAATTAAACTATCAAATTGTAAGCTTTACAGAGAATTAATTTAAAGGGCTAATTGTGCAACTACGAGTAAAATCTCAGTAACTAAGAAAACGAGGCAACACTCACTTGATTTAACCACAGCCTGTGTTTGTTCCGAAGTGCCAGAAGCAATATTTGTTAAAGCCCATGCTGCTTCAAATTGTAATGAAGGACTATAAACAAAATACAGCAAATTACTCAGCCCGCAGGTCATTTTATATTGCATTGTGAAATGCAGTTTTTCATTTATTCATTCAATATCAGAAAAAAAAGCTGTTTTCCCAACAGTTCATTTTCTTTCTATAGATTTAAAATGTCAAAACTGAGACTTTATTTAATGTTTACTTTAAATAAAAATGGCCATGTTCACTACTCACTTGTCATCTCGTTCTAGACAATGCACAAGAATTGGTAAAATTCCAGAGTTTATTAAATCATCTATTGGTGGATTGCGATCACTTGACAACAGCTTCCTGTTGAAAGGAATAAATAGCAAGACAACTTCAAAGCTTGGAAAGTTTTTACTTCAACAACAATTTGCACTTATGTAGCACCTTCAACGTAATAAAATGTCCCACAGCGAGCGTTATTGAACAAAATTTGACACCGAGCCACATAAGAAGGCATTAGGTCAGGTGACCAAAAGCTTGTTTAAAGAGGTAGGTTTTAAGGAACATTTTAAAGGAGAGAGAGAGGTGGACAGGTTTAGGGAGGGCATTCCAGAGCTTAGAGCCAAGGCAGATAAAGGCACGGCCACCAATGATGGAGTAATGAAAACTGAAGACGCAGAGAGGCCAGAATTGGAGGAGTGCAGAGATCTGAGGGTTGTAAGGCTGGAGGAGGTTACAGTGAGAGAGGTGTGAGATCATGTAGGGATTTGAAAACAAGGATGAGTGTTGTAAAATCAAGGTGTTGCCAGACTGGCAGCCAATGTAAGTCAGTGAACATGGGTGATGGGCGAATGGGATTTGATGCGAGTTAGGATGCAGTCAGCAGAATTTTGGATGAGTTCAAGTTTATGGCGGGTGCAAGGTGGGAGGCCGTCCAGGAGAGCATTGGAATAATTGAGTCTAAAGTCAACAAAGGCATGGATGAGGGTTTCAACAGCAGATGAGCTGAGACATGGACGGAGATGGGCAATGTTATGAAGGTTGAAGTTGACAATCCTGGTAATGGAAGGTATATGGGGGCAGAAATTTGGCTCAGGGTCAGATAGGATGCAACAGTTGCGAACGGGCTAGTTCAGCCTGAGACAGTGGCCAGGGAGAGGGAAGGAGTCTGTGGCTAGGGAACAGAATTTGTGGTGGGTACTGAAGATAATGGCTTTAATCTCCCTGATATTTAATTGGAGGAAATTTCTGCTCATCCAATACTGGATGTACGACAAGCTGCGTGACAAATCAGAGGCACTCACATTCTGTTCTTTAGATCAGAAATGTACAAATTCTTTGTAACAAACAGTAGCCTCCAAATTTTCTACAGGAAATGAATTGGCATTTATGGCCAGAGATATAAATTACTTATATTTTTGAGATTCTATCAAATGTTAGAAAATTCAGAGAGACAATCTCACCTAGCAGCCTGCACTGCACTGAGCTGAAGCCCCTGGTTGTCACTGGAAGCATTCTGTTCGACAAAATTACAATTAGTAAATACTAATTTAAGTTACATCGTGGCAAATAAAAGTACAATTTAAACATTAAAGTTGGTCACCTGCACTATTGCTTCTAGTGATGTATTTTGCTGCAGAAAGGGAGTAGAAAAAACAAGAACATTAGTTTTCAAAACATATGGAAAAAGTTACGGGAGTTTACCAGGGAAGTTTTTATGGAAAAAAACCCGTTTCTATGTTACAAACCTACCAACCATTTAATTTACTGTATAATCAATCAATCCCAAGGTAAAATGTACAAACTATTTACAAGAATCCAGATTTTATGTATTTGTTTACAGAAATAATCTGTAGGCCACATAAGAAATAAACCATATCTGCTTGGAGGGCATATTAAAGAAGGCTACAACTGGCTAGCAGTAGAAAAGTTGTTTACTGAAACTGGTAAATTATACAAAATTGCTACAAAACACTTTACAAAAATCAAAACGTATGATCTGGCAAAATGCCCCCAAAGGCACAAAAATTGAGTCCCCATTTGAGCCTAACAGATTTTTATTTTATTTTTTTAAGTACCTGTATTCTGCAACTTACGATAAAGCAGATTTATAACTTTACCACTGGGCATTACCAAAACTGGTTAGAATGACATTAGATATGTGGTAAGGTGCTATGGAATACAATCTATATTTAATGAGACTGACCAATAACTAAAAATGGCATCACTGTCATAACTGGATGATGATTGCATCATCCTCTTGCGCCTCTATGTATTATGTTTATAGCAAAGCATTTAAGTAATTACAATTAAGTTAAATGTGAATCTTAAATTAAGGAACAAAATTGATGTGAATTACAAAGTGATTCCAACACTCAAATTTTCCCCTATAATGAGATCCGTTTTCAATTGTGATATTAACTCCATGAAATAAAAAATATTCTCTATTTGCCAGTGATGAAAATGTTGTTCTGATTAAAAATATTGCTATCCTAAATTCATAGATTGCATTTAGAAGACCAGGATAAAACGAAGTTTAAAATAAGAAATCTAACTTTCATCACAGATGGTTATATATAAACAAAACATTGATACCATATAAACATCCTTTTAATCAGTGCAAACTACTCAAAAAATGTCAATAGTAGCAAGTTAAAAGTAAAATAGTTCATTTTCCTCTTTTGCCCCTAAAAATTATGGGTGGGAATGAAAGTAATATTTCAACTGAAATAACAAGTGCATCTCAAGGCAAGAGATCTCTACTTCCACAATTAGTGTTTGCATTTTATTAGATTATCAAATGCTCATCAATTGATCTAACCAGACAATAATCAAAAGTGCTGGTGATGTTTCAAAAGCAGAAGCAGGCTTGGCAGCAGTGTTCATCAGTCAACGCTAGCATCAAAAATTTGAGCACCACGTTCTACTAAGTATGTCTCTTGTATAGCAGTGAATGCATTTACCACTCTGATGTCACCATCAAGGTCAGAGTCTTCGCAAGCATCCTCTTGGGGTACATTTCTTCGCTTTAATAAATGTTCATCCCTTTTGTTCTGTAACAAATATTTTGCTGTTCAGTTGAGAAATAAAAACTTTTCATTGCAACATTAAATGCCAACAAAAAAATCCAAATATGTCTCAGACGTTTGACTATGATTACCAATGTTCTCATCCATGCATGCAACTACATTTTCTCTACATACAAGTAGTAACATGCTGATATTCTACATGGCATCTTGTGTTGTACAGTTAATCAACCAGTTAATAAACATTAAAATTTTTCAAGCAATTTTTCATCTGTACATAAAAATTTAATCGCTTATATGGTTCCTATTTTCATAACCTCTTACCAGAAAACAGTTAGTTCAGATTTAGTTACTAAATATTAATCTTTATTTTCCTTTGGTAGGTGTTTTACCAGGAATTCTTACCTTTCTTAGTTCTACAACCACTTCATTTCGTTGTCTTCTCATAGACTAAAGAAAAAGAAAAGTTTATAGTTTATTTGTTTCATTTTCTAGGTTATAACAAATTGTAATTGTTATTTAAACCAGGTTTTCAAAAAATAATGTTATTCTAGCATAGCTGTATAGATTATGGTGATCACAAAACCTAAAGTTTAGTATTCAAACATGATTCTGAACTGAACTAAAAGCTAGTGCCATTTCCCTTAATAGTGCAGTATAAAACTAATATAATTTCTTCAACTGGTCAATAGTAAATGCAGTACATGACGCTGACCAAGACAGATCAGGATGGTCCAAGGTTTAATCCCATGGCTGGGGGAGGGGAGGAAGCAACAAGAGTTCTTGCTTTTAATCTCTACTGGAAATTGCACATGTAAAGACATATGGTCGGACTGGATTAGGCAGTTTGCTGCTCAAGGTCAAATACCAACTATTTAGCATGCTCTGTCCAAGTTCACATATGCAGAATGGGTACTTGATGAGGTCATCAGACAGCTACTAGTGTCTGTAGAACTGAACTCAGTTCTTGGTGACAGAGCCTGAATCAGTTTCCAGAAGTTCAACATACCAATACCAAAATAGGTAGTTAGGATTTCTAATGCAGTTGCATACACAGTTTTAAACTCATTTTCCAACTAACTGGAGTGGTAACTATTCCATAATGCTACCAATCAATTGAAAAACAATAAGCCTGTTAAAATTGAAATCACCAAAGCAGAAAACTAAGATATTAAGGGGAAACTGATAGTTTCTCTCTAACAACCCTATTTCCGCTGGTTGAGGAATCTAGGACTAAAGGGCATAGTCTCTTTACAGGAGTGAAATTAGGAAACAAACACAGTGATAGAAGTTTAGAACTATCCTCCACAAATGGAAATTAATGCTAGATCGATTGTTAATTTTAAATCTGAGACAGATAGCTTTTTGTTAACTAAAGGCATCAAGGGACATGGACCAAAGGGGGGGGGGGGTAAAAGGAGTTAGGTCACAGATCAGCCATAATCTCATTGAATGGCAGGACAGGCTCGAGGGGCTAAATGGCCTAGTCCTGTTACTAAAATAAACTTCAAATTCTAGTCATCTGCCCAGACCTCACCTCATCAATTCTACATAGCATTGCAACAAACATTATGGTAATACTCCATAAGAATGATGCATTCAAATGAAACTGTAATAAGCATCATGGCTTATTTGACTGGAAACATGTTCCATATGGAAACTATCACATGGACACAGCAAAAAAAGTACATTAATACCTGTGGCTATAGATTAAAAATCAGCATTCCTATTATCTTTCCAGTCAAAAGTCATATGTCAACAGACCCTATGAGCCTTTCAATGTTAATTGCATCCACTGTGTTAAATCTTGTGACGCATGCCCTGTCATATCTTGTGGATTTTCCCCTTAACGCAAGAAACTTTTAAGTAGTGCATTTGCATGCTCTGGCCACTGGTTGACACTGCAGAGCAACTTTCTGTTCTGCCTCTTCCATCTCCCACACCATCTTGTTTTTTTTTTCAAGCAGTCCCTTCACTGCCCGGCACTCCCTTGCTGTTTGAACTAAGTCATTCACCCAGACCTCACCTCATCAATTCTCTTAATGGTTTCCTTTTCAAAGACCAAAAAAGATGGTTCAATTGTAAGCCCAACGGTAGTACTTTTGCCCCATATTTCAACTTGTAACACCACCCTCCCCCCCAATATAATCAACCACCTTCGCACACTCGGACATTGATGGCTAAACCAAAGTTGTGCTCCTCAACCTTGAGCCTAATTAATAACTTAGCATCCACAACCAGCTCCCTTTCTTGGCCCATTAAGCTGAAAAGTATTGGTCATGAACCTTTTTCTCCATCCGTTGCCCTGGACTCTGCATGGCTATGCCACCGCCCTTTCTTGTCTTTATACCACTGAATGGTCACACAGTTATTTGTAAAGGAACAGTGTATCTCCACAGAAATGTGATAGGTGAACAGATTTTTGATTTATTTTTCCGTATCGTGAACAGTAAAATAAATGAAATTATGCTGCTGTTACTTCGTACAGTAAAACAACCACTTAAATTCCTAAGTATAGCTGCCGTTTAGAACCACAAAGGTATCCCATTGAGAAATGTTTCTGTCACCCACCTCAGCATGATTTTGGGTTTCTTACCCTCACTCTGATCACACTCCTCTGCTCCTCCTGAGCAAGTACTCCACCCAACTGAACATGTCTTTGGCTAATCCCCCCCCCCCCCACCACTTTAGCATGTCCTCATGTTACTGCCCAGTTGTTTTTCTGCCCCTCACTAAGATTTACCAACTCCCTACCAGCATCTCCCCCTTTATTATGCAAATTTAAAAAGGCAAAATTAGTGTAGGCACTTGTGGGGAAGAGCAAAACTAGAGGACACCAATATAAGACACCAAAAAATGAAATAGTGAATTCAGAAGAAACGCTTTTACCCAGAGTAGTGAGAATGTGGAACTCGCTACCACAGGGAATGGGTGAAGCGAATAGTATAGTTGCATTTAAGGGGAGATTAGACAAGTATATAAAGGAGAAGGGAATAGAGGATTATGCAGATAAGAGTTACATGAGAAATTACGGGAGGCGGCTCAAGTGGAGCATAAACGTCAGCATGGACGGGTTGGGCCAAATGGTCCATTTCTGTGCCGTATATCCTATGTAGTCCTATATAGGAGACTAGGGAAGAGGACTGAGATTGATAGAAGTTTTCAACTGAAGCTTTCAACATTAAAGACAAGCATTTAAATTTTGATTACACCTCTGGATTAATCACAAATTAGAGCAATTTAATAGCACATTAATTATATTATAGCAACAATATTTTTTGTTAAAACTTAAAAATGTACAACTACTCCTCAAAGGAGGCAGAGGAAGAAATTGGGTGACACTGCAGGTTACCCTGCATATTTCCAGGATGTGGGGTTGATTGAGGTTCAGACTAATGTGAAGAGTTTTTTTCTCTCTGCTGGCAGCAAGGATCCTATATGAAATTAGCTTGATTGCTCAACCCAGTTCCCAACAGTCATGGGTTCATTACATAAACAGCCCCAATTTCCAATGTCATTCAGATCATAAGGCGCAAAACAGAACACAATAGAAGCAGGAGTAGGTCATTTGGCCCCTCGAGCCTGCTCCGCCATTCAATAAGATCATGGCTGATCTGATCATGGATTCAGCTCCACTTCCCTGCCCGCTCCCCATAAGCCTTTACTCCCTTATCGTTCAAAAATCTGTTTAACTCCGCCTTAAATATATTCAATGACCCAGCCTCCACAGCTCTCTGGGGCAGAGAATTCCATAGATTTATAACCCTCAGAAGAAATTTCTCATCTCAGTTTTAAATGGGTGGTCCCTTATTCTAAGACTATGTCCCCTAGTTTTAGTTTCCTCTGAGCGGAAATATCCTCTCTGCATCCACCTTGTCGAGCTCCCTCATTATCTCAAGTTTCAATAAGATCACACCTCATTCTTCTGAACTCCAATGTGTATAGGCCCAACCTATCCTCATAAGTCAACCCCCTCATGTCCGGCATCAACCTAGTGAACCTTCTCTGAACAGCCTCCAATGCAAGTGTATATCCTTCCTTAAATATGGAGACCAAAACTGTACGCAGTACTCCAGGTGTGGTCTCACCAATACCCTGTACAGTTGTAGCAGGACTTCTCTACTTTTATACTCTATCCCCCTTGCGCAACATTCCATTTGCCTTCCTGATTACTTGTTGTACCTGCATATTAACTTTGTGTTTCATGCACAAGAACTCCCAGGTGTCTCTGTACTGCAGCACTTTGCAATTTTTCTCCATTTAAATTATAATTTGCTTTTCTATTATTTCTGTCAAAATATAGAACCTCACATTTTCCCATATTATACTCCATCTGCCAAATTTTTGCCCACTCACTTAGCCTGTCTATAGCCCGTTGCAGATTTTGTGTGTCCTCACAATTTGCTTTCCCACCCATCTTTGTATCAGCAAACTTGGCTACATTACACTCGGTCCCTTCATCCAAGTCATCAATATAGATTGTAAATAATTGAGGATCTAGCAGCGATTCCTGCGGCACCCCACTTAGTCACTGTTTGCCAACCGAAAAATGATCTGGAAAAAGCATATCGATTCAGTACAAGTCTTCTTTTAGGTCAAACTAAACCATGTTTTGGGTAGTGCAGAAGTGCAACACAGCTGTATTACATTGGGTGCCTTAAATGGAAATAAGCTCTATTACCAAGTATTTACATCCCATGCCTTGGTAAACACCAAGCATGAAAAGAACCACGCCCCATAATTGGAATCATTTACTAACACTTCTAACCTAATTTAAGATTTTATTTCCTCCCCTTTTATCTGCTAGCACCAGAGACAAGTTCCTGGCTGAGGGTGAGGAGTAATTTGCTCCCGAGTTGACTATAAAGTTGGCAAGTCAGCTGCATATGCTGATCTCTCCATGTATTTACCACCTGTATAGGGTGGCACCTGGTCCCTTCTGCATCTACCCTGACATCATGGCAAAGGTCTGTAATTCATTGTGTTGTGAACTGCAGCTACAAATTCACATTCTTCCATTCCATGGCACCACTCAACACATTTTAAACTCACTTACACATTTATAATTAAATTATACAAAAAAAATGTACAGGTACAACCTCCGAAATCCGGAAACCTCAGGTCTGAGGCCATTATGGTTTTTTCCGGATTTCAGAACAAGCATCAGACAATTTGAATCCAGAAACCCTGAGTTTCGGGTTTTTCTGGATGTCGGAGACAGGGACAGCGGGTATGGGTGATTCAAACGGCGGTTTTTAAGTGCACTGGGGAGTGGACCGCCGGCGTGCAAGACTCGAAATAGCATTTTCAACAAAAATTTGGCTCACAGCGCACCCGTAGTTAGGAAGAAAAAAACCTGGGAAAAACCTGCATTGCAGCCCTTGGAACAGCGGTAGGTATGAAGACCTGTAAGTTAAAGTATTTATTTTTTTGTAGCGATTTGATAGTTAAGCATCTTATGAATGTTTTGTGATTTTTTTGCTATTTTTTGGGGGGTATGTGTGTGAGGAGGGGGATTATTTACAGAATACTGATCAGAATACCAAATATCCATTTCTGAAATTTTTCTACTTTCATTTTATGACGTTTCTATCATTGTTGTGAAAAAAAAGACCGGTTTTCAGAACAGATTTCCAGATTCTGGATGTCAAATCGTGCGATTTGCACGATGTCCAGTTTTCGGAACGCCAGATTTCGAATGCTCTACTTTTATTAGTCCTCTCTTTCTACACAAATCAGAGGTGGTAAATACCATGCAACGCATTACTTAATACACTCATTTGAAGGATCTAGCTTACTTGAAATTAGATGGAATATTTGCATCAACTGACATTTTTTCAAAAGAAGTGGCATACTCCCCGATTTATTACATTTGAATCATTCTAATGATTGCTCTCACCCACCACTGATTTAAACTGAAAGCAAGAAAATGATTGAAACAAGTTGCAGTCAATTAGTGTTGGTGATACAGGTTGAGAAGCTGAAATTTGCAACCATCTTTTAAGCCCCAACATAACATAAGAAATAGGTGCAGAAGGCTATACAGCCCCTCGAGCCTGCTCCATCATTTAATACAATCATGGCTGATCCGATCATGGACTCAGGTCCACTTCCCTGCCCGCTCTCCATAACCCCTTATTCTCTTATCATTTAAGAAACTGTCAATTTCTGTCTTAAATTTATTCAATGACCCAGCTTCCACAGCTCTGAGGCAGCGAATTCCAGATCCACACCCTTCAGAGAAGAAATTTCTCCTCATCTCAGTTTTAAATGGGCGGCCCCTTATTCTATTATGCCCTCTAGTTCTAGTCTCCCCCATCAGTGGAAACACCACCTCTGCATCCACCTTGTCAAGCCTCCTCATAATCTTATACGTTTCGATAAGATCACCTCTCATTCTTCTGAATTCCATTGAGTAGAGGCCCAACCTACTCAACCTTTCCTCATAAGTCAACCCCTCATCTCTGGAATCAACCTTGTGAACCTTCTCTGAACTGCCTCCAAAGCAAGTATATCCTTTCATAAATATGGAAACCAAAAGTGCACGCAGTATTCCAGGTGTGGCCTCAACTGTAGCAAGACTTCTCTGCTTTTATACTCCATCCCCTTTGCAATAAAGGCCAAGATTCCATTGACCTTCCTGATCACTTGCTGTACCTGCATACTAACCTTTTGTGTTTCATGCACAAGTGCCCCCAGGTCCCGCTGTACTGCAGCACTTTGCAATCTTTCTCCATTTAAATAATACCTTGCTCTTTGATTTTTTTCTGCCAAAGTGCATGACCTCACTGTTTCCAACATTATACTCCATCTGCCAAATATTTGCCCACTCATTTAGCCTGTATGTCCTTTTGCAGATTGTGTCCTCCTCACACATTGTAATGTAGCCAAGTTTGCCGACGATACAAAGATGGGAGGAAAAACACTCAGTCCCTTCCTTCAAGTCGTTAATATAGATTGTAAAGAGTTGGGGTCCCAGCACGGATCCCTGCGGCACCCCACTGGTTACTGATTGCCAACCTGTGAATGAACCATTTATCCCTACTCTGTTTTCTGTTCGTTAGCCAATCCTCTTTCGATGTTAATATATTACCCCCCAACCCCATGATCTTTTATCTTGTGCAGTAACCCATTATGTGGCACCTTGTCAAATACCGTCTGGAAGTCCAAATACACTACATCCACCCTGTTCATTACATCCTCAAAGAATTCTAGCAAATTTGTCAAACATGACTTCCCCTTCATAAATCCATGCTGACTCTGCCTGACTAAATTTTGCTTTTCCAAATATCCTGCTACTGCTTCTTTAATAATGGACTCCAACATCTTCCCAACCACAGATGTTAGGCTAACTGGTCTATTGTTTCCTGCTTTTTATCTGCCTCCTTTTTTGAATAGGGGTGTTACATTTGCAGTTTTCCAGTCTGCTGGGACCTCCCTAGAATCCAAGGAATTTTGGTAAATTACAACCAATGCATCCACTATCCCTGCTGCTACTTCTCAAGACCCTAGGATGCAACCATCAAGTCCAGGGGATTTATACGCCTTTAGCCCCATTATCTTACTGAGTACCACCTCCTTAATGATTGTGATTGTGTTAATATTTGAACAGTGGATAGTCAAGGGGCTATAGGGGGAGGGAGGAACTTATTAGTGTCCTCTACTGTAAAGAATGATACAAAATATTTGTTCAGAATTTTTGCCATCTCCATGTTCCTATTACTAATTCCCCAGTCTCGTCCTCCAATGGACCAACATTTACTCTAGCCACTCTTTTCCTTTTTATATACCTATAGAAACTCTTGCTATCTGTTTTTATGTTTTGTGCTCATTTACTTTCATAGTCTAAGGCTGATCCTTAAGGCACCGTAGAATCTTGAAGCATGCACAAATTCTCCAGTTAGGATTCTCAAAAATTAAATTAAATTTCAGTTGAAACCCCCAAAGTAATTCCTATAGGCGTGATCTTGGGGTTCTCAATACTGTTTTGAACCAAGTTGAGACTGGAATGTTGCAGTGGATTAAAATACTGTCTCTTCACATCTGATGAATCTAGTCCAGATTGATGGGATGAAAGTATTTTACTGGTTTTAAGGACCCTACATGCTGATTCTGGGGAACCTGATGTAGTTATTTAAGTGCACAGGTCCCCAACACAAAACTGCCAATATGCTGGCAGTTTCTTTCCAAAGGATGTCTGGAGTGGATGGGAAAATTGACATTGCTCCAGAAGGGTGTGCTCCTCCAAGCATCGAATTGAGGCAGAATCGAGTCCTTTGCCCTCTAACATGAGGCATATACTAGTGATTAATGCAGACACCGGGTACTCAAAGTAAACATTTATTCTATTCTCCCAACACTGAAATCTGTCACCATGAAGAACATACAAAGAAAATTACAAAATAACGACCCCAGCTTCACTCTCAAAACATCTGATTCCTCAACGAGATCATTGCCCGAGATCAACCATACCATTATTTTCTGAATAGTTTTAAAAAATTACTTTTTAAAAAAGGGACTAATTGTCTTGGTAAATTACTGATGCCTGCAATTTGAGCCCATCATTTTCAAGCCTGTATATTGTACAGCAGCATAAGAATTGTTCATAAAACCCATCACCCCAACTGATTTGCAAAGGTATAGAGCCAATGGATTTGGGGTGCAATGAGTATACTCTCTATGTTCTGAGTTTCACACTGCACACTTCAGAAATTGTTGTACATCTAGACAAAAGTGCCAAAACACCAATATAAACTGTGATACAGGTACAACCAGACTGTGGAAGTTAATAAAATAATTTATTTTAGATTTCACTAGTAAAATGCCTGCATTACTTAAGACAGGACCCTCAATGATGAAGCAGATTTAACCTACAATGATAAACGCGACATTTTCATCCGCTTTGTACAATTCTTGAGGTATTTTACTATCTGTACAAAGAAATGAATCTCAAATTCATAAGTGGTGCAAGTTAATTAATTTAAACGAAGCACATGGAAATTTGCAGTTGTGCTCAAGAAATTTTAAAATGCCCATTTATTACCAGTTTTCCACAGCAAAAGACAAGTTTTTATGCATACCTCATACAAGTCTCCTACCATTTTTTACACTGAGAAAGCCCATGTAGGTAGGTCAGCACACAAACCAATGTAAGAAACACGGAAAAATGTTCAGTTCACATCACTTTCATTTAAACTGAATATCCTATTTACAGGGCACGATAAATCAGGATCAGAAATGCCTTGGCTATATGTACTAAAATGTTTTGACAAATAGTTGTCTGCATTAAATGTGCCCAGTAATAAGTATTTAGTAATATATTAAATTAAAGCAGTAATGTGTTTTTATGAAATTGAATACTATAAAATATCTTTAGCTGTTTGATATTCACTTGGGTAACAACACATTAAGCCCAGTGATCAAAACTAAACTTATTAAAAGTTGCCATAGACATTGAAAGAAAACAGACTGAATCAAGAAATGTAAAAGAAATTGCATTTATATAGCACTTTTTAATGACCCAAGACGCCCTGAGGTCGTGAAAGGCGCTATATAAATGCAGGTCTTTCTTTTCGGGGCATTAAAGCACTTTACAGCCAATGAAGTACTGTTTTGAAGTGTAGTAACTGTTGTAATGTAGGAACTGCAGCAGCAAATTTGCATGCAAGGTCCCACAAACAGCAATGAAATAAATGACCAGATCATCTGTTTTTTTAGGTGCTGGTTGAGGGGTCAATGTTGGCCAGGAAACCAGGGGAACTCCTGTGCTCTTCTTCGAAAAGGGTCATGGGTTCTCATCCAAGACAACACGGACAACAGTGCTGCACTGAACTGCCAGCCGAGATTGTGCGCTCGGGTCTCTGGTGTAGGGAGTGAACATAAAATCTTTTGCCTCAGAGACAAGAGCACAACCATTGATCCAAGATTGACACCCTGATTGAGGAGAATTCACTGCAATCACCCACTGTACTGGTGAACAAAAAAGTGCCATGACAGTACACTTTTGGAGGAAAGCATACCCTACCGTAAGATTTTGCAGATAAACTATACCACAGTTTTTCTGATCTGCAAATTTCCAGGTGCAAGTTAAACATCAGAATCCACTGATCTTTTGCTAGCTGGCTAAAATTAACATGTAAACTATTTTTTTATACCAAATATTAGAGTAACTGAAACACTCAGAGTCTCTAAACTTTCAAAGCTTCAGAAAATAAAGGATATTGTCCAATGCTTTTTTGGCCAGCCTCCCATCTTCCACCCTCCGTTAACATGAGCTCATCTAAAAAACTCGGCTTACCCATGCTCGCTGACCTACATTGGCTCCCGGTCCACCAATGCCTCAAATTTAAAATTTTCATCCTTGTGTTCAAATCTCCCCATGGCCTCGCCCATCCCTATCTCTGTAACCTCCTCCAGCCCTATAGCCCTTCAAGAACTCGGTGTTCCTCCAACTCTGGTTTCCTATACATTCCCCCACTCCCTTTACCACACTATTGGCTGCCATACCTTCTGCTGATTAGGACCCAAGTTCTGGAGGTCTATAGGGCTGGAGGAGGTTACAGTGATAGGGAGGAGCGAGGCCATGGAGAGATTTGAACACAAGGATAAAAATTTTAAATTTATTGGCCACATTTTTGCCAATTCACTTAATCAATATCCCTTTGTAATCTTATGCTTTTATCTACACTGCCTCCCATCCTTGGCAAATTTGGATATATGACTTTCTACACCATCATCTACATCATTAACAGTGAAATAGTTGAGGTCCCAATACAGATCCATGCAGGAACCACTAGTCACATCCTGCCAATTTATGCACCTATGCATTATCCCTACTCTCTGTCTCCTGCCACTCAGCCAATTTCCTAACCAGGTCAATAATTTGCCCTCAATTCTGTAGGCTTCTAACTTAGATAAGTCTCTTATGTGGGACTTCCACAAAAGCATCAAATTATCAGTTAGCCCTTCATTGTGATATCAGCAGAATTCAATGTTTAAACAAAAATATTCCAGCCAACAGAAGTTTTTTTTTGTCTCCAAGCTATTACACTACAAGTCACACTCATATTTTACTCTATGTATGCCAGATACTATGCTTTTGGGAAGTGAAGAAAAATCTGTAGATAGTTAAAAGCCAACAGGACACAATTACATCTATGTAGTTACTGTTGACCTTGTAGGTGTTTCTGGTAAAAGGGGTTAGGTAAAGAGGATATAGTCCTGTCACAATGGCAGCCCTTATTATAGCTCTGACACTCGTGGGATCCTTTCTGCAATACAAACATATTTTAGCTATACTTTCTGGTAATCAATGTAATAGTTTCTCATTGTTGCACTGATGATTGATCAAGAACAGCATCGACATGATTCTCAACTAAATAAAATCACATGAAGCACATTACAGTACACATTAAACAAAAGAGAAAGTGACTTTAAGGGTTCAATCTCATTGCTCAATTCAAAAGATTGAGATTAACCTACTTGTGCATTATTTATATGATACACAGGTTAGTTATAACTCCTGTGAAGTCATTTAAACACCTCAAAGTACCTTGCAATCACATTTTGGTATCCATTATTCTTAATTTCATTCAAAAAACTTCTCCATACTATTTTCCATACAGCAGGTCATCGTGATTAGCTTAAAACCACTTACTTTTGTACAATACACAAGAACATAACATATACTGTACTTTGATTTCAATGTAGTGATTTTATTTAGTTGGGAATGTATATTTCTTGTAGAGTGGTTACTTCAACATCTATAAATATGTATATCTGAAATAATTTTACAATTATAATTATTTACGAAAAGGTTATCCTGTTGGGAACGAACTAGATTTGGGAGTATATACTTTTTAATTTGATCCATTGTATTTATAGGTTATGTTCCTAGAAAATGCATTAACAATGTCAAAATGACAACCTTTAACTACAGCATTGTTTAAACATTCACTTTGTTTACAAATCGGTAACTTATACATTAAATATGAGCAATTGACATTTTCCAAAAACATTTTACTTTTAAATCGTACGAAAATGCTAAAAACTGGCGCTTGTAAATGTAGTCAACCGCTTTTATTTGTCGTTAAGTATCCCTGAATCCTGCTGCACAACCAAGTTACTTTAAAGCCTCTTTTTTGACATATCTTTTAACTTTTAGCGTACACGAGTGGCTGCCTTGCTCACGCCTCAATTAGGCCTCGGACAGGCCCGACTCGGGTTACTCACAAATTACTAAAGACGTCACAGCGGCGGCACCGCCAACAAACACCGAAAGGAACAATAAAAAGATCCTTCACCTCCAGATCCCGCCCTTTGTTCTTGAAATTCTTCAGCCTCTGCTTATCGTTGTCCGCCATTGTCGCGCGCCTCTAGAGATGTAAACTTATTTTTTGTTTGAAATTACGGATAATTAAAGAGAAACAATGGCCAGCAGCTCCGGCACCTGCCCTTTCCCCCCACTTTGCCTTTCCAGAATAAGGCAAAATGCCGGTAAAACGCTCAGCCTCGCTTTCGCCGCACTAGGCAGCTCGCAGTAAAAAACACTCTGATTGGTTCACGGCATCCCAGTGACGCTGAGGGGACAATTGCGGCGCGACTGGGTCATCCGGGCCCGCTGCTCCCTCCCCTTTTATCTCCACCCCTCCCCACCACCTCTTTCTCTCCAACCCCCACCTTTCTCCCTACCCTACCCCCGCCTCTCTCTCTGCCCCGCCTCCACCTCCGCCTCTCTCTTCCCCCCCCCTCCCAAACCACCACTCTCTCTCTTCCCCCGCCCCCCTCTCTCTCTCTCTCTCTCTCCCCCCCCCTCCCCGCCTCTAACTCTCTCTCTCCCCCCGCCTCTCACTCTCGCTCCCCCCCGCTTCTCTCTCCCCCCCCGCCTCTCTCTTCCCCCCCCGCCTCTCTCTCTCTCTCTCTCTCCTCCCCCCCCCCCCCGCCTCTCTCTCTTTCTCCCCTCCCCCCCCCCCCCGCCTCTCTCTCTCTCTCTCCTCCCCCCCGCCACTCTCCGCCCCCCCCACCCGCCTCTCTTCGCCCCCCCCACCCACCACTCTCCGCCCAACCCCCCCCACCCGCCTCTCTCCGCCCAACCCCCCCGCCTCTCCTTTCCCCCACCCGCCTTTCCTTTCCCCCCCCCACCCACCTCTCCTTCCCCCCGCCACCTGCCTCTCCTTCCCCCTCCCCCACCCGCCTCTCCTTCCCCCTCCCCCACCCGCCTCTCCTTCCCCCCCCACCCGCCTCTCACCCCACTCCACCCACCCACCTCTCTTCCTCACCCCCCGTCCCCACCCGCCTCTCTCTCCCCCTCTGCCCCCACCTGTCTCTCTCTTTCCCCCCCCCCCACCCGCCTCTCTCTTTCCCCCCCCCCCACTCGCCTCTCTCCCCCCCCGACCACCCGCCTCTCTTTCCCCCCCCCCCAACCCGCCTCTCTTCTCTTTCCCCCCTCTCTTTCCCCGCCCCCCAGAAACTGCCTTTCCCGGTGCCACATTATTGGAGTTAGTGCAAGTTCAGGACTGTGTCGGGTGGGGGAATCTGTACTTACAATCTGTCCAGGGCATGAGGGCCCTGTGTTTTTTTTTGCTGCCGTGCCCCAGGGCACGCTCTTGGTTTGTGTAGGTGTGAGCGAAGCCCGTTCATTTATAAAATAAAATCCTGCAGAATTCCGACTGCCTCCAGCTGTGTTCGGAGGTCGTGTCAACTTCCTCCACTTTCCCCAAAAAGTTTGACTTCTGAATAGTTTTAATGAATGTTTGTAACAGATTTTAAAGGTGGAATACTTGGTTCGAGCGGTATTGAGTGTAAAAGTGGAATTGTAACAGTGCATCCATATCAAACCTTAATACGACCACATTTGGAGCACTGCAGTTTTGGCTCCACATTAGAGGAAGGTTGATCGGCAATAAAAAGGGCATTACGTGAATTTGCTGCCTGGTGTGAGGAAGTGCCAATATGAAGATTTGAAAAACTGGAGCTGATTTCATTTTATTGGATCTTACACATCCATCTGAAAGGGTAGACAGGACCTTTGTTTAACATCTTATCCAAAAGGCAGCATCCCCTCAGTATGGTGTAGGTTATGTGCACAAGTCTGTAGAGTGGCCAGAGTGCTGCCACTGAACAGCTAACACCTAAAACAGAGGAAATTAAGGAGTGATTTGATGGAGCTATTTAAAATTGTGAGGAGAGGGGACAGAGCAGATAGTTTCCAGTGATTGGAGGGTCTGGAATGAGTGGACATAGATATGAAATTAAATGTAATGTGAGTTATGATCTGGAATGCATTACCTGAAAAGGTGGTGGAAGCAGATTCAATAGTAACTTTCAAAAGGGAATTGGATATATACTTGAAAAGAAGAAATTCACAGGGCTGTGGACAAAGAGCAGAGGAGTGGGACTAATTGGATAGTTCTTTCAAAGAGCCAGCACAGACATGATGGACCGATTGGCCTCCTTCTGTCCTATATGATTCTATAATTTGGGATAGAGTATAAGAAAAACCTTTTTGCACAGAGTGTTGTGAGGCTGTGGGATGCACTACTAGAGTTAATGATTGAAAAATGTGAGATTAGGATTACTGCTCTTTTGGAGGATGAACACCAACACAGACTGGTTTCCATGTTGTATTTTCCATATAATTCTGATATGCAATGTTTCTTGGGGAGGAGAGCAGTGCACACAAATGACTGGTTTTGGATACCCTTTGGGAATCAGTTGATTCATCACACTTAATGGTGATTTGAATATTTTTTGTGTCAACATCGCTCCCCCATCTATTTGCCCGTCCCAATTTTAGCACTACAGTTTGCTTTTAGAAGATACTTTACTAACAAAAGAAGTAACTTGCATTTGCATAGTGCCTTTCATGTGCATAAATTTGCTGCTGCATTTTCCTAGATTACAAAAGTGACAACACTGCATAAATATTTAATTGACTGAAGTGCTTTGGGCTGTCTTGAGATTGTGAAAGGCACTATATGAATGTAAGATCTTTCTTTTTTTTTCTTGATTTTATAAAGCCATTGTGCAATTAACATACACATATATATTTTATAAGGTCATTGGGCTCAATTTTCCCCAATGATTTGTGCTATTTTTTTTGAGCAGGCTGCTTTTTTTGGCCTAAGTTTAAAAATCCACAATTTCCCCAATCAATTTGCACCAGCGTAGCTCAGTTACGATTTTTTTAGATAATTTTTTTTTTCAGCCACCTTCGCCAATTCTGGCCATTTAGGGAACTTTGGCCAGCTGAGAGTTACTCCAGTTCTACTTAGGCCAGCTTATGTGGCCTCTCCAAAAAACCCTTGCGGAGAGTTAAAGAAATCGGCGCAGGTAAGTAAATCGGAGGAGGCCATTTGGCCTGGGCTAGGGGCGGGGAGCGGACGGAAGGGCACTCGGGGACAGGGTTGGCAGGGCAGTGGAGCGGATCGGATAGGTAAGCCCTTCGGCCTGGGCTAGGGTCGGGCAGCGGACCGGGAGGGAACTTGGGGCCAGGGTCGGTGGGAGATCGGATCGGCAAGCCCTTCAGCCCGGGCTAGGGTCAGGGCTGGGGGAGCGGAGGGAGCGACAGCCGATCAGAAGGCTTGGTGCCCGGGGAGAGGGAGAGAGGTCACTTCTGTAATGTTGTGTTTTGTTAATGGAACATGATTCAGTTTTAATGTAAAATATATTTTATTCAAAAGTTTACAATGTACTTAACTTTAATAAAATTATTCTTGTATCAAACTTTACTTTAATATCACTCTTTAAGATCACTTATAAACTTATAAATTTACATAACTTACAAAAAACTTTTAATTTGAGAACAGTTACAACAGTAACAATAATAATAACAACAGTAGCAGCTCCCTTAGTCTAAGGCCGCCCGCTGGGCTTGGGCTTTAACTGTCCACCACCCCTGCCCGCAGGCGGTGGTGCAGTAATTTTGGGCTTGGTACCAAGCTTATTCCTTCTAACATCTCCGGTACTGCGCACCTCTTGAGGGTGGGGGTTGTCAGCGTCAGGCGGCTAGTTGGAGGGCCCGGCTTTGGGCTCTTCAGAGGATGGTGTGGGGATTGCAGCGGGAGTGGCAGTTGATCCTGTCAAAGGGCGTGGGGTCTGGGCATGTTCCCCTTTTGCAGCAGCTAACCCACACATGCTGCCCTCATGCACCCTGACAGTGTCTCAGCAGACTGCAATATTCCCTCCCTAATGGCCAGTGCTACCTCTGACATTCCCTCAATGCTAGTGTCGTGGTTTGCACTACCTCTGACATTCCCTCCTTCATGGTCAGTGACGTGGTTTGCACTACCTCTGACATGCCCTCCCTCACTGATGGTCCCGGCAAGTGTTGTTACTTCTCCCGACAGTCCCGCTACCTTGTCACTCACCCCATTGATGGTGTCCAGGAGTGATCGGGTAAGGTCCACGCTCTCCGCACTCAATGACATCATCTGAACCACATCTGTTATATCCTGCATTTCAGGAGAGCGTGGTCGAGCTCTCCTTCCCCTCCTCCCCATGGGTGTGGCTCACAACCCAACTCTGGAACCTACAGCCTGGAATGGTGGGGCCCTGGATGTGCCTCGCACCCCAACAATGGAACCCGCAGCCTGGGAATGTGGGGCCCTGGGTGTGCCTCGCTTCACCCCACCACTGGGACCCACAACCTCGGAAGGTGTGAAACCATGGAAAGTCCCACCAACACTCAAACCACTAGTCACGGAAGGGGCTGTCAACTCCATGAGCGGCACCTCCTCCAAAGTCAGTACAACAGTGGGAGCTTCATCCAGCTTCATCTCCTCCCCCTCACCCATGGATGGATTGGAAGATGTTCTCTTCAGGCACGTCTGCGTCTGAATCTAATTCTGCATCTTCAGGATTGGCCTCAAGTTCTGCAAAATATAACAGAACAGTCAAATGGTTAGCAGCAGAGGAGGGAGCAGGATGGATGGCATGAGTACTCTCACACATAGCAGGCCAGGCAGCAGGTTGATTTGAAGGGCCACGATGAATTTTCAGGACTTACCCTCTCCCTCGAGTGTGGGCCCAGCTTGTGCAGTACTGATTGTTTTTCTTCAGGCAGGACTCATCAAAGCAGCGACCCTCTCTTCCAAGGATGTCAGCGGGTGCAGATTTGCCGGGCCTCCTCCTGTTCGAGTTCTTTCCCTTTTATTGTGTGCCACTTCTGCAAAGATGAAAATACAACTTTTTAGAGAGGGTGTCTTTCTGCTGGGTGGAACATTTCCAGCTGGTCGCATTTACAAATTGCATTGAATAAATGAAAATATTACTTACGCTAACTACTTGACCAAGGTCCTGCCATTTCTTTTTACACTGGCTTCCAGATCTCGTGGTGGTCACCATTGCGCAGTAATCTTCTGCAACTTGGTTCCAGCATTTCTTCATTTCTTTTGGTGGAACTTTTATGTGACCTCTGCTGGTATCCAGCTCCTGCCATTTGTTCTCAATCACAATAACTGGTGTCTCCACTTCTTCCAGCAAGAAATTCTTGGTCCTTGGTCCGCGTTGCATCTTGTATTGCTGCAGCTGCGATTTTTCCAATGCTCTCACACACACAGCACTCCTTCTGCATGCAGCTGCTGCAATTTTTACAATGCTCTCTCACGCACAGCACTCCCCTCACACACACATACACACAACTGGCTCTTTAAAAATGACTGATTGCCAAATCCCACCTGCATTGAACATACGCGTCCATTGCAACGATGTAAAAAACGTACGTTTTTTTCCCTGAGCATGCGCAGAAGGCCCGGTTTTGTTTTTTGGCGCAGACAGCAGGCTCCACACTGCCCCCCCCCCCCCGAGATGACGGGACACGCTGCGCGGCTCCGGATTCGAGTTACAGATCGGGGAAAGTTTGAACAATTATTTATGCCACATTTCTGGACCTAAAAACCCGGCGTAATTCTGGCAATGTGCCAGAAAACTGGCTTGGGCAAAATTGAGCCCTTAGTATATATGTGTATGTAATAATTTTTATGTGAATGGACATTTGCATACACAGATAATAGTCACTGCAGAGAAACATATCACCACATCAGCTGTTTACACTGGATGCAATGTAACATAACATAAGAAATAGGCCATTTGGCCCCTTGAGCCTGCTCCGCCATTCAATATGATCATGGCTGATCTGATCATGGACTCAGCTCCACTTCCCTGCCCACTCCCCATAACCCTTTTGTTGTGTATGCATGCCTGTTTACTGTGTGATGTCTGTAACACTGTTATGCCACATTGAATGTACCCTTATACTGTACACACCTTACCGGTACACCAGAAAGTGCTGCTGCTGGAGACCTAGGGGTTGCCTGCATACGACAGGTAACCCAGTATAAAAGGGAACTCACAGCTTGTTGTCGTCACTCCGGTGCTGCAAATAAAGGACTACAGGTCTACACAGTTTAAGTATCATACCCTGCCTCGTGGAGTCATTACTAAAGGTGCATACATACACCACACCTTTATTCCCTTATCGTTCAAAAATCTGTTTATCTCCACCTTAAATATATTCAATGACCCAGCCTCCACAGCTCTCTGGAGCAGAGAATTCCATAGATTTACAACCCTCATGGGTGGCCCCTTATTCTAAGACTATGTCCCCTAGTTTTAGTTTCCCCTATGAGTGGAAATATCCCTTGTCGAGCCCCCTCATTATCTCATAAGTTTTAATAAGATCACCTCTCATTCTTCTGAACTCCAATGTGTATAGGCTCAACCTATCTTCATAAATCAACCCCGTCATCTCCGGAATCAACCTAATGAACCTTCTCTGAACAGCCTCCAATGCAAGTATATCCTTCCTTAAATATGGAGACCAAAACTGTACGCAGTACTCCAGGTGTGGCCTCACTAATATCCTGTACAGTTGTAGCAGGACTTCTCTGCTTTTATACGCTATCCTCCTTGCAATAAAGGCCAACATTCCATTTGCCATCCTGATTACTTGCTGTACCTGCATACAATTATAATTTGCTTTTCTATTATTCCTCCCACATTACACTCCATCTGCCAATTTTTTGCCCACTCACTTAGCCTGTCTATATCTCTTTGCAGATTTTTTGTGTCCACCTCACAATTTGCTTTCCCACCCATCTTTGTATCATCAGCAAACTTGGCTACATTGCATTCGGTCCCTTGACAAGGTGGATGCAGAGAGGATGTTTCCACTGATGGGGGAAACTAGAACTAGAGGGCATAATCTTAGAATAAGGTGCCGCCCATTTAAAACTGAGCTGAGGAGAAATTTCCTCTCTGAGGATGGTAAATTTGTGGAATTTGCTGCCTCAGAGAGCTGTGGAAGCTGGGACATTGAATACATTTAAGGCAGACATAGACAGTTTCTTAAATGATAAGGGGACAAGGGGTTATGGGGAGCGGGCAGGGAAGTGAGTCCATGATCAGATCAGCCATGATCGTATTAAATGGTGGAGCAGGCTTGAGGGGCTATATGGCCTACTCGTGCTCCTATTTCTTATGTTCTTATTAATATAGATTGTAAATAGTTGAGGACCCAGCACCGATCCTGCGGCACCCCACTAGTCATTGTTTGCCAACCGGAAAATGACGCATTTATCCCGACTCTGTTTTATGTTAGTTAGCCAGTCCTCTATGTTAATATATTACCCCCAACCCTGTGAGCTTTTATGTTGTGCAGTAACCTCCTATATGGCACCTTATCGAATGGTTTCTGGGAATCCAAATACACCACATCCACTGGTTCCCTCTTATCGACCCTGCTCGTTACATCCTCAAAGAACTCCAGCAAATTTTTCAAACATGATTTCCCTTTCATAAAACCATGCTGACTCTGCTTGATTGAATCATGCTTTATTAAATGTCCCGTTACTTCTTCCTTAATAATGGACTTCAGCATTTTCCCAACGACAGATGTTAGACCAACTGGTCCATAGTTTCCTGTTTTTTGTCTGCCTCCTTTTTTAAATAGGGGCGTTACATTTGCGGTTTTCCAATCTGCTGGGACCGCCCCAGAATCCAGGGAATTTTGGTAGATTACAGCTAATGCATCCACTATCTCTGCAGCCACTTTTCTTAAGACCCTAGGATATAAGGCATCAGGTCAAGGGGACTTGTCATCAAGGGTTCTTGTTTGGCCTTTAGTTCTAGGAGTTATGTAACCTTGTGGCTTGTGGGGCGAGGCCTTGCACACTGGTGGGCATGTTGGTTGGAGTTGGTACCCCTCATGGCCAGTGTAGGTTGCTGCACTAAGGGAGTAGTTTGTGTTGAGGGGGTCTCCAAAACCAGACTGACTGGTATTTTTACAGTTTCAGATGGAGGCTACACATTGCTCATTGTGATTGGCAGAAGTTCCACACATGTTTTAGCTTTACCTTAGCTTTTCATTTATACAGAGAACATTGGGGCCGAATTTAACACAGACCACCTGATATAAACAGAGTAGTAGCAGCTTCCGGGTGCCTGAGTTGGCATTTGATGATGGAGTGTCAAGGATGTAGATGTGGTGTCATCCTGAGAGAGGACAGCATGCACGACTTCTGTAACCTCCTTAGAGCAGAGAAGGTGGAGAGGATATTTGATATAGGTATTCAAAATCATGGGGGTTCTAGACAGAGTAGATAGAGAGAGACTGCTCCCATTGACGGAAGGGTCGAGAACCAGAGGACACAGAGTTAAAGTGATAGGCAAAAGAACCAAAGGCGACATGAGGAAAACCATTTTTACGCAGCACGTGGTTAGAATCTGGAATACACTGTCTGAAAGGGTGATGGTGACAGATTCAATCGTGGCTTTCAAAAGGGAATTGGATAAGTACCTGAAGGAAAAAAATAATAATTGCAGGGCTATGGGGTAAGGGTGGGGGAGTAAGACTAGCTGAAGTGCTCTTGGAGAGAGCCAGCATAGGCTCAGCAGGCAGAATGGCCTCCTGTGCTATAAACATTCTATGGTTCTAGCACCACTGCCACTGAAATGGGGCTGCGGCTCACCACTTCTACTGATCTGCAGGAGAGTAAACGATAAGAGGTCTGTGATGCGTGATGCATTCATAATAAAGGATGAAACTGAGTACTGTGAACAATGAGCAACTGTGACCTTAGCTCCTTTAATAAGACTCCAGAGTGCAGATACCTCGTGGGTGGCCTGCTTATATATCGTGCTCCCAAGGGATGCTGGGATCCTTTGGGACTCCAACAGGTAGGCCCTCTGGTGGTAGTGTGAACCAGGTTGCAAGGGGTTAAATACATAACATCACTCCCTCGTAAAGTTAATAGTACACTTATTTACAAGGTGAGACGATCTGGGGCTTTTCACTCCCTTGTCGATCGTCTCGGTACAAATGCGGATGTGAGTGAGTTGGTTAGTTCTTCATTGGGCTGCTGGGCAGCCGGCCTTGCTGGGCTGCTGGGAATATTGAGTTCAGCTTCTTCTTCCCAAGAACTCGACCTCTTGCTCCAGGAAAACACACTTTGAGCGTTTCAACCTGAGTACCACGCGATCCAACTGACTAAGAACCTCTTCCAGCTTCTTCAAGTGCTCAATATTGTCCCGACCTGTAACCAGTATGCTGTCCTGGAAAACCACGGTGCGAGGAACCGACTTTAGCAGGCTCTCCATGTTCTGTTGGAAGATTGCCGCGGCCGACCGAATCCCGAACAGCCATCTGTTATAGATGAACAGACTTTTGTGCGTGTTGATGCAGGTGAGGCCTTTAGAAGACTCCTCCAGCTCCTGCATCATTTTGGCCGAGGTCAGGTCCAGCTTGGTGAACGTCTTCCCTCCAGCCAGGGTCGCAAATAGGTCGTCTGCTTTGGGTAGCAGGTACTGGTCCTGTCGCGAAAAATGGTTAATCGTTACTTTATAGTCCCCACAAATTCTGCCCATGCCGTCCTCTTTAATTACCGGGACAATCGGACTGGCTCACTCGTTGAATTCCACCGGCGCGATGATGCCTTCTCGCTGCAGCCTGTCCAGCTCAATTTCCACTTTCTCTCGCATCATGTACGGTGCCGCCCGTGCCTTGTGGTGGATGGGTCGCGTGCCGGGAACCAAATGGATCTGCATTTTCGCCTCCGAGAAGCTTCCAATGCCTGGCTCGCACAACAATGGAAACTGGTTCAGAACCTGGGCACATGAGGCGTCGCCGACGGACGAAAGCGCTCGGATGTCCTCCCAGTTCCATCAGATTTTTCCCAGCCAGCTTCTGCCAAACAATGTGGGGCCATCCCCTGGCATGATCCACAGCGGGAGTTCGTGTACTGCTCCATTATAGGAGACTTTGACTTCTGCACTGCCAATTACAGGGATTAGTTCCTTGATGTAAGTCCTTAGTTTGGTGTGAATGGGGCTGAGCTTGGGCTTGTGTGCCTTGTTGCCCCACAGCCTGTCGAAGGCCTTTTTACTCATTTTGGACTGACTCGCACCCATGTCCAGTTCCATAGATACTGGAATTTCGTTCAGTTCAACTTTTAACATTATTGGTGGACATTTCATGGTGAATGTGTGTATCCTGTACACTTCTGCCTCCTCGGTACGAGTCTCCAATTCAGCCTGATCCACAGTGGATCGATGTTCCTCTGCAACGTGGTGGTTTGCAGGGTTTGCAGCTCACCTGCACATTCGCTGGAGGTGTCCCATTGTTCTGCAACCGTTGCACGCATAGTGCTTGAAGCGGCATTGATGGAGCCAATGATCACCTCCATAGCACCAACAAGGTGTTAACTGCCTTGCATTAACGATTGATGGCGGACCCTGGGTCATCTGAGGTCGTGCAGCAGCCGGCGTGTACGTTCTGCCATGTATATTCCTGCTCGAAAACGACGTTACTTTGTGCACAGTACTGGCCGAAACTTCTTTACTCTGCGAAATCTGTTTGGTGTTGTTGCTGGTCGACATAAATGCCTGGGCTATCGTTATGGCTTTACTTAGTTCAGAGTTTCAACAGTCAACAGTTTGCGAAGGATTACCTCATGGCCAATGCCCAGTACAAAAAAGTCTCTAAGCATTTGTTCTAGCTAGGAATCCCTCAAATTCGCAATGTCCTGCAAGGCGCCTTAGTTCGGCGACATAGCTCACTACTTCCTGGCCCTCTGACCATTGACATGTGTAGAACCGATATCTCGCCATCAAGACGCTTTTCTTAGGATTTAGATGCTCCCGGACCAATGTACACAATTCTTCATAGGATTTAGCTGTTGATTTTACCAGAGCTAGGAGATTCTTCATGAGGCCATAGGTTGTTGACCTACAGGCAGTAAGGAGGATCGTCCTTCATTTGGCAGCGTTCTCGTCCCCTTCCGGCTCATTGGCCACAAAGTATTGGTTGAGTCCCTCCACGAAGGCCTCCCAATTGTCCCCCTCTGAGAACTTCTCCAGGATACCAACTGTTCTTTGCATTTTCACCCGGTTGTTCGTTACCTCATCGCCAATTGATGCGTTCATAATAAAAGATGAAACTGAGTACTGTGAACAATGAGCAAGTGTGATCCTTTAATAAGACTCCAGAGTCCAGGTACCTCGTGGGTGGCCTGCTTATATACCGTGCTCCCAAGGGATGCTGAGATCCCCTGGGACTCCAACAGGTAGGCCCTCTGATGGTAGTGTGATACAGGTTGCAAGGGGTTGAATACATAATAATGCGACCATGTGATTCACAGCCTTGCTAGACTGCTGGAGAAGTTGGAGGCCGTAGCCAGAATGGCAACAATTTGAGCTTCAATTAAACCGCCATAGCTGGTGCCACAGGCTCATGAACTGCAGGCACCACTGCAGCTTCTGTATAAACTACATGCTTCATGGCAGACTGCAGAATGCTCATAACTTGTGCCAGAACAATACACAAGCTGGAGATGGACTCCTCCATACTGTCAGCTCCTAGGCAAATTGTCAAATGCTTTGAGTATTTGCTGGTGCACTTGTGATATACTTTTAAAATGCTGGACCACTAAAGTCTGTATCTCTGCCCTTTTCAGCGAAGCTTGGTTTCGGGCTCACCCTCCAACTAGCTGCTGCTCATCAGTGATGTGAAATTCATCCTGTGCACACCCCTCTAGTTCACTATCTCTCGTCCCGGGATGCCAATTAATGTGCTGGCGCTTGTGAAAGATGAAGTGAGAGATGGTGCATCTTCATGAGGCTAGTTACCCTCGCATTCTGCGCCCAAGTCATGGAAAGGATCTGTATAAAGGAAATAGAGACAAGAGTCAGTTGGCAATGGGGCAGTTAAGGTCCAACAGATAACTGGTCACATGAGGCAGCACCAAGTTGCCATGTTGCTTGTATGTGTTTTTGCTTGAGAAGAGAAAAAGGAAGAAATATGTAGAGAGATCTGCTCAACACATCCTCCAGCCTCTCCATCCTGATGCTCTTCGAATCTCCTGCTCCACTGGGCTGAGGGTTTCAAGGGAGGCTGGCCCTACTCCAATTCTGGTTCTCTCCCTTGTATTGTGTGACATCTTGTTCTGCAGAAAGATGGGGGAGTGAATTAATGTTTGGCTGCTGTAAAGGATGTGTGAGGCAGATTGATATTGTGTAATGGTGTGAGGGAGAAGCAGCAAGTAGTGAGCAGGATGGGTATTAATCAACTTAGATATGCGAGTTCAATCAATGACACTAAAACAATACACTCACAAGCAAAGTTTACTTATTAAAAGCGTTAATACCTCAAATAAAGTTAAGAACTTAAAATTAGGCCAGCATAGCTGGGGAAATTATGGCAGGATTTTGCAATAATAATAACAGTGAGGCTATCAACACCTGGCGTCCGCATATGTGCAGTTAAATGGAGAAATCGAAAGTTGCTGTCAGAGGTACCCTGCTTCGCTACAGGGTGCGCTATGAGAGTCCTGGCCATTAGACTCGGCATTGAAATGATTGCACCGGCATGAACTTGCTGTACTTTCCCACTAAAAATGGCTGAAAAAGTTAGGGCTGATGCATTCAGAAGTGAGTTTTTAATGATGTGATAAGTGATAATTACGGCTGAGCAACCTCTGTGGTGCTGAAAATTTAATTTTACAAGTGTGGAGTCTCATTCCCTCAGATGAAAATTGGTGCAGGAGATTTACATTTTTTTTTGCATTTTTCTTGTCTGTCTCTTTTGTCTCTCTCCTTTAATCCCATCTAAAGGTCCCAATCTTTATTTTGGTTTCTGTACATTTAAATCTAATTGATATTTTCTGCTTTATACTTCCTGTTTGGACTTCTTCAATCTAATTGATTGCTGTTTCAGGCCCTGTTCAGAGACGCCACAGATCCCCTGTAGAAGGCACCACACTGGAAAATACCCTGGATTAGAGGAAATCTACACTAAAAAGCTGTCAGCAAGGTGAAAAGCGAGCGCTGTTCCTTCGCCATTGACAGCAAAATCCGGGCCTATGCCTTTCAAGTTACAATTCTTGAGCTCAATCTTTCCGGGTAGAATCCAAATTTGAGTTACAAACACTACTTTAAACGCGTTCATTTCTTACAAGAGTTTATCAAAATGCCTACATATGGCATGTCCAGCCTTGCAGCATAACCTCCCCACGCTTGGTTCAGATGCAACTTTATATATCTGAACTACAATCTATATGATGCAATAGTCCTATGACATGGGTGAAGCTGACGCAACTTTCAACCATCCTGTTATTTACCCTCCTACAAACTAAAGTAAGCAAGTTTCTCTTATCTTCCTTTTCCGTTGGTTTCCAGACCATTCATTAATTAAGTTGCAGATGAGATGATAAATCGAGGCCCCATCAGCCCTCGGGTGTAAAAGAAACCCCATGGCACTAGTTTGAAAGAGAGCAGGAGAGTTCTTCCTGGTGTCCTGACCAATATTTATCCTTCAAGCAACTATAACAGATTATCTGGTCGTTATTTCACTGCTGTTTGAGGTATCTTGCTGTGAGCCAAATGGCTGCCACATTTCCTACATTACAACAGTGGCTACACTTCAAAGTACTTCATTCTCCTCCAAAGCACTTTGGGACATCCTGAGGTTGTGAAAGGCGCTATATAAATGCAAGTTATTTCTTTTGGCATCAGTCAGTATGAAAAATTGATCTTTTCAAGCTCCAGAGAATGTAGGTGGAAACTGTTATATATGTATACTATAGATATACTCTCTGTGTAGTCACTGTATAGTTGCATAAGATGGAGACTTGTTTACCGGAGGTACCATCAACAAAGTTCACACTATATACACTATGCTTGCACCACCAGAGGGTGCAACTGGTGGAGGCCCATGGTTTACCTGTACACCAGAGGTACCCAGGTATAAAAGGGAGTCCACCATGTGGTATCCTCACTCTGGAGTTATATTAAATGGACTAAGGTCACTATTGTTCAAGTACCGTACTTTGCCTCGTGGAGTCATTATCAGAGCATCTAAAGACATAAGAATTGGGATTACGAACTTTCAAGTGAAAATAGCTAACCTTGGTACATTGCAGCAGTTTGCCGATGGGGATGATTGGGATGCCTTTGTGGAGAGGGTCGACCATTTCTTCACAGCAAACGACCTGGCAGGCGATGATCTGGCCATAGAAACATAGAAACATAGAAAATAGGAGCAGGAGTAGGCCATTCGGCCCTTCGAACCTGCACCACCATTCAATAAGATCATGGTTGATCATTCACCTCAGTTCCCCTTTCCTGCTTTCTCTCCATACCCCTTGATCCCTTTAGCTGTAAGGGCCAGATCTAACTCCCTCTTGAATACATCCAATGAACTCTGGCACTCCCTCAGTACCGCCCCTCCGACAGTCACTCCCTCAGTACTGCCCCTCCGACAGTGCGGCACTCCCTCAGTACCGCCCCTCCGACAGTGCGGGGCTCCCTCAGTACTGCCCCTCCGACAGTGCAGCACTCCCTCAGTACTGCCCCTCCAACAGTCACTCCCTCAGTACTGCCCCTTCAACAGTGCGGGGCTCCCTCAGTACTGACCCTCCGACAGTGCGGCACTCCCTCAGTACTGCCCCTCCGACAGTGCAGCACTCCCTCAGTACTGCCCCTCCGACAGTGCGGCACTCCCTCAGTACCGCCCCTCCGACAGTGCGGCACTCCCTCAGTACCGCCCCTCTGACAGTGCGGCACTCCCTCAGTACTGTCCCTCCGACAGTGCAGCACTCCCTCAGTACTGCCCCTCCGACAGTGCGGCACTCCCTCAGTACTGCCCCTCCGACAGTGCGGGGTTCCCTCAGTACTGCGCCTCCGACAGTGCGGCCCTCCCTCAGTACTGCCCCTCCGACAGTCCCTCCCTCAGTACTGCCCCTCCGACAGTGCGGCGCTCCCTCAGTACTGCCCCTCCGACAGTGCGGCGCTCCCTCAGCAGTGTACCCTACCCGCCCCTCCCCCACTCACTTGGCCTCAGCACCGAACCGTTCATGCTGGCTGATAAGTGCAGAGCTATCCTGCTCACCAGTTGTGGGCCCACCGTCTATGGCCTCGTCAGGGACTTGCTGGCACCAGCGAAGACAACGACTAAGATGTACGAGGAGTTTGTAATGCTGAACAATTCAAGCCCAAAGGGAGCATCCTCACAGCCAGACAACGGTCTTACACCCACTGACGGCCCGAAGGCCAGGAAATCGTGAAATATTCTGCAGACCTCAGGAGGCTGGCGGCACCATGTGATTTTGGCGAACACCTCACCGAAGCGCTGAGGGATATCTTTGTCATCGGAATCAGCCACGAGGGCCTTCTTCACAGGTTACTATCTGCGGATACCATAGTCACACTGCAGAACGCCATCACCATGAGCCAAGCATTCATGACCTCGACCTGCGGCTCTAGGCAGATGACTCATCCTCAGGACTCAAACCCGGCAAGTACTGTACACAGACTGGCGCCTTTTAGAGGCAGGACTGTAGAACCTGAATCTCCTCAAGGGAGAGAGAACAGGCCCTGGAGTCCCTTAACTCTGAGTCCACCGAGAGGGGCTAATTGGTTAGCACCATGCTGGCGTTGCGGAGGAAATCACCAGGCTCACCAGTGCCATTTTAAGGACTATGTGTGCAAAGGGTGCAGCACAAAGGGCCACCTCCAGCGAATGTGTAAAAGAAATAAAACTCACCTTGTTGATGAAGAGTCTGCAGAGGGCCATGAATCCAGCACGGATTATGAAGAGGTGGTCAGAGAGGCAGCTCAGCCCCACGATGAGGTGTACAGAATGTTTACCTGCACCACGGAATGTCCTCCTTTGAGAATGGAAGTCGAGATCAACGGCGCTTCAGTCTTCATGGAGGTGGACACGGGGGCGAGCCAGTCAGTAATGAAACTCTTCTGGAGCCAGTCAGTAATGAATCAAGAAGCCTTTGAGAGGCTATGGGACAATCAAGCTGAATGACCCAAGTTGGTCCCGGTTCAAGAAAAGCTGCTCATCTACACCAATGAACTTATCCTTCGTTGGTGGTGCGAATGTTAAGGTACTCCATTATGGCGCGGTGCACAAGTTACCACTGTGGATTGTTGCAGGTGATCGACCAACGCTACTCGGAAGAAGGTGGATGGAGAAGATCCATTGGAGTTGGGAAAATTTCATCTCTCCAGCGATCGATGTCCCCTGTGCTCAGAGGCAATGCAAGCCCCCACCTGAGGTTGGATCCGGCACCAGAGAGCAGAACAGCACAGCACCCGAGGCACAGACCACTCAGCATGACTGCATGGAGATGATCCAGCTGAGACGACCCGAACGCACCCTCCAGGCTCCAGTGGCAGGACTCCGGAGGAAGAAAATCGGATCCAAAGGCGACTTCCCAGCTTCGGTGGCAGAACCCGGGGAGAAGAGGTTCACAGCAGCCGACATCGTGGATGGAAGAAAGTTGGCGCCCAAACCACGAGGTGCAGCGCTGATGGAGCAACACGTGGTACCAAGCGAAGAAGAGGATTGGGGTAAATATAGCAAGACTCTCTTAAAGGAGGCCAGCAACTCAACACACTTAAAGGGACAGTCCCACATTCTCACTCAATGTAATAACAACTGTGAGCTAAATGTAAAGCTTGTAATTGATGATCAGTTTTATACATGTAATAAGCAAAGAAAAGTCAGGCGATTGTGATCGGAGCTACAGTTTATCTACAATAAGCAATGAAACGTTTTGCGATGCAGGATTTCAACTGTATTTGGATAATGTAGCGGGTAAACACCCATCGGAAGCGCACAGGTCCATTGGGCTACCCGATTCTGTAGCTTGTACCCCTGGGATCAGAGTGATGCACCACGGAGTGTGGCCACAAGCAGCTAAAATAGATAAGCTGTAGAGCAAGTGATCTCAGGAGGGCAACGGCACTGGTATCGATATCCTGCCCCTGATCAGCTCCACCTCTCAGGCACCCAATGGAACCAACCGCCACAAGCCTGAAAGAGCAAACTGCGCTAAGAAGCAGCCCCCAGACCCCATCCCCACCAAAGCTACACCCGGGAACGAAGGGTCACCCGCAATGGTTCTCCCAATTGGGACCGGGACCAGCCAGGATCCCAAACCAAATAACGCCCAGGCAAGCGAGTTAGCAGTTCCCTATGCACTACTAAACGACTGTTCCTCTGGGAGCAGCAGCGACCCGGGGCACAAGGAGAGGACAGGGAGGTCACAGGTATCTGTGAACCAGCCCGATGCTAGGAGCAACGGCAAAGGCCCCGAGAGCAGGCAACTCGAGCCAACCGGGTTCCCACTGCCAGTGTAAAGTCCTGTCCGCTCAGTACAGATTCACACGAGGCATGTAGTGAAGTCAAGGTCACTCTGGACCTGCACCTTTATTTCACAGCTCTGGAATGCTGCACTTGCCTGAGACCTGTCCTTATATACCTGTCTCTTGCAAGTGCACCCCTGGTGGTAAGGTATGCTGGTGGTTACAGGTCATATCTTATTACAGTCATGTATAGCATGTTAGGATACAGTTATATATAATAATGTAAGATACATGACATCACCCTCCCCCAAGGTCTTATTGGCTTTATAGGTTCAGTCTCTCAGGTGGTCTACGCTCTCATGTGGAGCGTCTGAGTTGTGGTTCAGTTGTTTGCCTTGGTGTCTGTTTTTCTTTGGGTGTGGTTGCTGGTATCTCGCCTGGGATGTCAGTTTTGATTGGTGTGATTGTTGTTGACTCGCCTGGGCTGTCTGTTGGGATTGCCCTTTCCTCAGGTTGTTCCCTCTGTCTGTCCACCAGGTGTCGTGCGAGTTCCACATTATAGTCTGCCTCTGGTTCCGCAGTGTTGTTGGTAAATCTGCTTTTGACTTGGTCTACATGCCTCTGGCAGGTTTTGCCATTGTCCATTTGTACTACCAGTAGCCTGTTTCCTTCCTTGCCTGTTACTGTCCCTGCAAGCCATTTGGGACCCCTGCCATAGTTTAGTACAAACACTTTGTCCCCTATCTCATTCCATCTCCCCCTCGAATTTCTGTCATGGTACTCAGTCAGCTTACGGCGCTTTGCCTCAATGATTTCATGCAAGTCTGGGAGGATTAATGAGAGCCTTGTCTTTAAAGTCCTTTTCATCAACAGTTGCGCGGGGGTGATCCCAGTCAGTGAGTGCGGACGAGATCTGTATGCCAGCAGCAGTCGCGACAGGCGACCCTGCATCGTGGGACTTTGGATTTTAAGCATGCCTTGTTTAATGATTTGCATTGCTCTCTCCCACTGGCTGTTGGAGGCCGGCTTGAACAGTGCCGTCTTGACGTGATTTATGCCGTGGTCAATTATAAAGTCTTGGAATTCTGCGCTGGTGAAGCACGGCCCATTGTCATATGTCAGGGATTCCGTGCATTTCAAACATGGTTGCGAGGCTCTCCACAGTGGTGGAGGTTGTGCTCGAGTTTAAAATGGTGCATTCGATCCACTTTGAAAATGCATCTACAACTATGAGGAACATTTTGCCCATGAATGGGCCCGCATAGTCTACGTGCACCCGTGACCACGGTTTGGTAGGCCAGGGCCAGGGGCTCAATGGAGCCTCCCTGGGGGCATTGCTGAGTTGGGCACAAATGGTGCACCTTCGGATGCAGAGCTCCAAGTCCACGTCAATACCAGGCCATCAGACGTGGGATCTGGCTATGACCTTCATGAGAACGATCCCCGGGTGCTCGCGGTGGAGCTCCCGGACAAATGCCTCTCTGCCTCGCAGAGGCATGACTACTCGGCTGCCCCACATCAGGCAGTCTGCTTGTAGTGATAGCTCATGCATGCGCCTGTGAAAGGGTTTTAATTCCTCGGGGCAGGCATCGCGAGCCTCTGCCCAGTCACCGGTTAGGACACATCTTTTTACTAAGGATAACGTGGGGTCGCTGGCCGTCCAGGCTCTGATTTGGTGAGCCGTCATGGGCGAATCTGTGGACTCAAAGGCATTGGTTGCCATGACTATCTCACAGTCCTGTTCGTCAGACCCTTCCGTGGTCACCAGGGGTAGCCTGCTGAGCGCGTCGGCACAGTTGTCTGTGCCTGGTCTGTGCCTTATGGAATAGTCTTAGGACGCCAGCATGAGTGCCCACCGTTTAATTCGCGCTGAGGCGTTGGCGTTTATTGCCTTGCTCTCGGATAGGAGGGACGTGAGGGACTTGTGGTTGGTTTCTAACGCGAACTTGGCCCCGAAAAGGTATTGGTGCATCTTTTTGACACCGTACACGCATGGGAGTGCCTCCTTCTCTACCATTCCGTACCCGCGCTCTGCCCGCGAAAGTGACCTGGAGGCATAAGCTATGGGTTGTAATTTGCCCGCACTATTGACATGTTGCAAAACGCACCCGACCTCATACGCTGACGCAGCGCATGTGAGAACTAGCTTTTTACCTGATCAAAGAAAGTCAAAACACTGTTGGAACACAGAAGGTTGCGTGCCTTATTGAAGGCGCGTTCCTGGGCGTCCCCCCAAAACCAATCGCACCCCTTCTTGAGCAGCACGTGGAGAGGCTCCAGCAGCGTGCTTAAGTTCTGCATAAAGTTCCCAAGTAGCTCGAGAAAGGCGTGAGGTTCTGAGACATTCCGGGGCCTGGGTGCCAGGCGAATTGCTTCTGTTTTGGACTCTGTTAGGCAGATTCCATCAGCGGCAATCCTTCTGCCCATAAATTCAATCTCGGGTGTGAGAAACAGGCACTTGGATTTCTTGACTCGTAGGCCTACCCGATCCAACCACTTTAGTACTTCCTCCAAATTACGGAGATGGGAGTCGGTGTCCCTGCCCGTGATAAGTATGTCGTCTTGAAATACAACCGTCCCCGGGATGGACTTGAGCAGACTCTCCATGTTGCGCTGGAATATGGCAGCTGCCGACTTGATGCCAAATGGGCATCGATTGTACATGAAAAGGCCTCGACGTGTGTTGATGGTGGTGAGTAGCTTGGATTCCTCGGTCAATTCTTGCGTCATATACGCAGATGTGAGGTCTAATTTTGAGAAAAGTTTACCTCCAGCCAATGTGGCAAATAAGTCCTTCGCTTTGGGCAGCGGGTACTGGTCCTGTAGGGAGACTCTGTTTATGGTAGATTTTTAGTCCCCACAGATTCGTACGGATCCATCAGGCTTCATGACTGGGACGATGGGACTTGCCCAGTCGCTAAATTCCACAGGTGATATAATGCCTTCCAGCAGAAGCCTGTCTAGTTCGTTGTTCAATCTTTTCCCTCATCACATAAGGTACAGCTCTGGCCTTGTGATGGACCGGTCTAGCATCCTGTGTGATGTAGATTTTGATTTTGGCCCTTTTGAAAGTGCGCACACCTGGCTGAAAGAGATGTTCAAATCGCTTTATAACTGTTGAGCAGGAGGTCTGTTCCTCTAATGACATGGCATGGACATCATCCCATTTCCAGTTTAGTTTTGCCAGCCAGCTTCTCCCCAGCAGTGCTGGGGGGTCTCCGGGGACAATCCACAGGGGAAGTCGGTTCACTGTCCCTTTGTGTGTGACAGAGAGCATGGCGCTGCCAAGGACTGGTATGATTTCTTTGGTATAGGTCCTTAGTTTGGTGTCGACCCTTGTGAGTTTTGGTCTGTCTCTTTTATGTGGCCACAGTTGTTCAAATTGTTGAGCGCCCATGAGAGATTGACTTGCTCCCGTATCCAGCTCCATGTTGACCGATATCCCGTTGAGTAGAACCCTTATCATTATAGGAGGCATCCTGTTGTAGGAGCAGTGTCCCGGGTACTGTCCCCACCATCTTCTGGTCCGCTTTCCGACCCATCTGAGCTGCCGTTATTTTGCACATGCGGGCCAAATGCCCTGTATGTTCACAATTTCTGCAAACAGCCTGCTGAAATCGACATCCCCTTGATGAGTGCCCACACTTACACCTCCAGCACAGACCTGTTCCATTGTTCAAAGTGTTCCCAAAGAATGAGCTGCGTCTGGCTGATCTCTCTTGAGCTTCTCTCAGTTTGTAGTTGAATGCTCGCATTGTGGGTTAATGAGGTGTGAATGGCCGTTCCTGTGGCCCTTGATGGCTTCTGCCTGCTGTCGAGAGCCTGTTCTCCCGGTTTTGTCTGTGTGTGGGGATAGCAGCTTGTTATCGCTGTGAACTTCTTGTTCCGATATTTCGTTCGTTGTCGTACCTGCATTGTAAATCAACCTCGTTTCTTCTTCCCCTACCAAGAATGTCTGTGCAACCAGTGCTGCTGCCTCTAAGGTCAGGTTCTTGGTCTCTATGAGCTTTCGGAATATGCCTGCATGGCCTATTCCTTCAATAAAAAAGTCTCTCAGCATTTCTTTCCTCAGTTCATCGGAGAACTCACATAAACTAGCCAACCTCCGAAGTTCCGCCATGAAGTCGGGTATGCTCTGGCCCACACAGCGTCTGTAGTTGTAGAACCTGTGTCTGGCCATGTGTAGGCTGCTCGCTGGCTTCAGGTGGTCTCTTACCAGTGTGCTCAATTCTTCAAATGACTTGCTTGCTGGTTTCTCGGGTGCCAACTGATCCTTCATTAAAGCATATGTTTTCGAGCCACAGCTGGTCAAGAGATGGGCTCTTCTCTTGTCTGCCTTATCGTCGCCTAACCAGTCTTTGATTACAAAGCTTTTCTATAAAGTCCTCCCAATTGTCTCCCGCATTGTACTTTTCATCTGACCCGTTGTTCGCCATTCTGTGGATTCTGTAATCCCGTAACTCGTCGCCACTGTGAAGTCCTGTCCCCTCAGTACAGATTCACACGAGGCATGTAGTGAAGTCAAGGTCACTCTGGACCTGCACCTTTATTTCACAGCTCTGGAATGCTGCACTTGCCTGAGACCAGTCTTTATATACCTGTCTCTTGCAAGTGCACCCCTGGTGGTAAGGTATGCTGGTGCTTACATGTCATATCTTATTACAGTCATGTATAGAATGTTAGGATACAGTTATATATAATAATTTAAGATACATGACAGCCAGCACCTGGCAATGTGCCGCCACCAGGCTGCCTGGACACCACCCAGCAGCTCTGGAACTAGCTTGTCCTCACACACTGGTGCTGACCCCAGCACTGATCCCAAATATGTACCATCAATGTATCTCAGCAGTCAAATGTACTTGCCTCACAACTGTATCACAAATGCAATGATGTAAATGAAAATTTCCTTTTCTGGACTTGCATGTATATGAATGTATATGAATGTGATGAGCCACTGGCATGATCTACATGTGGGGGGGTGGGGGGGGAAATGGATGTATGTGGCCATGGACACATACATGGATCACACCCAGAACCCACTGAAGCCCCACTGCAGAATCGAACCATCCCAACTGGTAACCACTACTCAACATTGTGGCAATAAGGACTTGGGGGTTAACAGGGAGAGAGCCAAGCCAAAGTACAGCCAAGGTGCAAGGGCTATTGGCACTTAAGTCTGGGGAGAGCTAAGCCAGAGCACATAGTGCAAATGCATTGGCACAAAAGACTTGGAGAGTGATGTTATATGTGTATACTATAGATATACTCTCTGTGTACATACGAACATAAGAATTAGGAACAGGAGTCGGCCATCTAGCCCCTTGAGCCTGCTCCGCCATTCAATAAGATCATGGCTGATCTGGCCGTGGAATCAGCTCCACTTACCCGCCCTCTCCCCGTAACCCTTAATTCCCTTATTGGTTAAAAATCTATCTATCTGTGACTTGTATACTTTCAATGAGCTAGCCTCAACTGCTTCCTTGGGCCGAGAATTCCACAGGTTCACAACCCTCTGGGAGAAGAAATTCCTTCTCAACTCGGTTTTAAATTGGCTCCCCCGTATTTTGAGGCTGTGCCCCCTAGTTCTAGCCTCCTCTACCAGTGGAAACAACCTCTCTGCCTCGATCTTGTCTATCCCTTTCATGATTTTAAATGTTTCTATAAAATCACCCCTCATCCTTCTGAACTCCAATGAGTAAAGACCCAGTCTACTCAATCTATCATCATAAGGTAACCCCCTCATCTCCGGAATCAGCCTAGTGAATCGTCTCTGTACCCCCTCCAAAGCCAGTATATCCTTCCTTAAGTAAGGTGACCAAAACTGCACGCAGTACTCCAGGTGCGGCCTCACCAATACCCTATACAGTTGCAGCAGGACCTCCCTGCTTTTGTACTCCATCCCTCTCGCAATGAAGGCCAACATTCCATTCGCCTTCCTGATTACCTGCTGCACCTGCAAACTAACTTTTTGGGATTCATGCACAAGGACCCCCAGGTCCCTCTGCATCTCAGCATGTTGTAATTTCTCCCCATTCAAATAATATTCCCTTTTACTGTTTTTTTCCCCAAGGTGGATGACCTCACACTTTCCGACATTGTATTTCATCTGCCAAACCTTAGCCCATTTGTTTAACCTATCCAAATCTCTTTGCAGCCTCTCTGTGTCCTCTACACAACCCGCTTTCCCACTAATCTTAGTGTCATCTGCAAATTTTGTTACACTACACTCTGTCCCCTCTTCCAGGTCATCTATGTATATTTTAAACAGTTGTGGTCCCAGCACCGATCCCTGTGGCACACCACTAACCACCGATTTCCAACCCGAAAAGGATCCATTTATCCCGACTCTCTGCTTTCTGTTTGCCAGCCAATTTTCTATCCATGCTAATACATTTCCTCTGACTCCGCGTACCTCTATCTTCTGCAGTAACCTTTGCTGTGGCACCTTATCGAATACCTTTTGGAAATCAAAATACACCACATCCATCGGTACACCTCTATCCACCATGCTCGCTATATCCCTCAAAGAATTCTAGTAAATTAGTTAAACATGATTTCCCCTTCATGAATCCATGCTGCGTCTGCTTGATTGCACTATTCCTATCTAGATGTCCTGCTATTTCTTCCTTAATGATAGTTTCAAGCATTTTCCCTACTACAGATGTTAAATTAACCGGCCTATAGTTACCTGCCTTTTGTCTGCCCCCTTTTTTAAACAGAGGCATTACATTAGCTGCTTTCCAATCCGCTGGTACCTCCCCAGAGTCCAGAGAATTTTGGTAGATTATAACGAATGCATCTGCTATAACTTCCGCCATCTCTTTTAATACCCTGGGATGCATTTCATCAGGACCAGGGGACTTGTCTACCTTGAGTCCCATTAGCCTGTCCAGCACTATCCCCCTATTGATAGTGATTGTCTCAAGGTCCTCCCTTCCCATATTCCCGTGACCAGCATTTTTTGGCATGGTTTTTGTGTCTTCCACTGTGAAGACCGAAGCAAAATAATTGTTTAAGGTCTCAGCCATTTCCACATTTCCCATTATTAAATCCCCCTTCTCATCTTCTAAGGGACCAACATTTACTTTAGTCACTCTTTTCCATTTTATATATCTGTAAAAGCTTTTACTCTCTGTTTTTATGTTTTGCGCAAGTTTACCTTCAAAATCTATCTTTCCTTTCTTTAATGCTTTTTTAGTCATTCTTTGCTGTTGTTTAAATTTTTCCCAATCCTCTAGTTTCCCACTAACCTTGGCCACCTTATACGCATTGGTCTTTGATTTGATACTCTCCTTTATTTCCTTGGTTATCCACGGCTGGTTATCCCTTCTCTTACCGCCCTTCTTTTTCACTGGAATATATTTTTGTTGAGCACTATGAAAGAGCTCCTTAAAAGTCGTCCACTGTTCCTCAATTGTGCCACCGTTTAGTCTGTGTTTCCAGTCTACTTTAGCCAACTCTGCCCTCATCCCACTGTAGTCCCCTTTATTTAAGCATAGTATGCTCGTTTCTGACACAACTTCCTCACCCTCAATCTGTATTACAAATTCAACCATACTATGATCACTCATTCCGAGAGGATCTTTTACTAGGAGATCGCTTATTTTTCCTGTCTCATTACACAGGACCAGATCTAAGATAGCTTGCTCCCTTGTAGGTTCTGTTACATACTGTTCTAAGAAACAATCCCGTATGCATTCTATGAATTCCTCCTCCAGGTTACCCCGTGCGATTTGAGTTGACCAATCGATATGTACGTTAAAATCCCCCATGACTACTGCCGTTCCTTTTTCACATGCCTCCATTATTCCCTTGATTATTGCCCGCCCCACCGTGAAGTTATTATTTGGGGGCCTATAAACTACGCCCACCAGTGACTTTTTCCCCTTACTATCTCTAATCTCCACCCACAATGATTCAACATTTTGTTCATTAGAGCCAATATCGTCTCTCACATGCCCTGATATCATCCTTTATTAACAGAGCTACCCCACCTCCTTTCCCTTCTTGTCTATCTTTCCGAATCGTCAGGTACCCCTGTATGTTTAATTCCCAGTCTTGGCCACCCTGCAACTATGTTTCTGTAATGGCCACCAAATCATACCCATTTGTAATGATTTGTGCCATCAACTCATTTACTTTATTTCGAATGCTGCGTGCGTTTAGGTAGAGTGTTTTAATCCTAGTTTTTAAACCATTAGTTTTGACCCCTCCTGCAGCCTTTTTATATTCAGTGGCCCTTTTTGTTTTTTGCCTTGGGTTTCTCTGCCCTCCACTTTTACTCTTCTCCTTTCTGTCTTTTGCTTTTGTCTCCTTTTTGTTTCCCTCTGTCTCCCTGAATTGGTTCCCATCCCCCTGCCATATTAGTTTAACTCCTCCCCAACAGCACTAGCAAACACTCCCCCTCGGACATTGTCGTCACTGTATTGTTGCATAAGATGGAGACTTGTTTACCAGAGGTACCATCAATAAGGTTCACACTGTTTACAGTATACTGGCACCACTAGAGGGTGCAACTGGTGGAGGCCCAGGGGTCACCTGTATACCACAGGTACCCAGGTATAAAAGGGAGTCCACCATGTGGTATCCTCACTTTGGAGTTATATTAAATGAACTAAGGTCACTACAGTTCAAGTACAATACTTTGTCTCGTGGAGTCATTATCAGAGCATCTAAAGGCATAACAGAATCTGTCATTTCAAAATGCTGATCCGACAGAGAATTGGGTCTTCTGCCTTCATTTGTGTGGTGCATCTTTAGAATACTGGAATCAGCATTCTATATTTTAATTCTTTTTCAACCATGTCATCTAACATGGTGTGGTGGTAATCTGCAAGAATTTGACAGTTGACCACTCCATCCTCCTCCAATGCTTCTCCACCATTAAGGGAATCAAGGGATATGGGGATAGTGCAGGCAAATGGAGTTGAGAACATAAGAACATAAGAAATAGGAACAGGAGTGGGCCATATGACCCCTCGAGCCTGCTCCGCCATTCAATAAGGTCATGGCTGATCTGATCATGGACTCAGCTCCACTTCCCCGCCCGCTCCCCCTAACCTCTTATCCCCTTATCGTTTAAGAAACTGTCTATTTCTGTCTTAAATTTATTCAATGTCCCAGCTTCCTCAGCTCTCTGAGGCAGCGAATTCCATAGATTTACAACCCTCTGAAAGAAGAAATTTCTCCTCATCTCTGTTTTAAATGGGCAGCCCCTTATTCTAAGATCATTTCCTCTAGTTCTAGTCTCCCCCTCATAATCTTATACGTTTCGATAAGATCACTTCTCATTCTTCTGAATTCCAGTGAGTAGAGGCCCAACTTACTCAACCTTTCCTCATAAGTCAACCCCTCATCCCCGGAATCAACCTAGTGAACCTTCTTTGAACTGCCTCCAAAGCAAATATATCCTTTCATAAATATGGAAACCAAAACTGCACGCAGTATTCCAGGTGTGGTCTCACCAATACCTTATATGGCTGTAGTAAGACTTCTCTGCTTTTACACTCTATCCCCTTTGCAATACTGGCCAAGATACCATTGGCCTTCCTGATCACTTGCTGTACCTACATACTCTCTGTTATATATGCAGACTATAGTTATACTCTCTGTGTAGTCACTGTATAGTTGGATAAGATGGAGACTTGTTGCATGATGTACTGTCAATAAGGTTTACAATGTGTATATACTATGCTGGCAGGTGCAACTGGTGGAGACTGGGGTTTTCTGTCCCTATGGCAGAGGCTGTCCACCAGAGGGCACTGCAGTGGGAGACCTGAGGGTCACCTGCATAGGTGTGCAGGACCCAGTATGCTTGTGCCTCACTTTGGAATTACAAATAAAGGACCAATGTCAGTCCAATTTGAGTACAACATATTGCCTCGTGGATTCATTCATAAGTACATTACAGACATAACAACTGACGACGAGAATACGGACTTTCACATGATTATGGCTACCTTTGGCACACTAAAAGACTTCGCATGCCTCGGATGCCTTCGCAGAAAGGCTCGAGCAATATTTTGTGGCAAACAACCTGGCATGGGAGACAGACACATTGGTGGAGAAGCGCAAGGCTATACTGCTGACCAGTTGTGGGCCCGAGGTCTACCGCCTCGTCAGGAACTTGCTAGCACCCATGAAGGCCAAGGATAAGACATACGATGAGCTGACTTGAACTAATTCGCGATACCATACAGATATCTTCCTACCAGAATCGAAGCGCACTGACAAGTACTGTATGTAAAATAATGCCGAATGCAGGCAGAACTGTTGAACTAATAAGAACTGTACAGAGCAGAGCCTACATGCCTGCTGCTGCTAGACCACCAAGGGGTGTAAATGCAAAATCAATAACACAATGCTGACGTTGCGGGGGTAATCATGGGGCCCAACAATGTCGATTTAAAGACTATGTATGCAAAAGCTGCAGAACAAGGGGCCACGTCCAGCGAATGTGCAAATGTACTGCGGCTCACCACGTAGCAGTGGTGTCGGCAGAAGAGTCCCGATCCAGCGTGGATCACAAAGGACAAGCTAGAGCGGCAACTCGGCCCAAGGGAGCAGTGTGCAGGGTGCACACCCTCTCCACAAAAAGTACTCCCATGATGATAAAAGTCAAATTAAATGGCGTTCCTGTATCCATGGAGCTGGACACAGGGGCTAGTCAGTCAATTATGAGCAAGAAGGCATTTGAAAGGCTGTGGGGCAACAACAAAGCACAAAAACCCAAGCTGAGCCCAATTCAGATAAAGCTGCGCACTTACACCAAGGAACTGATACCAGTTATTGGCAGTGCGAACATAAAAGTATCCTATGATGGAGAGGCACACGAGCTGCCACTGTGGATTGTGCCAGGCAATGGGCCAACGCTGCTTGGCAGAAGCTGGATGGGGAATATTCGGTGGAACTGGGAAGACGTCAAAGTATTATCGTCAGTGCTGAGCAAGTTGCCCTCTTTATTTGAACCAGTCATCGGCAACTTCACAGGCGCCAAAGTACAGATCCACTTGGTCCCCAAGGCATGGCCCGTTCATCACAAGGCTCGGGTAGTCCCCTACATGATGAGGGAGAAAGTGGAGATCAAATTGGACAGACTTCAACGCGAGGGAATCATATCGCCAGTCGAGTTCAACGAGTGGGCCAGCCCGATTGTTCCGGTACTAAAGAGCGATGACACGGTCAGAATCTGCGGCGACTACAAAGTAACGATCCGCTGAGTCTCGTTACAGGACCAGTATCCACTACCTAATGCCGATGTCCCTTTTGCGACATTAGCAGGGGGAAAGGCGTTCACCAAGCTGGATCTAACCTCTGCTTACATGATCCAGGAGCTGGTTGAGTCATCGAAAAAATTAACATGCATTAACACGCATAAAGGACTGTTCGTGTACCACAGGTGCCCTTTCGGGATTCACTCGGCTGCAGCCATATTCCAAAGAAACATGGAGAACCTGTTGAAATTGGTTCCACGCACCGTTGTATTTCAGGACGACATCCTCATCACTGGTCGCGACACCTCCGAACACCTGCACAACCTGGAAGAAGTTTAAGTCGACTAAACAGAGTTGGACTCCAGTTGAAACGATCCAAATGTGTCTTCTTGGTGGCAGAGGTAGAATTCCTGGGGAGGAAGATTGCGGCAGACGTCATCAAGAATGCACTCAGACCATGAAATGTAACGGAGTTGTGCTCCTTCCTGGGACTCCTCAATTATTTCGGTAACTTTCTTCCAGGGTTGAGCACCTTGCTGGAACCGTTACACAAGCTGTTACGCAAGGGAGACGAATGGGGTTGGGGTAAAAATCAAGAGGCTGCCTTTGAGAAGGCCAGAAACCTGCTGTGTTCGAATAAGTTGCTGGTATTATATGACCCATGTAAACGTCTGGTTTTAGCATGTGATGCATTGTCGTACGGTGTCGGGTGTGTTTTGCAGCAAGCCAATGCAGTGAGCAAGCTCCAACCGATTGCATATGCGTCCAGAAGCCTATTAAAGGCCGAAAAGAAGGCTTTAGCCTGTGTTTACGATGTAAAAAAGATGCACCAATATTTGTTCGGACTCAGGTTCGAGTTAGAGACGGACCACAAGCCCCTAATCTCACTGTTTTCGGAAAGCAAAGGCATAAACACCAATGCTTCGTCTCGAATTTAAAGATGGGCACGAACACTGTCTGCTTACAACTATGTGATCCGCCACAGGCCAGGCACTGAAACCTGCGCCAATGCTCTCAGCCGACTACCTTTGCCCACCACCGGGGTAGAAATGGTGCAGCCCGCAGACCTGCTACTGGCCATGGATACTTTTGATCACCCGTAACGGCCCGCCAAATTAAGACCTGGACCAGCCAGGATCCTCTGCTATCCCTTGTAAAAAGTTGCGTCTTCAATGGGAGCTGGTCAGCCATCCCTAGAGACATGCAAGATGAGATAAAGCCGTTTCACTGTCGTAAAGACGAAATGTCGATCCATTCAGATTGCCTCTTATGGGGCAACCACGTTATCTTGCCAAAGAAAGGCAGGGAAATCTTCATACATGACCTACACAGCACCCACCCAGGCATAGTCATGATGAAGGCTATCGCCAGGTCCAACGTTAGGTGGCCCGACATTGACTTGGACCTGGAGTCACGCATGCACCACTGTAACACATGCTTACAACTGAACAATGCTCCCAGGGAGGCTCCACTTAGTCTCTGGTCCTGGCCCTGAAAACCATGGTCCAGGATCCACGTGGATTATGTGGGCCCCTTTTTAGGAAAGATGTTCCTGGTTGTTGTGGACGCCTACTCCAAATGGATTGAATGTGCAATAATGGCATTCAGCACGTCCGCAGCCACCATTGAAAGCCTCAGGGCCATGTTTGCCACCCATGACTTACCCGACATTCTTGTCAGCGACAATGGTCCATGCTTCACCACCTCGGAATTCAATGAATTCATGACCCGTAATGGCATCAAGCATGTCAGATCTGCCCCGTTCAAGCCCGCATCCAACGGCCAAGCAGAGCGGGCAGTCCAAACCATAAAGCAGAGCTTGAAACGTGTCACGGAAGGCTCCTTACAAACCCGCCTGTCCCGGGTACTGCTCAGCTACAGGACACGACCCCACTCGCTTACCGGGGTTCTCCCTGCAGAATTACTAATGAAACGAGCACTCAAAACCATGCTCTCCTTAGTACACCCTGAACTCACTGATCAGGTGGAAACCAGGCGTTATCAGCAAAACACGTACCATGATCGCGTGGCTGTATCATGCGACATCACTGTAAATGACACTGTGTTTGTGCTGAATTACAGTCAGGGCGCCAAATGGGTCGCCGGCACTGTATTAGCCAAGGAGAGGAATAGAGTGTTTGTTGTCAAACTGCTTAACGGCCAAATGTGCAGAAAACATTTGGACCAAACCAAATTACGATTCACAGATAACCAGGAACCACCGAAAGAGGACCTCATCTTCAGCGACCCACCGACACATGTCCAATCAACAACAGACCTCGCTGTCAACCACGAGGATGATCCCACCATCCCCAACAGTCCAGCCCAACTAGTCGCGCTGCAAGCCAGCAGTGGCCCAACCAACTCATCCAGACCAGAAGTGACACTCAGACGGTCAACCAGGGAGCGCAGGGCTCCGGTTCGCCTTAACCTGTAATCAACTTGCATCAAGGACTTTGGGGGGGAATGATGTCATGTACGCAAACTCTTTGTATTCACTATGTACGATGTAGCATCTGAGGGCGCTGCTGTTGGAGGCCCAAGGGTTTCCTGCCCTGGGTGTGCAGGGGCATATAAAAGGCAGCCAGCCATGCTGCCCCTCACTTTGCAGTCGTATTAAATGGACTGAAGTCACACAGCTCTTATTCACAGTATAGGCCTCGTGGAGTTATTTGATGATAATTGCAGACATAATACATACGATCATGGCTGATCCGATCATGGACTCAGGTCCACTTCCCTGCCCGCTCTCCATAACCTCTTATTCCCTTATTGTTTAAGAAACTGTCTATTTCTGTCTTAAATTTATTCAATATCCCAGCTTCCACAGCTCTCTGAGGCAGCGAATTCCACAGATCCACAACCCTCTGAGAGAAGACATTTTTCCTCATCTCAGTTTTAAATGGGCGGCCCCTTATTCTAAGATTATGCCCTCTAGTTCTACTCTCCCCGATCAGTGGAAATATCCTCTCTGCATCCACCTCATCAAGCCCCCTCATAAACTTATACGTTTCAATAACATCACCTCTCATTCTACTGAATTCCAATGAGTAGAGGCCCAACCTACTCAACCTTTCCTCATAAGTCAACCCCCTCATCTCTGGAGTCAACCTTGTGAACCTTCTCTGAACTGCCTCCAAAGCAAGTATATCCTTTCGTAAATATGGAAACCAAAACTACATGCAGTATTCCAGGTGTGGCCTCACCAATACCTTATATAGCTGTAGTAAGACTTCCCTGCTTTTATACTCCATCCTCTTTGCAATAAAGGCCAAGATTGCCTTCCTGATCACTTGCTGTACCTGCATACTAACCTTTTGTGTTTCATGCACAAGTGCCCCCAGGTCCCGCTATACTGCAATCTTTCTCCATTTAAATAATAACTTGCTCTTTGATTTTTTTTCTGCCAAAGTGCATGACCTCACACTTTCCAACATTATACTTCATCTGCCAAATTTTTGGCCACTCACTTAGCCTGTCTATGTCCTTTTGCAGATTTTGTGAGTCCTCCTCACACATTGTATATCCTCCCATCTTTGTATCATCGGCAAATTTCGTTACGTTACACTCAGTCCCTTCCTCCAAGTCGTTAATATAGATTGTAACTAGTTGGAGTCCCAGCACTTATCCCTGCGGCACCCCACTGGTTACTGATTGCCAACCTGAGAATGAACCATTTATCTCTACTCTCTGTTTTCTGTTCGTTAGCCAATCCTCTATCCATGCTAATATATTACCCCCAAGCCCATGAACCTTTATCTTGTGCAGTAACCTTTTTATGTGGCACCTTGTCAAATGCCTTCTGGAAGTGCAAATACACCACATCCACTGGTTCCCCTTTATCCACCCTGTTCGTTATATCCTCGAAGAATTCTAGCAAATTTGTCAAACATGACTTCCCCATCATTAATCCATGCTGACTCTGCCTGACCGAATTTTGCTTTTCCAAATGTCTTCTTTAATAATGGACTCCAACATTTCCCCAACCACAGATGTTAGGCTAACTGGTCTATAGTTTCCTGCTTTTCATCTGCCTCCTTTTTTAAATAGGGGCATTACATTTGCAGTTTTCCAATCTGCTGGGACCTCTCCAGGCTGGGTGAGGTCATTTAACTTTTTTCTGCACTGTACCCATGTGCCTGTGTGAATGCTGTCAGCATTTATGTGTTCTGATACCTCCCTCCAGGGCAGATGCAGAGTCTGCCTTGGGATTATTTTTCCACTTGAGGGGAACAGTATCTACCGCCAAGCCCTTACTTGCCCCAACAGGACTTCTACCGCTGTATCAGGGAATTTTATTGTTCTTGTATGTGCCATGGCAAACATAGTCTTCTTGAGAAAAATTCCAAACGTCTCAGCAACAAAAAGTACTACTTACTTTAAGAGGTGCAGCCTATCTTTAAATACATCTTGCGTCCACTGGAAATCCCGCCATTCTAATATTTTGAAAACTACTTATTATCTAATTAATCAAAGCTAATCCAAGATGTGAAAACTGACAATTCAGCCACACATGCAGCCATTCATATAGTTATTGAGTCACTCACCAGTTAATATATTATTTTTCTCTATCTGGATGCTCCATCCTCATGTATTCCCTTATAGAATCATACAATTGTAGACATTTACAGCACAGAAGGAGGCCATTTGGCCCATTGTGTCCATGCCGCCAACAAAGAGCTATCCAGCCTAATCCCACTTTCTAGCTCCTCGTCTGCAGCCTTGTAGGTTACGGCACTTCAAGTGCACATCCAAGTTCTTTTTAAATGCTATGAGGGTTTCTGCCTCTATCACCTTTGTAGGCAGTGATTTCCAGACCCCCACCACACTCTGGGCGAAAAACATTCTCCTCAAATCCCCTCTAAACCATTGATCAATTACTTTAAATCTATACCCTCTGGTTATTGACCCCTTTGCTAAGGGAAATAGGTCCTTCCTATCCAATCTATCGAGGCCCCTCATAATTTCATACACCTCAATTAGATTTCCCCTCAGCCTCCTCTGTTCCAAAGAAAACAACCCCAGCCTGTCCAATCTTTCTTCATGGCTAAAATTATCCAGTCCAGACAAAATCCTCATGAATCTCGTCTGTACCCTCTCTAGTGCAATCACATTTTTCCTGGAAGGTGGTGACCAGAATTGCATGCAATACTCTAGTTGTGGCCTAACTAGTTTTATACAGTTCTAGCATAACACCCCCTGCTCTTATATTCTATGCCTCAGCTAATAAAGGCAAGTATCCCTTATGCTGGGCGTTGGGCATCTCGAGTCTCGTCGCTGAGTGCGTGCAGGGGTCGGGCGCGGGCGGCGGAGGGAGTGTGCGGCGGGCCTGTCCCACCCACCCTTTCCCTTGGTGACTGTATGTCCCACCTGTGGTTGGGACTGTGGCTCTCGTGTTGGGCTGTTCAGCTGCCTAGGGACTCATTTTGGGAGTGGAAGCAGGTCTTCCTCGATTCCAAAGGACTGCCTATGATGATGATGATGATGATGATGATGAGTAGCGCTGATTGGGTGTACTTCATGCTGTTTAACATCGTATTGAACTGTGCGAGGTTATGGGCTAGACTTTCATTATTTTGCAGATTGCCCAAAAATGGGTGTTATTTCCAGCGTTGGCGTTTATATTGGGTATTGAGATCACCGGATTATCGCTCATTTTCCAAACCCCAACTTTACACTTATAAAATGGGCGTGAGCGGGAGCGATGTGTAATGGGCGTTAGCGGTAATTTTCTTGCCCTTCTGCCATAAAATGTCAGTGTCCATAGCAACACCATGGGAACAGTCATTTCTCGCGTTTCAGGAGGTCAGGGGTCATCAATACATGCGTAGAAGGGGGGAGAGAGAGAGAGAGCAGAGAGGAAGTGAAAGCGTGTGTGGGTGTGTTGTCTGGTTGTTTGGCTGTTGTGGGAGGTAGGAAAGATTTTGGAGCAGTAAGTAGAATTGAGAGTACACATTACTTTGTTTACACTGAGATTTTGGGAAAAAAATATTATTCACATGGAAGCCATGGAGGAGGCGAGACAGCATGATGTGGAGGGAGAGGAGGCTGGCGAGAGCAGTGAAGTAGGAGGAACTCGAAGTGGGAGGACGAAAATGAGCTTGGAGATTCTCCGACGAGGCAAATGCCTCCCTCCTGCAGAAGGTGGAGTCACGCTGGGGTCAATTCACCCGGGGTGGGCGTGGGAAGCCCATCCCAAAGGTTTACCAGAACATTTGGGCCGACATAGCTGAGGTGGTCTCGTCGGTGACGCACGAAGTGCGTGAGGGCAACCAATGCCGCAAGCGCTGGAACGACCTTGTCGGATCCACCAGAGTAAGTATTACATTTATTTACAATTACTTATATATTTATATAATTTGAATTGTAAGTGTAATGAGTGAATAAATTCAGATCTGATGTATTGCACTTAGACCAGGAATGTTTTACTCAAAGCCTACGTTTACGGTGTACGTTTTTGGTTAATAATGATAATAATTATTACATCTATCGGTTATGTGTTGTATTAGTTTCTGTGACAGTACCTAGCAATGATCTTATGCAATGGTCTCATGCCATGTTGTGCTGTTGTTACCTTTTGCAGAAGAAGCTTTCGAAGAATAGGGTTGAGCAGCGGTGCACGGTGGCGGCCCACCAGTGATCACTGAGCTGACCGACCTTGAGGAGTGGGTGCTGGCACTAGTGGGAAGCCAACCCCGGTCGGCCACGCAAGCAGCAGCAGAACCTGATGTGATGCCACGTAAGTAAAGTATACTGGTTGGCAGATAGGAAGCAAAGAGTAGGAATAAACGGGTCCTTTTCAGAATGGCAGGCAGTGACTTGTGGGGTACTGCAAGGTTCAGTGCTGGGACCAGCTATTTAAAATATACATAAATAATTTTGAAGAAGGAATTGAATGTAATATCCCCAAGTTTGCAGATGACACTAAGCTGGGTGGCAGTGTGAGCTGTGAGGAGGATACTAAGAGGCTGCAGGGTGATTGGACAGGTTGGGTGAATGGGCAAATGCATGGCAGATGCAGTATAATGTAGATAAATGTGAGGTTATCAATTTTGGGGGCAAAAACAGGAAGGCAGAATATTATCTGAATGGTGACAGATTAGGAAAAGGGGAGGTGCAATGAGACCTGGGTGCCATGGTACATCAGTCATTGAAAGTTGGCTTGCAGGTGGTGAAGAAGGCAAATGGCATGTTGGCCTTCATAGCGAGAGGATTTGAGTATAGGAGCAGGGAGGTCTTACTGCAGTTGTTCAGGGCCTTGGTGAGGCCACACCTTGAATATTGTGTACAGTTTTGGTCTCCTAATCTGAGGAAGGACATTCTTGCTATTGAAGGAGTGCAGCGAAGGTTCACCAGACTTCTTCATAGAAACATAGAAACATAGAAAATAGGTGCAGGAGCAGGCCATTCAGCCCTTCTAGCCTGCACCGCCATTCAATGAGTTCATGGCTGAACATGAAACTTCAGTACCCCCTTCCTGCTTTCTCGCCATACCCCTTGATCCCCCGAGTAGTAAGGACTTCATCAAACTCCCTTTTGAATATATTTAGTGAATTGGCCTCAACAACTTTCTGTGGTAGAGAATTCCACAGGTTCACCACTCTCTGGGTGAAGAAGTTTCTCCTCATCTCGGTCCTAAATGGCTTACCCCTTATCCTTAGACTGTGACCCCTGGTTCTGAACTTCCCCAACATTGGGAACATTCTTCCTGCATCTAACCTGTCTAAACCCGTCAGAATTTTAAACGTTTCTATGAGGTCCCCTCTCATTCTTCTGAACTCCAGTGAATACAAGCCCAGTTGATCCAGTCTTTCTTGATAGGTCAGTCCCACCATCCCGGGAATCAGTCTGGTGAATCTTCGCTGCACTCCCTCAATAGCAAGAATGTCCTTCCTCAAGTTAGGAGACCAAAACTGTACACAATACTCCAGGTGTGGCCTCACCAAGGCCCTGTACAACTGTAGCAACACCTCCCTGCCCCTGTACTCAAATCCCCTCGCTATGAAGGCCAACATGCCATTTGCTTTCTTAACCGCCTGCTGTACCTGCATGCCAACCTTCAATGACTGATGTACCATGACACCCAGGTCTCGTTGCACCTTCCCTTTTCCTAATCTGTCACCATTCAGATAATAGTCTGTCTCTCTGTTTTTACCACCAAAGTGGATAACCTCACATTTATCCACATTATACTTCATCTGCCATTCATTTGCCCACTCACCTAACCTATCCAAGTCACTCTGCAGCCTCATAGCATCCTCCTCGCAGCTCACACTGCCACCCAACTTAGTGTCATCCGCAAATTTGGAGATACTACATTTAATCCCCTCGTCTAAATCATTAATGTACAGTGTAAACAGCTGGGGCCCCAGCACAGAACCTTGCGGTACCCCACTAGTCACTGCCTGCCATTCTGAAAAGTCCCCACTTACTCCTACTCTTTGCTTCCTGTCTGACAACCAGTTCTCAATCCACGTCAGCACACTACCCCCAATCCCATGTGCTTTAACTTTGCACATTAATCTCTTGTGTGGGACCTTGTCGAAAGCCCTCTGAAAGTCCAAATATACCACATCAACTGGTTCTCCTTTGTCCACTTTACTGGAAACATCCTCAAAAAATTCCAGAAGATTTGTCAAGCATGATTTCCCTTTCATAAATCCATGCTGACTTGGACCTATCATGTCACCATTTTCCAAATGCGCTGCTATGACATCCTTAATAATTGATTCCATCATTTTACCCACTACTGAGGTCAGGCTGACCGGTCTATAATTCCCTGTTTTCTCTCTCCCTCCTTTTTTAAAAGTGGGGTTACATTGGCTACCCTCCACTCGATAGGAACTGATCCAGAGTCAATGGAATGTTGGAAAATGACTGTCAATGCATCCGCTATTTCCAAGGCCACCTCCTTAAGTACTCTGGGATGCAGTCCATCAGGCCCTGGGGATTTATCGGCCTTCAATCCGATCAATTTCCCCAACACAATTTCCCGACTAATAAAGATTTCCCTCAGTTCCTCCTCCTTACTAGACCCTCTGACCCCTTTTATATCTAGAAGGTTGTTTGTGTCCTCCTTAGTGAATACCGAACCAAAATACTTGTTCAATTGGTCTGCCATTTCTTTGTTCCCCGTTATGACTTCCCCTGATTCTGACTTTACTAACCTTTTTCTCTTTACATACCTATAGAAACTTTTGCAATCCGCCTTAATGTTCCCTGCAAGCTTCTTCTCGTACTCCATTTTCCCTGCCCTAATCAAACCCTTTGTCCTCCTCTGCTGAGTTCTAAATTTCTCCCAGTCCCCAGGTTCACTGCTATTTCTGGCCAATTTGTATGCCACTTCCTTGGCTTTAATACTATCCCTGATTTCCCTTGATAGCCACGGTTGAGCCACCTTCCCTTTTTTATTTTTACGCCAAACAGGAATGTACAATTGTTGTAATTCATCCATGCGGTCTCTAAATGTCTGCCATTGCCCATCCACAGTCAACCCCTTAAGTATCATTCGCCAATCTATCCTAGCCAATTCACGCCTCATACCTTCAAAGTTACCCTTCTTTAAGTTCTAGACCATGGTCTCTGAATTAACTGTTTCATTCTCCATCCTAATGCAGAATTCCACCATATTATGGTCACTCTTCCCCAAGGGGCCTCGCACAATGAGATTGCTAATTAATCCTCTCTCATTACACAACACCCAGTCTAAGATGGCCTCCCCCCTAGTTGGTTCCTCGACATATTGGTCTAGAAAACCATCCCTTATGCACTCCAGGAAATCCTCCTCCACCGTATTGCTTCCAGTTTGGCTAGCCCAATCTATGTGCATATTAAAGTCACCCATTATAACTGCTGCACCTTTATTGCATGCACCCCTAATTTCCTGTTTGATGCCCTCCCCAACATCACTACTACTGTTTGGAGGTCTGTACACAACTCCCACTAACGTTTTTTGCCCTTTGGTGTTCTGCAGCTCTACCCATATAGATTCCACATCATCCAAGCTAATGTCTTTCCTAACTATTGCATTAATCTCCTCTTTAACCAGCAATGCTATCCCACCTCCTTTTCCTTTTATTCTATCCTTCCTGAATGTTGAATACCCCTGGATGTTGAGTTCCCAGCCCTGATCATCCTGGAGCCACGTCTCCGTAATCCCAATCACATCATGTTTGTTAACATCTATTTGCACAGTTAATTCATCCACCTTATTGCGGATACTCCTTGCATTAAGACACAAAGCCTTCAGGCTTGTTTTTTTAACACCCTTTGTCCTTTTAGAATTTTGCTGTACAGTGGCCCTTTTTGTTCTTTGCCTTGAGTTTCTCTGCACTCTTTTCCTCATCTCCTTTCTGTCTTTTGCTTTTGCCTCCTTTTTGTCTCCCTCTGTCTCCCTTCATTGGTTCCCATCCCCCTGCCATATTAGTTTAACTCCTCCCCAACAGCACTAGCAAACACACCCCCCTAGGACATTGGTTCCGGTCCTGCCCAGGTGCAGACCATCCGGTTTGTACTGGTCCCACCTCCCCCAGAACCGGTTCCAATGCCCCAGGAATTTGAATCCCTCCCTGCTGCACCACTGCTCAAGCCACGTATTCATCTGAGCTATCCTGCGATTCCTACTCTGACTAGCACGTGGCACTGGTAGCAATCTCGAGATTACTACTTTTGAGGTCCTACTTTTTAATTTAGCTCCTAGCTCCTTAAATTCGTTTCGAAGGACCTCATCCCTTTTTTTACCTATGTCGTTGGTACCAATGTGCACCACGACAACTGGCTGTTCTCCCTCCCATTTCAGAATGTCCTGCACCCGCTCCGAGACATCCTTGACTCTTGCACCAGGGAGGCAACATACCATCCTGGAGTCTCGGTTGCGGCCGCAGAAACGCCTATCTATTCCCCTCACCATTGAATCCCCTATCACTATCACGCTCCCACTCTTTTTCCTGCCCTCCTGTGCAGCAGAGCCAGCCACGGTGCCATGAACTTGGCTGCTGCTGCCCTCCCCTGATGAGTCATCCCCCCCAACAGTACTCAAAGCGGTGTATCTGTTTTGCAGGGGGATGACCACAGGGGACCCCTGCACTACCTTCCTTGCACTACTCTTCCTGCTGGTCTTCCATTCGCTATCTGGCTGAGGACCCTTCTCCTGCGGTACGACCAACTCACTACACGTGATACTCACGTCATTCTCAGCATCGTGGATGCTCCAGAGTGAATCCACCCTCAGCTCCTATTCCGCAACGCGGACCGTCAGGAGCTCGAGGTGGATACACTTCCCGCACACGTAGTCGTCAGGAAGTGTCCCTGAGTTCCCACATGGTACAGGAGGAGCATAACACCCGACCGAGCTCTCCTGCCATGACTTAACCCTTAGATACACTTAAATTGGCAACAACAATGCTAAAAGTTACTGACTGATATAAAAAATTAAAAGAAAAACTACTCACCAATCACCAGCCAATCACTTACCCTCTAGGCTGTGACGTCACCTTTCTGTTTCTTTCTACTCAGAGAATTGTGAACCTGTGGAATGCAGTTGAACCTGTGAAAGTTGTTGAGGCCAGTTCGTTAAATATATTCAAAAGGGAGTTAGATGTGGCCCTTATGGCTAAAGGGATCAAGGGGTATGGAGAAAAAGCAGGAATGGGGTACTGAAGTTGCATGATCAGCCATGATCATATTGAATGGTGGTGCAGGCCTGAAGGGCTGAATGGCCTATTCCTGCACCTATTTTCTATGTTTCTATGTTTCTATGCCTTCTTAACCACTTTATCTATCTGTCCTGCTACCTTCAAGGATCTGTGGACATGCACTCCAAATTCCCACTTCTGTGTCCTACCATTTAATGTGTATTCCCTTGCCTTGTTAGCCCTCCCCAAAAGCATTACCACACACTTCTCCAGATTGAATTATATTTACCACTGTTCTGCCCATCTGACCAGTCCATTGATATCTTCCTTTCTTCTTCATTATCAACCACATGACCAATTCTTACATCGTCTGCAAACTTCTTAATCATACTCTCTACATTCAAGTATAAATCATTAATATTTACCACAAAAAGCAAGAGACACAAACTAGTACTGAGCCCTGCAGAACCCCACTGTAACAACCTTCCAGTCACAAAAAAAAACATCGACCATTACCCTTTGCTTTCTGCCTCTGAACCAATTTTGGATTCAACTTGTCACTTTGCCTTGGATCCCACCAGTCTGAGGAGCGGGAACGGCAGTTCGGGAGACCCATAAAAGGTTGCGGCCGTCAGAGGAGGCCACAGGAGCGCGAGCGGCAGTTCGGGAGACCCATAAAAGGGTGCAACTATTGGAAAGCAGTGACAGGATCGGTCCAAGTCAGCATGGATTTATGAAAGCGAAATCATGCTTGACAAATCTGCTAGAATTTTTTGAGGATGTAAAGTGGACAAGGAAAAACCAGTGGATGTGGTGTATTTGGACTTTCAAAAGGCTTTTGACAAGGTCCCATAAAAGAGATTAGTGTGCAAAATTAAAGCACATGGTATTGGGGGTAATGTATTGGCGTGGATAGAGAACTGGTTGGCAGACAGGAAACAAAGAGTGAGAATAAACGGGTCCTTTTCAGAATGGCAGGCAGTGACTAGTGGGATACCGCAAGGTTCAGTGCTCGGACCCCAGCTATTTACAATATATATTAATTATTTGGACGAAGGAATTGAATGTAATATCTCCAAATTTGCAGATGACACTAAGTTGGGTGGCAGTGTGAGCTGTGAGGAGGATGCTAAGAGGCTGCAGGGTGACTTGGACAGGTTAGGTCAGTAGGCAAATGCATGGCAGATGCAGTATAATGTGGATCAATGTGAGGTTATCCACTTTGGTGGCAAAAACAGGAAAGCAGAATATTATCTGAATGGTGACAGATTAGGAAAACGGGAGGTGCAACGAGACCTGGGTGTCATGGTACATCAGTCATTGAAAGTTGGCATAGAGGTACAGCAGGCGGTGAAGAAGGCAAATGGCATGTTGGCCTTCATAGCGAGAGGATTTGAGTATAGGAGCAGGGAGGTCTTACTGCAGTTGTACAGGGCCTTGGTGAGGCCACATCTTGAATATTGTGTACAGTTTTGGTCTCCTAATCTGAGGAAGGACATTCTTGCTATTGAGGGAGTGCAGCAAAGGTTCACCAGACTGATTCCCGGATGGTAAGACTGACATATGAAGAAAGACTGTATTGACTAGGCTTATATTCACTGGAATTTTGAAGAATGTGAGGGGATCTCATAGAAGCATATAAAATTCTGACGGGATTGGACGGGTTAGATGCAGGAAGAATGTTCCCGATGTTGGGGAAGTCCAGAACCAGGGGTCACAGTCTAAGGGTAAGGGGTAAGCCATTTAGGACCGAGTTGAGGAGAAACTTCTTCACTCAGAGAATTGTGAACATGTGGAATTCTCTACCACAGAAAGTTGTTGAGGCCAGTTCGATAGATATAGTGAAAAGGGAGTTCGATGTGGCCCTTACGGCTAAAAGGATCAAGGAGTATGGAGAGAAAGCAGGAATGGGGTACTGAAGTTGCATGATCAGCCATGATCATCTTGAATGGTGGTGCAGGCTCGAAGGGCCGAATGGCCTACTCCTACATCTATTTTCTATGTTTCTATGTGGGAGCCTTGCTAAAATCTATATAGACTATATCAAACGCACTCCCTTCACCGACCCTCCTTGTTACCTCCTCAAAAAATTCAATCAAGTTAGTCAGCCATGATCTTCCCTTAACAAATCCATGCTGACTGTCCTTGATTAATCCGTGTCTTTCTAAATGAAGATTTATCTGGTCCCTCACAATTTTTTCAATAATTTTTCCACCACTGAGGTTAGGTTGACTTGCCTGTAATTACTCAGTCTATCCCTTTCTCCCCTTTTAAACAAGGGTACAACTTTAGCAGTCCTCCAGTCCTCCAGCACCATGCCTGTAGCCAGAGAGGATTGGAAAATGATGGTCAGAGCCTCTGCTATTTCCTCTCTTGTTTCTCTGGATACATTTCATCCGGGCCTGGGGATTTATCCATTTAAGATGCTAAACTCCTCAATACTTCCTCTCTCACTATGTTTTTTTCATCTAATATTTCACACTCCTCTTCCGTGATTGCAATGTCTGTGTCGACCCTCTCTTTTGTGAAAACAAACGCAAAGTATTCATTAAGAACCATACCCACGTATTCTACCTCCACACACAGGTTACCTTTCTGGTCTCTAATAGACCCTACTCTTTTTTTTGTTATCCTCTTCCTCGTAATGTATTTGTAAAAAATCTTTGGGTTTTCTTTGAGGAACAGAAACCTGGATGTTCTTGGGCTTTTTTTCACTGTTAGGTTAGAGATAGTAAAACCATATCTGATTCAAATTTCTCCGCTACAGTTCTGTCATATACCATTTTTCTTAATGATACAGAAATAAAATTGGGTTTCTGGTTGGCAGAAATAGTTTTTAAAGTACAGGGCGCATTTTCATCTTTACTATCTGGGCATTAAGCATCTGGGCATCTGGATGGAATGCAAAGAGGAAACTTCGGTTGGGGAGGCTGGCACGACTATTATAAAACTCGCCCGATTTTTCTTCCATTATTTCAAATGGAAGAGGAATCAGACAGGTTCTGTTAATGAATGCACTCTGTATCTTCAGAGTGGATGAAGAAAGTTTATTAGACATAATTTTGAGCACCAGCAATAAAAACTGCAGTACAGAATGAAGTATCTTGGTGGCTAGGTGAGAGATTTTGCTGAAACAAGTTATTTTGTTAGGAGTACTCCAAGAATTAAATAACCAAGGGAAAAATAACTTCAACTTGCTTCATAGTGTGATTCAAATAGGTGTCTGCTGTAATATACCCTTGTCTATCAATTGATTTGAAGTTTGAAAGAAGTATAATTAGACAGATGCCTTCATACATGTCAAACTTAAATGTTGTATATGTACACAGACATGCTGTACCATTAGAGCCATCCAGTTCTTCATTATTAAACTTGTTTCTTAAAGCTTTATTTAAAAGAAATTATTTCTCGCTCACTAAAGTTGAATGACATTAACTTATCACTAAATTTAATATTAGTGATATTAAATGCTGGTACAGTAAGGAAAAGGTTAATCAGAGTAATAGCAGAATTTTGCTGGTGATCTGATGTGATTTTATATTGCAATCATGTTAAATTTTAACCTTTGTTAAGAAGGGTAGTATGAATCTTAAATTATAATGTCTCAAAATAACTAATTGATGCTACAATTGTACAGCTATCCAACAATTCTAAGACGGTGATCTTTGACTGGAAACTGATCCTTACAGCACGGCAGTTTTAATATGCTTGTGTGAATTAATCACCTGATAGCGGATGTATATAAGGATGCCAGAGTTAGTCCTGTAGAAGAGAACATCTGTATAACATTTTACCTTTTTAATTAAAGTTTATGTAGAGTGGGAGGACCAGGATAGTGCTGAGGGATAAGGTCTAGGGGCTAGAACCTCCACTTTTTTTGCATGCTTAACACCCACTTAATGTCCATTTTACCGCTGAAATGATGTATAATGCCTAGATATCACATATTTAGCCACAAAATGGAAACTGACGCCCATTTTTCGGAAACTTATCGCCGAGCATTACTTTCCCCATGTTCTGAACGGCGGGAAAAAATAATACCGCCCACCCACTTTTTTGGGGCGGAATCATCAGAATGGGCGAAATCAACGCCCATAATTTCGCCCAGCGTTAATTTCCACACTGATTTAACGCCGAGATTCAATAATACCGCCCGCCCACTTTTTTTTGTCATAAAGAGCATATTTACCGAAACTAGCGGCCATGTGATCATCCAACGTCACTTTCACCACCTCGCACACATATCGCCCACAATATCACTTGCCCAAAAAACAGCCCAGAAAAAGTGGAACTAACTGGAACTAATCACAGCATAATGGACGCCATTTCTACATCACATGTTGCATCAATCTCGGGGGATATACTCTGGAGGTCGTTGGAGTTGATGTGAACATGTCTACAAACATCTTGACGATACTGCGACCGATTGGAATTTAATAGGTGTCTTTGTCGGGACATTCATTCTTTGTGACCAATCGGTGGAAAACAGAGAGCTACTGCAATGGGGCCTGTCCTTTCTCACCCTCTCTTGGTAACCAATTACAAGCAGCAGACTCGAGATCGCCGAAGGTACGCTTCACAGCATTATGTGCCCAATGTAAGACGTGCCAGACTGATGAGGAGGACCAGATGTTACACCCCCTGCAAGTACAGGGAGAAGCAGTCTTACCTCGACTGGCCTGACACCACCTGCCTTCGGAGACTGCGCTTCCACAAAGATGTTATCACTGAGGTATGCCAGCTGATAAGGGGAGATCTGCAGCCTGCCAGCGCCATCAGTACTGCACTATCCATCGAGGTCAAAGTCATCGCAGCACTGTCGTTCTACGCCTCGGGTTCTTTTCAGGCCACAACCGGTGACATTTGTGAACTTTCTCAGTATGCCACACATCGCTGCATTAGCCAGGTCACTGAAGCCCTGTATGCATGCAGAAGGGACTTGATCAGCTTCCCTATGACCAGGGAGGCACAGAGTGAGAGGGCTCGAAGATTCTCCAGAATTGCAAACTTCCCCAAGCTGCAGGGAGCAATAGACTGTACGCACATTGCGATGCGGGCACTTTTTCAGGATGCTGAGGTTTTCAAGAACCGCAAGGGATTCCATTCCCTGAATGTCCAACTGGTTGTCGACCACCAGCAAATTATACTGGCAGTGACTGCTCAATTTCCGGGCTGCATCCATGATGCTCACATCCTGTGTGAGAGCACTGTATCTGACTTGTTTAACAATCAGCCACAAGGTCAATGCTGGATGCTTGGTGACAAAGGATATGTTCTCGCCACCTGGCTGATGACCCCCCTGCGTGACACCCACACCGAAGCCGAGAGACGATACAACGAAAGCCACAGAGCAACTCGCAATATCATAGAGAAAACCATTAGAGTACTGAAGCAGCGCTTTAGATGCCTGGACCACTCAGGAGGCAAGCTCCACTACCACCCTGAGCAGGTAGCTCAATTCGTGGTGGTGTGCTCCATGCTGCACAACTTGGCTATCAGGAGGGGACAAGAATTGCCTGATGATCCTGACAGTCCAAATCACCAGAGAGAGGAAGAGGAGGACAAGGAGGTGGACTCTGACATCGGCCCAGACAATCAGGCTGATGCTGAAGCCATGCCCCCGCCCCCCTATAGACTGCATGAAAGGGCCCGTGGTGGCATGATAGCTGCAAGAGCCTTACGTCAGAAGCTCATCAATGAGCGCTTTGCCTGAAAGAACGTTGGTGTTATTTACAAGGCTCACACACTGCTGGTTGTGCAGGTAATACATCAATGGTGGGCATTACCTTGGTGACAGTTTAAGTTGATTGAAGTTAAGTGTAATTATACCCTTTGATGTTAAGGAATCACCAGCGTGTAACAGTGCAGCTATCTGAGCCAATATGCAACAAGGTTTTGTTAAATAAAAAACATTTAAACCGAACATTTGTCTGAAATCATCAGTATTTCTGTAAAAACCAACCCTTCCCTCCCCCTTGCTTCTCCTCCCCACCTCTACCCCTTCCCCTCCTGACTCTAAGCCATCTGACCGAGGAGCTCCTCAGGCAATGCTTCATTGGTGGGGGGGAGTGGGTGGATGACAGACGAACCGCTGCTTGATCGGATAAGGGAGAGGACGGTCCCGGGGTGGGAATGTGCTCTGAGCCAGAAGCAAGATCTTGCTGCTGGCTCTCATGTGTGGTTGGCAATGGGGGTGTGGCACCTTGGGGCACAGAGTCGCGCTCCGGGACCACTGGGAGCCCTTTGCTACCAGTGTTCCTGTCTACCAGCTACAGGGTCTCCACCATCCCTTCCATGTTATATCTTATTTGTTGGACAAAAACTCAGTGCCAACTATGTTCTTGGTGCTTAGTAGGCTTTTTGCTGCTGGTGAATCTCCCTCATGCCTCCCACAACAGCCAAACAAGCATACACCACAGCCACACATTCCTTCAGTCCCTCTGAGCTCCCGCTTTCTCCGTCTCCTCTTCTGCGCATGTCATGATGACCCTTGACCTCCTGAATCGCAACACTTTACGGCAGAAGATCAAAAAAAGTTAACCCTAATGCCCATTTCAGATCGCTCGCAGTAACGGCCATTTTCAAAAATGGAGACTAGGTGCTTTGAGAATGGGCGAGAAGCCGGTGATCTGAAAACCCTTTTTTACCGCCCACGATGGAAATAACGCCCATTTTTGGGCGATAAGCACAAAAGTGGAACATCTAGCCCTAGATTCGTTATTAGTTTCTCGTACATAAGACCATTTATTGTAATGAGAATTTGGATTTGAAGGTTTGATCAACCTGAATACTGAGCTCAGAACTGTAACATGCTGATTTCTTCAATCATCATCATTCAATGTGATTATAAGTACTATTTTAAGTGAGAACTAATAAATCTATGAGCATTTGATTTTAACATTTCAAGAACCTTAGATAGAATAGAATAAATAGATAGAACATCTAATCATAAATAAATATAAAAATATTGCCTTGTGTTTTCTATTGTTAAATAAAATCTTGTTTTGTTATAATAATTTAAACCCAAGGGGATAAAAAGAAAACCAAAGTTAAATGATTGGACCTCCCATGTAGGACTGTCCCAAAGAGAGTGCTGTTTCTGAGTATTTGTGAAAGAGAGGACTACCCCATTTAATCTCATATCCTAAACTAAAAATCATCTTTTATTAAATTAATTTTCAGGATATAAGTACCGCTGGAAAGGATGTATTTATTGCCCATCCCTACTTTGCCTTGAGAAGGTGGTGGTGGGACTTCTTGAACCTCTGCAGCTGTGTGGTGAAGGTACTTCCACATTGCTGTTCTGAAAGGAGTTCCAGGATTTTGACACAGTAACAATGATGGAATGGCGATATATGTCCAAGTCAGGATGGTGTGTAACTTGGAGGTGATAGTGTTCCCATGAACCTGCTGCCCTTGTCCTTCTAGATGGTGGAGGTCGTGGATTTGGGAGGTGCTGTTAAAGAAAAGTTGCTTCGTGAGTTGTTGCAGTGTATCCTGTAGATAGGACGCACTGTAGCCATGGTATGCCGGTGGTGAAGGGAATGGATTTTTAAGCTAGTGGATGGGTGCAGATCAAGCGGACTGCTTTGTCCTGGATAATGTTGAGTATCTTGAGTGTTGCTGAAACTGCACCCTTCCAGGGAAATGGAGAGTATTCCATCACACTCCTGACTTGTGCCTTTGGGAAGTCAGGAGGTGAGCCACTTGCAGCAGAATACCCAGCCTCTGACTTTCTCGAGTAGCCACGACATTTATGTGGCTGATCCAGTTCCGTTTCTGGTCAATGGTGACCCCAGGATGTTGAAGGTGAGTGACATGGTGATGGTATTGCCACTGAATGTCAAGGGAAGGTGGATATGCCCTCTCTTGTTGGAGATGGTCATTGCCTGGCACTTGTGTGGCACGAATGATACTTGCCTCTTTTTTAAAAATTCATTCTAGGGATATAGGTGACACTAACAGAGCCAGCATTTATTGCTAATCACTAGTTGCCCTTGAGCCCTTAGGCTCATCAGCAAATCCACTGGGAGGATAGACGCACCAACCTCAGGGTTCTCGCTCAGGCCAATATCCCCAGCATCAAAGCACTGACCACGCTCGACCAGCTCCGTTGGGCAGGCCGCATCATCCGCATACCCGAAACGAGACTCCCTTAGAGGTAAAGGAATTGGTTGTCACTAAATGTAGGTTAATACAATTGAAGATAAACACACAGAAAGTTAAGGTTAAGGATAAAGGGGTCCAAATTCGGTACCGCCATTTTTAAGGCGTTGTCCCAGCATGAGAAAAATTTTTAACGCCTCACTTCAGGCACGGTCCCCAAACACGAAATGCAGTGTTGACACCTAAAGAATTGATAGCAGCGTAATATCATGGCATTGCACACTTACCTGGAGGCGCTATGCTGCGCTAAGTGGGTCGTTAATCATGGGTTCAACATCCGGGTGTTAGGCAGCATTTGGAGCTGCGCCACAGACATAGTGGCGCCAACTGGATTGAATTGAGGTGTTGATTGTGCGCCTCAACACCTCATATTCGCATCCTACGCACTCACTCAGATGATGAGCATGGCAAACCTTTCAGCAGCAGCTCGTCAGCATGCCCACCGGTTCACGGACGCCACCGTGGATGCACTCCTTGATGCCCTGGAGAGGCGTTGGCAGGTGCTGAGGACAGAGGCTGGGAGGAGAGCTCAGCTCCAAATATACCGAAGGCAATGGAGGGAAATAGCAGAGCGAGTGTCTGCGAGTGACACGGTGCCAAGGACCGCGATGCAATGTAGAAAAAAGTGGAACGATCTGACGTGGCTAGTGAGGGTGAGCATCTTTCATTTCAAACTTCAACGTGCTATGCTCTGACCTCAATGTGCATTCTCTGCTCAATGTAGTGTTTCCAAATGCAGGCTCTAAGTGGCTGAGGCCACAGTCAAGGTTCCCATTTGCAGTCTCATCCATTGCAAGGGCCTGCATGTGATGTTAACCTTGCTACTCGGTTCTGCAGATCCACCTCTCATGTTATTGACTCCTCAGTCTTCATATGCGTCTTGTAGATGGTAGCCTCCCCATTACTGTTAAGTGCTGGCACCTAATTCAAGCATTGCCACAGCAAGTCCACGCCGAGAATGGTAGTTACACTGAGCTATGAAGACTGTCATAGAGTAAAATGTAGTAAAGTATGTAAGGCACTTTGGACACACTGATAGAAGGCCCCTAACTCCAACTTTCTGTTTAATGTTACAGGTGAAGCTTGCCCACAACCGACGGGAGCAAATGTGGACTGGTGGAGGGGAGCCAGACCTCCAAGTGCTCACTCCATTGGAGGAATGGAAAGCTGCCCTGATGGGCGTCCAAGTTGAAGCGATGGCGGTGATTGCGGCCGGCCCTCCTCGGGGCAGTGTTGAATTCGTTTGCAGCGACCTGCAGGACACTTGGCACTCAAACCATCAATGTGCAGCCAATTTCATGAGACTTGCATTCACGAATGCCTTTCCTGCTCCTGGTCCCCTCCCCTGCAGGTAACCGCTCTTCTGCGTTTGTGCTTTCAGATGACTAGCCAGATCCACCATGCCTTTCTCGGGCGTCTTCCATGATGCAGATGGTGGCGACGACCAAGAGGATGAGGAGGAGCAGGAGGACGACATCACCTTTGACCTCACGCAAGAGGTTGCACCTTCTGAGAGTGAGGCCAGCAGTGCTGCTGACCAAGGGGCGGTGGAGGAGGCGGAGGTGGGTGATCCTCCAGGACTCAGCAATGCCATGGGGGAGGGAAATCCGGGGGGCCAGCACAGCAGCACTTCGACGGTGCACCCAACCTAGAGGTTGCCACAAGAAAATCTCTGCAGTTGCACAGCGATCTGCTGGGTGCACTAGCGAGGGTGCCACAGAGTCTTCATGCACTAGCTGTGAGGATGGAGGAGTCCACCTCAATAGTTGCTCTTGATTCTCAGCAGCCCACTGAGCCCATCTTTGGTAGTTAGCAACGGAAGGTGGATGCAAACAGTGAGCATGGGGTCCCAGACATGGTGGCATGGACTGATGTTGCAATGGCTATTGAGTACCAGGCCGATGCTATTGTAGGCCTCCATACTCAAATGTCATCAGTGCGTGGTGTCCTGAGTCAGCTCTCTGGTGTACTGCAGTCGCAGACAATCTTGATGCAGAAGCAAATAGATTTAACAGACACACTGACCAATGCCATCTGGTCTGGGGCCCCATCAGTTGAACAGGGACCTAACCTTGCCAAATCAGGGCAGAAATCTGACCTCACCCAGATTTCTGCAGATGATGATGCTCTGCCCTGGGAGAGTATCAGCCTGTTGGGCCAATTGGACCGTGATGTTGTTTCTCAGGATGACATCGTTCTGCCTTCGCAGCTGCTGCTCTCTGCACCCCATCCACAACAGAGTGGTTCCACACATGCTGAGGTTATGCAGTCCACAGCTAGGTCTTCCAGGGCGCAAGCTTGTCAGGCACGTCCTCCTAGGCCATCATGTGCAGCTACGGATCTAAATCAGCAACCGACTACCAGCCTTGCTGAAGGCCCTAAGACCCCATTGAGGAGGAGCAGTAGGTGTGGGCGGGGGGAAGAGAAGGGGTGGTAAAGCCCTCTTTAGCACCAAGTAAAGACCCATGGGAAGGTGACCTTGTGAAGATGTGAGCTTTTAAAATGAGTTGTACTTGTATGATGCACCAAACACTTGCTTGATAGTCAACAGCGATGGCTAGGTTGCTGCAATGTGAGCTCATGTAAATTGTTGCACTTGGATTAACGATTCAACAATTGTTTGGTACTCGTCAGAGATGGCTACCTTGTTACAAAATGAACTGATGTCAATAGATGCACTTGGATGTCTATGAGAATGTTTGAAGAGGTTTGTGGGTATGTTGATGAGCTGGGGATGAAGTTGTTGTCTTGTGCTTTTTTTCAGCACACATGATTTATGTTTGCAATGAACCAAGTTTGGATTGTTCACATGATGCGGCATTGGTTATTTAAGATGGATGCAGGATGTGTGGTGATGAGTTGAGTTGATGTCCACATGTATAGGCTGGCCATTTGGCATGTCGAGTCATTCATTGGAATCAATCGATCTCTGGTGAGCAGGCCTTCCAGCCGCCGCAGAGTCAGGCTGCCTCCTCCTTTGGTGAGGCTCCTTATCTTCCTCGTCATTGCGTCCTCCTCCTGAGATGGATCATCTATCCCTGGTGGTAATGGCTGGCCCCTCATAATGGACAGGTTGTGCAGCATGCAGCAGGCAATGGTGATCATAGAGACTCTGTCAGGTGTGTACTGCAATGGCCCTCCACAGCGGTCAAGGCAGCGGTAAATGCTGCTTCGGAACCCTGATAGTTTGCTTGATAATGGCCCGGGTTGTGGTATGGTTGGGGTTGTAGCGCTGCTCGGCAGGGGTGGTGGGATTGTGGAGGGGTATCATCAGCCAGCGGGCCACACCATATTCTTTGTCGCTCAGGAGCCAGCCTTCATGCGGTGGCTGGAAGAGTTGTGGCACAGTGGTCTCCCGCAGGATGAAGGCATCCTGGCAGCTGCCAGAATATCGTGCATTGACAGCGAGGATCATCTACCTGTGATTGCAGACCAGTTGAACATTGAGGGAGTGGAATCCCTTGTGATACTGAAAGATCTCTCCATTGTGGAGAGCGCCCCTCAATGCCACATGCATAAAATCAATGGCTCCTTGAACCCTGGGGAAGCCCACTATCCTGGCAAAGCCACGCGTGCGCTCATCCTGGTCTTCCCTTGACATGCTGAACTTGATGTAACCAGAAGAAGAATGCCGCCTCTATGGGAAAGGCTTTGACATAAAAAATGAGCTAATTGGGCATCTTAGAAACTCCCCTTGTGAGATAAAGGAACACCTCGTGACCCTTCGGCTCACCCTAGCCCGGAACCAGTGCGCTATTGTCATCAGTGTGTATGCCCCAACACTGGAAGCTACAGACGAGACCAAAGTAGAATTCTACTCTAGCCATGAACAATCCCTGACCCGAGCTCCATCGGGTGACAAGCTGATCCTCCTCGGCGACTTTTATGCCAGAATGGGGAAGGACACAGTCCTGTGGGGAGGTGGGATCGGCAGAGAGGGGGTAGGGAAAATCAACTCCAATGGTACCCTCCTCCTGATGAAATGCTTAGAACATGGTCTTATCACAACCAACACCTTGTTCCATCAGAGAGACAAGTTCAAGACCTCATAGCAACACCTTCACTCCAAGCACTTGCATCTGCTAGACTATATCATTGTCCAAGCGAGAGACTACAAGGACGTCCGCATCAACTGTGCCATGACTGGAGCTGACGACTGCTGGACTGACCACTGCCTAATCCGCTTTGTCATTTCAATCAATGTAGCCCCGAAGCAGCGGCGGCAACAGAAACACTGCCGCAGGGAAATCAATGCTGGAGCACTCAAAGACTCTGCTCAGAAAACTCTATTCAGACAGCGCCTCACAACCAAGCTGACGACTTACAATGCACAGAGACGTAGAGAGTCCACAACGCCTGGTCTGACCTCAAGGCCTCCATAATTATTACCTGTGAAGAGGCGCTTGGTCACTCCATCAGGAAACATCAAGACTGGTTTGACGAGAATGACCAGGAGATCCAGGAGCTAATAAGCCGCAAGTGCAAGGCATTCTTGAACTGGAAACAGCAACACAACTCAAGAGCAAGCAAGCAGCTTCATAGACGTCTGAAGGCCAAGGTCCAACATAAAACTCATGACCTAAAGAACAGATGGTGGGTGGAAAAAGCGCAGGAAATCCAGCAATTAACCGACAACCATGATGTGCATCGATTTTTTAGCGCAGTCATGACCACTGACAGCCCAAGCATCCAAGTCCTACCCTACTGAGGGCCAAGAATGGAGAGGTACTCATGAAGGACTGAGAGGCAGTCAGTGCCTGCTGGAAGGAACACTTCGAAGATAGAAAGGAGAATAATAAAAGTGGAGGGCAGAGAAACCCAAGGCAAAAATCAAAAAGGGCCACAGTCTCTAAAGGGACAAAGAGTGTTAAAAAGACAAGCCTGAAGGCTCTATGCCTCAATGCAAGGAGTATTCGTAATAAGGTGGATGAATTAACTGCGCAGGCAGCTATTAACAATTATGATATCATTGGGATTACGGAGACATGGCTCCAGGGTGACCAAGGCTGGGAACTCAACATCCAGGGGTATTCAACATTCAGGAAGGATAGACAAAAAGGAAAAGGAGGTAAAGTAGCATTGCTGGTTAAAGAGGAAATTAACAGAATAGTAAGAAAGGACATTAGCTTGGATGATGTGGAATCTGTATGGGTAGAGCTGCGGAATACCAAAGGGCAGAAAACGCTAGTGGGAGTTGTGTACAAACCACCAAACAGTAGTAGTGAGGTTGGGGATGGCATCAAACAAGAAATTAGGGATGCGTGCAATAAAGGTACAGTAGTTATCATGGGCGACTTTAATCCACATACAGATTGGGCTAACCAAGCTGGTAGCAATGCGGTGGAGGACGATTTCCTGGAGTGTATTAGGGATGGTTTTCTAGACCAATATGTTGAGGAACCAACTAGAGAGCTGGCCATCCTAGACTGGGTGTTGTGTAATGAGAGAGGACGAATTAGCAATCTTGTTGTGCGAGGTCTCCTGGGGAAGAGTGACCATAATATGGTAGAATTCTTTATTAAGATGGAGAGTGACAGTGTTAATTCAGAGACTAGGGTCCTAAACTTAAGGAAAGGTAACTTCGATGGTATGAGACGTGAATTGGCTAGAATAGACTGGCGAATGATACTTAAAGGGTTGACAGTGGATCGGCAATGACAGACATTTAGAGATTACATGGATGAACTTTAACAATTGTACATCCCTGTCTGGAGTAAAAATAAAACGGGGAAGATAGCACAACCGTGGCTAACAAGGGAAATAAGGGATAGTGTTAAATCCAAGGAAGAGGCATATAAATTGGTGAGAAAAAGCAGCAAACCTGAGGACTGGGAGAAATTTAGAAGTCAGCAGAGGAGGACAAAGGATCTAATTAGGAGGGGGGAAATAAAGTATGAGAGGAAGCTTGCAGGGAACATAAAAACTGACTGCAAAAGCTTCTACAGATATGTGAAGAGAAAAAGATTAGTGAAAACCAACGTAGGTCCTTTGCAGTCAGAATCAGGTGAATTTATAATGGGGAACAAAGAAATGGCAGACCAATTGAACAAATACTTTGGATCTGTCTTCACAACGGAAGACACAAATAACCTTCTCAATACTAGGGGTTCGACGGTCTAGCGAAAAGGAGGAACTGAAGGAAATCCTTATTAGTCAGGAAATTGTGTTAGGGAAATTGATGGGATTGATGGCCGATAAATCCCCAGGGCCTGATAGACTGCATCCCAGAGTACTTAAGGAAGTGGCCCTAGAAATAGTGGTTGCATTGGTGATCATTTTCCAACATTCTATTGATTCTGGATCAGTTCCTATGGACTGGAGGGTAGCTAATGTAACCCCACTTTTTAAAAAAGGAGGGAGAGAGAAAAGAGGGAATTATAGACCAGTTAGCCTGACATCGGTGGGGGAAAATGTTGGAATCAATTATTAAAGATGAAATAACAGCGCATTTGGAAAGCAGTGACAGGATCGGCCCAAGTCAGCATGGATTTATGAAAGGGAAATCATGCTTAACAAATCTTCTAGAATTTTTTGAGGATGTAACTAGTAGAGTGGACAAGGGAGAACCAGTGGATGTGGTGTATTTGGACTTTCAAAAGGCTTTTGACAAGTTCCCACACAAGAGATTAGTATGCAAAATTAAAGCACATGGTATTGGGGGTATTGACGTGGATAGAGAACTGGTTGAGGCCTGCTCTTGCACCTAATTTCTATGTTTCTATGTATCACCTTAACCGAGACTCTGTCTTTGAAGCAGGTGTCCTCGATTCCATTCCGTAGCATGCTACCCGCCACCACCTCAGCAGAACCCCAGCCTGGCATGAGGTTGAAAAGGCCATACGACAACTGAAGAACAAGAAAGCTTCAGGAGCAGATGCAATCCCCGCCGAAGCACTAAAGCATGGCAGTGAAGCACTATTGGTGCGAATCCATTAACTCATTTCTCTCATTTGGAAGGAGGAGAGCATGCCAGGGGATCTCAGAGATGCTGTAATCGTGACCATCTTCAAGAAAGGCGACAAGTCCAATTGTGGTAATTACGGAGGAGTTTCCCTGCTGTCTGCCACAGAGAAAGACATTGCAAGAATCCTCCTCAATCACCTTCTCCCAGTGGCTGAAGAGTTCCATCCAGAATCGCAATATGGATTCCACCCTCGAAGGGGCACACTGGACATGATCTTCACCGTGCGTCAATTTCAAGAAAAATGCAGGGAGCAGCACCAGCCTCTGTACATGGTCTTCTTTGACCTGACAAAGGCCTTCGATATTGTCAACCGGGAGGGATTATGGGACGTCCTCCTCAAATTCGGCTGCCCTCAAAAGTTCGTCAAGTTCCTCGACCTGCTTCCCGATGATATGCAAGCCGTGATCCTGACCAACGGATCCACCACAGACCCAATACATGTGCGGACCGGGGTCAAACAAGGCTGTGTCATCGCATCAATGCTCTTCTCCATCTTCCTTGCTGCAATGCTCCATCTCACCCTCAATAAGCTCCCCGCTGGAGTGGAGCTAATCTACAGAACAAACGGGAAACTCCATCACCTCCAGTCCAGATCCAAGGTCATCCCATTCTCTCATTGAATTACAGTATGCAGGTGACGCTTGCATTTGCGCAAACTTGTAGGTCGAGCTCCAAACCATCGTCAACTCCTTCATCGACGCCTATGGGAGTATGAGCCTTACGCTAAACATCTGTAAGACAAAGGTGCTCTACCAACCTGCTTTCGCCACAAAGTATTGCCCCCTGATTATCAAGATCCACGACAAGGCCTTGGACAACATCAACAATTTTCCATACCTCGGGAGCCTAATGTCAACAAGGGCAGATGTTGATGATGAAATCCAACACCGCCTTCAGTGTGCCAGTGCAGTCTTCGTCATCTGAGGAAGAGGGTGGTTGAAGACCAGGACCTCCAACCCGGCACCAAGCTCATGGTCTACAGAGCAGTAGTAATATCCGCCCTCCTGTATGCTTCAGAGACATGGACTATGTACTGCAGGCACCTCAAAGCACTGGAGAAGTACCATCAACGCTGCCTCCACAAGATCCTGTAAATCCATTGGCAGGATAGGCATACCAACGCCGATATTCTCGCTCAGGCCAACATCCCCAGCATTGAAGCATTGACCACGCTCGATCAGCTCTGATGGATGGGCCACATTGTCCGCATGCTCAATATTGGACTTTCAAAACAAACGCTCTACTCAGAACTCCGACAGAGCAAGCGAGCCCCAGGTGGGCAGAGGAAACACTTCAAGGACACCCTCAAAGCCTCCTTGAAAAAGTGCAACATCCCCACCGACACCTGGGAATCCCTGGCCCAAGACCGCTCAAAATGGAGGAGAAGCATCTGGGAGGGCGCCGAACATAGAAACATAAAAACATAGAAAATAGGTGCAGGAGTAGGCCATTCGGCCCTTCGAGCCTGCACCACTATTCAATATGATCATGGCAGATCATGCATTTCAGTACCCCATTCCTGCTTTCTCTCCATACCCCTTGATCCCTTTAGCCGTGAGGGTCACATCTAACTCCCTTTTAAATATATCTAATGAACTGGCCCCAACAACTTTCTGTGGTAGAGAATTCCACATTCCCACAACTCTCTGAGTGAAGATGTTTCTCCTCATCTCGGTCCTAAATGGCTTACCCCTTATCCTTAGACTGTGACCCCTGGTTCTGGACTTCCCCAACATCGGGAACATTCTTCCTGCATCTAACCTGTCCAATCCCATCAGAATTTTATATGTTTCTATGAGATCTCCTCTGATTCTTCTAAATTCCATTGAATACAAGCCTAGTCGATCCAGTCTTTTTTCATATGTCAGTCCTGTCATCCCAGGAATCAGTCTGGTGAACTTTCGCTGCACTCCCTCAATAGCAAGAATGTCCTTCCTAAGATTAGGAGACCAAAACTGTTCACAATATTCAAGGTGTGGCCTTACCAAGGCCCTGTACAACTGTAGTGAGGCCTCCCTGCTCCTATAAGAACATAAGAACATAAGAATTAGGAACAAGAATAGGCCATCTAGCCGCTCGAGCCTGCTCCGCCATTCAAAAAGATCATGGCTGATGTGGCTGTGGACTCAGCTCCAATTACCCGCCCGCTCCCCATAACCTTTAATTCCCTTATTGGTTAAAAATCTATCTATCTGTGATTTGAATACATTCAATGAGCTAGCCTCAACTGCTTCCTTGGGCAGAGAATTCCACAGATTCACAACCCTCTGGGAGAAGAAATTCCTTCTCAACTCGGTTTTAAATTGTCTCCCCCGTATTTTGAGGCTGTGCCCCCGAGTTCTAGTCTCCCCGACCAGTGGAAACAACCTCTCTGCCTCTATCTTGTCTATCCCTTTCATTATTTTAAATGTTTCTATAAGATCACCCCTCATCCTTCTGAACTCCAATGAGTAAAGACCCAGTCTACTCAATCTATCATCATAAGGTAACCCCCTCATCTCCGGAATCAGCCTCGTGAATTGTCTCTGTACCCCTTCCAAAGCTAGTATATCCTTCCTTAAGAAAGGTGACCAAAACTGCATGCAGTACTCCAGGTGCGGCCTCACCAATACCCTGTACAGTTGCAGCAGGACCTCCCTGCTTTTGTACTCCATCCCTCTCGCAACGAAGGCCAACATTCCATTCGCCTTCCTGATTACCTGCTGCACCTGCAAACTAACTTTTTGGGAAAGAGTTTCATGCACAAGGACCAATTGTGGAGCAGTGGAGGTGTGGCCTATTCAATTGGAGCCCTGCTGCTGTGAGAGGAGCAGCTATCAACCTTAGCTCCTGCCTGGACTGCCTGGAGAGCCCTGAGAACAGCCCAGGAAGAGAAGGAAGGAAGGTGCTTCACCACCAACTTTCACCCAGAGGGAGAGGAGCAAAAAGCAGAAAACTTACAACTTTTTACCATTTCTACAAAGAGTTGGAGAGAGGGGGAAAGACCAAAACAACATCCAGTGTGGAAGGAGGGAGACTCTACCATTTCGACAGGTGGGTGTATTGGTGCAGTCCCAAAAAGACTTTGTTGTATCATTGGGGGGAGGAAAGAAGACCACTGAGGGCCGGAACATCGCGGGGGTGGATGTGTGTGTGTGGAAGTGTGTGTGGGGGCCTTGCTTACAACTAGGCCCCACACACAACTGAACCCCCCCCCCCCCCGCCCAAATTGCCTAGCCTGTGGTAGCTGGAGCTACCAGGCTGAAGATTTCTTTTCTTTAAATACCCATTTTTAACATCGTTAGGAGTGTGTGCCTGGTGGCTCTAGCTGCCCCAGGTGAAGACATCTTCTCCCCTCACCGGAAGACCACCCAAAAGACTATTTTTGTGTTTTGCCATCTGGGGATTGCACCCACCCACAGCTGCGAGGGGAGACCTGCCCTCGCAGTTCCCCCCCCTTCCCACCCCCCTCTCTCTTTCTCTGTTATTCTCTGTTTCTCCCCTCTCTCTCTGAGAGCCCTTTTGCTCCCAAATTAATTAAAAAAAAACAATTGAGACAACTGAGCATAGGGAGCAAGGCTCCTCCCCAATTGCCAACTAGGGGAGAGGTGTGCCTCGTTAAGGGCTCCTCTGCTCAGTCTTTAGACAAGAGGCCAATTAAGACCATTAAGGCCTGTGACTTTGGGGTGGGTGTAGCCCTTAGAGGGACCCCGTGATGGCGACCCCATCCACGCCGGTGGCAGGGTCAGCAAGGACATATGCGCAGGTGGCAACCGCTTCCACGGCACCTCCTGCGCCACCCGCTGCCCTGCCACCTTTTCGACTTATTACAAAAAAACACGGGGTCAAGAGCTACACTCACCCCACAATGACCATCGAGGAGTGCGTGCGGGCGATGGCTGGGGTAGTCGGCCCCTCGGCCATTGTCGCAGCCTCCAAGATGTCTGGAAAGGCCGTGTTCTTCCTGGGGTCGGAGCGGGCAGTGTCCCTGGCCCTCGAAAAGGGGCTCACGGTGGGCGGGACGTTCCTGCCGGTGGACCCTCTCGAGGCCACCGCGCAGAGGGTCATCGTTTCAAACGTCCCGCCCTTTGTTCCCGCTGAGCTCCTCCTCCCTCACCTACAACAACTGAGGGAGGTAAGGTCGGGGATCAACCCCATACCGCTCGGCCTCAGGGAGAACAGCCTGCGCCACGTGTTCTCCTTCCGCCGCCAGCTCTTTGTCCGGCTGGCGCGGGAGGAGAAGACGGAGGGAAATTTCAATGTGGTGCACGAGGGGACTGCCTACCACGTCTTCTGGACGTCGGACGGCGTGCGGTGCCATGCCTGTAGGGAGGTGGGGCATGTTCGTAAGAACTGCCCCGCCTCCAAGGCCGCCAAACCACCGAGGGCGGCCAAGGCTGGCGCCGCCGCCACCCCTCCCCCTAGTTGCGTCCGCGTGCCGGGAGCCGTAGGTGCGCGGGCATCGTCGGGGGCCTTTGTTTTCACGGCCTCCGGCGGAGGAGAGGGAGTGCGTCGGATCGAAAAGAAGGCGCGGAAGAAGACGAGACATCTAGAGGCGGGTCCCCTCAGTGCGCCGGAAAGTTTGACCACCGCGCTCGGCCCAACCCAGTCACCGGCGAGCGCGGGGTGCCCTGAGCCCTTGCCCGAGCCCTTGAACAACACCGCAGAGGGGCCCGGGCGCGGGCAAGAAAAGGAAAAGGGGGGGGCGGAGCGGGAGGCCTCGGCAGACATGGAGGTCTCCCTGCCTCCGCGCACCTCCAGCAACAAAAGGAGGCGCCGCTCCGTTGAGGCGGAGGGGGAGCAACATCCCTCCGCGGAGGAGTCGGTGCCCGCCGCGTGTCCCGCGTCCCCCACCAGCGCTCCCAAGCAGCGCCGTAGGCGGGAGGAGTCTGTCCCCGGGGAGGGTGAGACAGTCGAGGCTGCCCAGCCTCTGCCTCCCGGGGATGGCGTGGAAGATCTGCCTGTCGTAGGGGGCGTGGGGACCGCGGAGGAATGCATTGCCGCCGGGCCGGGCGTCCCGGGGACTGAGGCGGGCGGGGCCGAAAAGGCCGAACCTGAGCCCGCCCAGCCAATATCCAACTTCCCCCGGGATTTGCTCGACCCGGCAGAAACCGAAATTATCAAGAATTTTAACGAAACTGTAAATGCTGGGCCGGGGGGTGGCAGCGGGGAGGGGGAGGAACACCCACCCTCGCCCCTTACTTTGGAGCTGGAGCACTTGGGGAGCCTGGGGATTTCCTATGGCCGGGTCTCTCCTTGTTCCCCGGTTCCTGGGGCGGAGGGGGAACCCCTTCCGCTGTCATTTCCCGACCCAGCACCATTTTTAAAAGAGCCCAGTGGGGACTCCTCTGCCGACGATCCTGGGGGTGGGATCGGGGCAGAGCCAGGGCCGGTTGGAGCGGCCGGTTCATTTGCCGTACCTTGTGCGGTTGATGGGCCGGCTGCTGGCGGCCACCTCCCGGAGGAGGACGGGGACTCGGTGGGGGACGCGGGAGAAAATCTAGAGACCACCGCCAGCGAGGCGGTGGATCTGCTCGCGGCCGCCGCCGAGACCATCCTCATTCCTGCAAAGGAACTCCGGGACTTTTTGGCCCAGAGCCGGGGTCGCTGCAACCAAGCCCGACTGACCCTGGAAAAATGGTCCGAGCCAGAGCTGATCAAGGGGTCCGTCCGCGCCGCCGTTAAAACCTTGGCCGCGGGCGGGCCCTTGACAAAGGCGCAACAACTTGAGCTGCGCGAGCTCGAGGGACTCCTCGCTGGGCTGCGGAGGGAGCGGAGTTCAACAAAAGATTCCGCTCCCACCTCCACAATAGGTTAATTAGAGGTTGCACTATGCTTTTGCCATGAAGATAACCATAGCCAGCCTCAACATCAACGGCGGCAGAGGGGCACGCCGTAGATTTGACAATTTTTCGCTCCTGCGGGAGGGGAAATATGCGGTGTGCTTCCTGCAAGAAACCCACACCGTTCCGGGAGACGAAGCCACATGGCTCCTGGAATGGCAAGGAGAGGTCCGCATGAGCCACCTCACCGCCATTTCTAGTGGGGTGGCCATCTTGCTGGGTCCGCATTTTCAGCCGGAGATCTTGGGGGTCGAGGAGCCCGTGCCAGGCCGCTTGCTGCACGTAACGGTTCGCCTGGGGGATGTGCCGCTCCATCTCGTGAACGTGTACGCCTCTCAGCCCGGCCCGCAGCAAACGCGCTTCTTTGAAGAGGTGTCCGCTCTTCTTGGCTCCGTCGATGTCGGCGACTGCATTGTCCTTGGGGGGGATTTTAACTGCACCCTCGAGGCGAGGGACCACTCCGGTGCCCCGCAGTGTATGACGGCGACGGAGAAGTTGAGGGACCTGGTCGGGTCCTTCAACTTGGTGGACGTCTGGCGAAATCTCCACCCCGACTCCAGCGCCTTTACTTGGGTGAGGCCTGGAGTAGGATGGTCTAGAGTCGACCGCCTTTACGTGTCTCGGGCGTACGTTTCCTGCGTCCCGGCGGCCTCCATGCGGCCGGTGCCGTGTTCGGACCACCACCTGGTGTGGGCGGAGCTCGCTTCGCTCCGCGCGAAGACGGGGTCCGCGTACTGGCACTTTAACAACCGGCTGCTGGAGGACGTGCGGTTCCAGGACTCGTTCCGTCGATTCTGGTCCGACTGGAGAAGGAAGCAGGGGGGCTTCCCCTCCTTGAGGCTATGGTGGGACGTGGGAAAGGCTCACGTCCGCGTCTTCTGTCAAGAGTACGCGAGGGGGTCGACCAAGAGGCGGGCGGCCAGAGTCGGGCGCCTAGAAAAAGAGGTGCTCGACCTGGAAGCCCGTCTCGGTCAAGTCGTCCAGGACCCGGCCCTGCGGACGGTGTACGAAGCGAAGAAGGCCGCGCTGAAGGACCTGCAGCTCGTCGGGTCCCGAGGCGCGTTCGTGAGGTCGCGGATCCGGTTCCTACGGGATCTGGACCGCGGCTCCCCCTTCTTCTACTCGCTGGAAAAAAGGCAGAGTGTCCGTAAGCAGCTCTTGACGCTGCTGGCCGACGACGGCTCTCTCGTCTCGGATCCGGAGGGCGTCAACAACAGGGCCCGTGAATATTACGGGGCTCTGTTCTCTCCGGATCCGTCCAGCGAGGAAGCGCGTAGAGTTTTGTGGGAGGATCTGCCGAAGGTCAGCCCGGAGGGCGCCGAAAATCTGGAAGCGCCGCTAAGCCTGGCGGAGCTGACCGGTGCCCTCGACCGGCTCTCGAGGGGAAAATCCCCGGGGCTGGACGGGCTGACCGTGGAGTTCCACAGGGCGTTCTGGGACGTCCTGGGGAGCGACTACGCGCGGGTCCTGGGGGAAAGTCTGGCGACCGGGGAGATGCCCCTCTCTTGGCGCAGGGCAGTCATCGTCCTGCTGCCTAAGAAGGGCGATCTGCGCCTCCTTAAGAACTGGCGCCCGGTCTCCCTCCTCAGCACGGACTACAAAATCTTCGCCAGGGCGATGTCTGCTCGCCTTGGTGCCGTGCTGGACCACATGATCCACCCCGACCAGCCCTACACGGTCCCGGGCCGGACAATCCACGACAACATCCATCTGGTCCGGGACCTCATCCATTGTTCCCAGGAGGCTGGTCTGTCGGTCGCCTTCCTATCCCTCGACCAAGAGAAGGCGTTCGACAGGGTGGATCACGACTATCTGCTCGGAACTCTGCGCGCTTTCGGGTTCGGGACGCATTTCGTCGCCCGGATCCGACTTTTGTACGCCGCCGCGGAGTGTTTGATTAAGGTTAACGGGTCCTTGACGGCGCCCCTTCGCTTTAGGAGAGGGGTGCGCCAGGGATGCCCCATGTCCGGCCAGTTATACGCCGTTTGCGTGGAGCCTTTCCTGCGCCTCTTGCGGACGAGGTTGACGGGACTGGCTCTGCAAGGGCCGGGCGTGGAGGTCGTCCTCTCGGCTTATGCCGATGACGTGCTCCTCGCGGTAGAGGATCCCACTGACCTGCGGAGGATGCGTGAGTGCCAGGAGATTTACTCGGCCACGTCCTCCGCCAGGATCAACTGGGAGAAATGTTCCGGACTCCTGGTGGGTCAGTGGCGGGTGGACTCCCTGCCGGAGGAGCTCAGGCCTTTTGCCTGGAGCACGACCCATCTCCTCTATCTGGGAGTCTACCTTAGCCCCGACGAGGGAGCCTGGCCGGCGAACTGGCAGGAGCTGGAGGCCAAGGTCGCCGCTCGCCTAGGGCGCTGGACAGGACTGCTCCGAGTGCTGTCCTACAGGGGTCGAGCGCTTGTCATAAACCAGCTGGTGGCCGCAATGTTGTGGTACCGGTTGGTCACTTTGACCCCTCCCCCTGCGTTTGTCGCCAAAATACAGAAGAAGCTGGTGGACTTCTTCTGGAACAACAGGAAGCACTGGGTCTCTGCCGCGGTCTTGAGTCTCCCACTTGAGGAGGGCGGGCAGTCGTTGGTGTGCGTCAGCACCCAGCTCGCGACTTTCCGTCTTCAGACCCTGCAGAGATACCTTTACGTCGAGCCCCCTCCTAGGTGGTGTGCTCTGGCGACGTATTTCTTCCGCCAGCAGCGCGACCTCAATTACGACACGCAGCTCCTGTTTGTGAACTTGGGGGGTGTCAGGACCGCCCTCCGGGAGTTGCCTGTCTTTTACAAGGAACTCATCAGGGTCTGGAACAAAGTCTCCACCAAGCACAGCTCTCCGCCGGCTGGAGTGGCGGCCGTCCTGCAGGAGCCGCTGCTCGGGAATCCGTACCTCCACGACCGAGGTTTTATGTGGCGGTCGGAAGAGAGGGCTGTGGCTGGTGAGGTGACCAGGGTCAGGGACCTGCTCGATGGTGGAGGAGCGGGCTGGATGGCGCCAGGCACGCTGGCGCGGCGCCTAAATTCAGCCGACGTCCGCCGCGCGGCCGAAGCCATCGAGTCGCTAAAAACAGCTTTGGGCCCTGACTCCATTAGGTGCATCGAGGAGGCTCAAGCACGTGGGGAGATCCCGTCCCAACTGACCCCCGTCCGGACGGAATTCCTCATCGGCGCCAAACCCCGGAACCTCCCTCGGGGGCCGGCGCCTCACAACTTGAGCCGCCTCGGGGAAATCCCCTCCGTGCCTTTCAGTTCCGCGCGGAGGGGTTTCCTGTACGGGCTGCTCCTGCACACTCTCAACTTTGCCATCCTCGCCTGCCGTCCGGACACGCCATGGCGTACCATCTTGCTGTCCGGAGGAGGTGGGGGTCCCCGATGGAGGACACTCTACGCAGGGGTCCTCCCACTATTCATCGGGGACTTGGCCTGGAGGGTGGTGCACGGAGCAGTGCCGTGCAACAAATTTTTAAGCCGGTTCACGGACTCCCAGGCCGCCTGCAATTTCTGCGGTCTGGAAGAGTCCGTGTTCCATGTTTTTATGGAATGCACGAGGTTGCAGCCCCTGTTTTATTATTTGAAGGGGCTGCTCCTGAAATTCTGGCTGCACTTCAGTCCCACTCTCCTGATCTTTGTGCACCCTGTGCGGAGGGGAGCGGGTAGGTCCGAAGGCCTCCTCGTAGGACTGCTCCTGGGCACGGCCAAGGGTGCCATCAGCCGGTCCAGGCAGCGGGCGGTCGAGGGGGTCGTTCAACCTGACTGCCTGCCTCTCTTCCGCTCTTACATCCGGTCCAGGGTGTCCTTGGAGATGGAGCACGCGGTGTCCACCGGTACGCTCGCGGCCTTCCGCGAGAGGTGGGCACCGGAGGGACTGGAGTGCATCATCACGCCCGGCAACCAAATTTTAATTTGATTTTATGTTTTAAAGTTTAATTTGTTTTTAATTGCCGGTGCTTTTAGTGTCCCCTTCCCTTTTATAGGGGGCACTGGGGAAAAATTGTGATTTTAGTGCTGAGCTGCAGAGAGGAGAGCAGCTACCAACCTTAGCTCCTGCCTGGAAGGCCTGGAGTGAGCCCTGGGACCAGCCCAGGAAGAGGAGGAAAGGGCTAGCTTGCTACCCATTCAACATCCGGAGGGAGAGGAGGAGCACAGAAACAATTTTAACATTTATTACAACTACAGAGAGTTGGAGAGAGGGGGAAAAAACAACAACCTGTGTGGAAGGAGGGAGAGTCTACAACATTCTACAGGTGGGTGTTGGTGCATTTCCCCGTAAAGACTTTGGTGTATCGGTGGGGGGAGGAAAGAAGACCACTGAGGGCCGGAACATCGCGGGGGTGTGTGTGTGTGGAAGTGTGTGTGGGGGCCTTGCTTACAACTAGGCCCCACACACAATTGAACCCCCCCGCCCCCCCCAATTGCCTAGCCTGGGATAGCTGGAGCTACCAGGCTGAAGATTTTATTTACCACCTCTTTAAACATCGTTAGGAGTGTGTGCCTGGTGGCTCTAGCTGCCCCAGGTGAAGACATCTTCTCCCCTCACCCGAAGACCACCCCAAAGACTATTTTGTGTTTTGCCATCTGAGGATTGCACCCACCCACAGCTGCGAGGGGAGACCTGCCCTCGTAGTCCCCCACCCACCTCTCTCTTTCTCTGTTACTCTCTGTTTCTCCCCTCTCTCTCTGAGAGCCCTTTTTCTCCCAAATTAATTGAGAAAAAACAATTGAGACAACTGAGCAGAGGGAGCAAGGCCCCTCCCCAATTGCCAACTAGGGGAGAGGTGTGCCTCGTTAAGAGCTCCTCTGCTCAGTCTTACTATAAGAGGCCAATTAAGAACATTAAGGCCTGTGACTTTGGGGTGGGTGTAGCCCTTAAAGGGACCCCGTGATGGCGACCCCATCCACGCCGGTGGCAGGGCCAGCGAAGGCATATGCGCAGGTGGCAACCGCTTCCACGGCACCTCCTGCGCCACCCGCTGCCCTGCCACCATTCAGACTTATTACAAAAAAACACAGGGCCAAGAGCTACACTCACCCCACAATGAGCATTGAGGAGTGCGTGCGGGCGATGGCTGGGGTAGTCGGCCCCTCGGCCATTGTCGCGGCCTCCAAGATGTCTGGGAAGGCCGTGTTCTTCCTGGGGTCGGAGCGGGCGGTGTCCCTGGCCCTTGAAAAGGGGCTCACGGTGGGCGGGACGTTCCTGCCGGTGGACCCTCTCGAGGCCACCGCGCAGAGGGTCATCATTTCAAACGTCCCGCCCTTTGTTCCCGCTGAGCTCCTCCTCCCTCACCTACACCAACTGGGGGAGGTAAGGTCGGGGATCAACCCCATACCGCTCGGCCTCAGGGAGAACAGCCTGCGCCACGTGTTCTCCTTCCGCCGCCAGCTCTTTGTCCGGCTGGCGCGGGAGGAGACGACGGAGGGAAGTTTCAATGTGGTGCACGAGGGGACTGCCTACCGCGTCTTCTGGACGTCGGACGGCGTGCGGTGCCATGCCTGTAGGGAGGTGGGGCATGTTCGTAAGAACTGCCCCGCCTCCAAGGCCGCCAAACCACCGAGGGCGGCCAAGGCTGGCGCCGCCGCCACCCCTCCCCCTAGTTGCGTCCGCGTGCCGGGAGCCGTAGGTGCGCGGGCATCGTCGGGGGCCTTTGTTTTCACGGCCTCCGGCGGGGGGGAGGGAGAGCGTCCGATCGAAAAGAAGGCGCGGAAGAAGACGAGACATCTAGAGGTGGGTCCCCTCAGTGCGGCGGAAAGTTTGACCGCCGCGCTCAGCCCAACCCAGTCACCGGCGAGCGCGGGGTGCCCTGAGCCCGTGCCCGTGCCCTTGACCAATGCCGCAGAGGGGCTCGGGCGAGGGCAAGATAAGAAAAAGGGGGGGGCGGAGCGGGAGGCCTTGGCAGACATGGAGGTCTCCCTGCCTCAGCGCACCTCCAGCAATAAAAGGAGGCGCCGCTCCGTTGAGGCGGAGGGGGAACAACATCCCTCCGCGGAGGACGCGGTGCCCGCCGCGTGTCCCGCGTCCCCCACCAGCGCCCCCAAGCAGCGCCGTAGGCGGGAGGAGTCTGTCCCCGGGGAGGGTGAGACAGTCGAGGCTGCCCAGCCTCTGCCTCCCGGGGAGGGCATGGAGGATCTGCCTGTCGTAGGGGGCGTGGGGATTGCGGAGGAAAGCATTGCCGCCGGGCCGGGCGTCCCGGGGACTGAGGCGGGCGGGGCCAAAAAGGCCGAACCTGAGCCCGCCCAGCCAATATCCAACTTCCCCCGGGGTTTGCTCGACCCGGCAGAAACACAAATGAACAAATTTTATGAAACTGTACATGCTGGGCCGGGGGGTCGCAGCGGGGAGGAGGAGGAACACCCACCCTCGCCCCTTACTTTGGAGCTGGAGCACTTGGGGAGCCTGGGGATTTCCTATGGCCGGGTCTCTCCTTGTTCCCCGGTTCCTGGGGCGGAGGGGGAACCCCTTCCGCTGTCATTTCCCGACCCAGCACCATTTTTAAAAGAGCCTAGTGGGGACTCCTCTGCCGACGATCCTGGGGGTGGGATCGGGGCAGAGCCAGGGCCGGTTGGAGCGGCCGGTTCATTTGCCGTACCTTGTGCGGTCGATGGGCCGGCTGCTGGCGGCCACCTCCCGGAGGAGGACGGGGACTCGGTGGGGGACGCGGGAGAAAATCTAGAGACCACCGCCAGCGAGGCGGTGGATCTGCTCGCGGCCGCTGCCGAGACCATCCTCATTCCTGCAAAGGAACTCCGGGACTTTTTGGCCCAGAGCCGGGGTCGCTGCAACCAAGCCCGACTGGCCCTGGAAAAATGGTCCGAGCCAGAGCTGATCAAGGGGTCCGTCCGCGCCGCCGCTAAAACCTTGGCCGCGGGCGGGCCCTTGACAAAGGCGCAACACCTTGAGCTGCGCGAGCTCGAGGGACTCCTCGCTGGGCTGCGGAGGGAGCTGAGTTCAACAAAAGACTCCGCTCCCTCCCCCACAATAGGTTAAGGTAGAGGTTGCACTATGCTTTTGCCATGAAGATAACCATAGCCAGCCTCAACATCAAAGGCGGCAGAGGGGCACGCCGTAGATTTGACAATTTTTCGCTCCTGCGGGAGGGGAAATATGCGGTGTGCTTCCTGCAAGAAACCCACACCGTTCCGGGAGACGAAGCCACGTGGCTCCTGGAATGGCAAGGAGAGGTCCGCATGAGCCACCTCACCGCCATTTCTAGTGGGGTGGCCATCTTGCTGGGCCCGCATTTTCAGCCGGAGATCTTGGGGGTCGAGGAGCCCGTGCCAGGCCGCTTGCTGCACGTAACGGTTCGCCTGGGGGACGTGCCGCTCCATCTCGTGAACGTGTACGCCCCTCAGCCTGGCCCGCAGCAAACGCGCTTCTTTGAAGAGGTGTCCGCTCTTCTTGGCTCCGTCGACGTCGGCGACTGCATTGTCCTTGGGGGGGATTTTAACTGCACCCTCGAGGCGAGGGACCGCTCCGGTACCCCGCAGTGCATGACGGCGATGGAGACGTTGAGGGACCTGGTCGGGTCCTTCGACTTGGTGGACGTCTGGCGAAATCTCCACCCCGACTCCAGCGCCTTTACTTGGGTGAGGCCTGGAGTAGGATGGTCTAGAGTCGACCGCCTTTACGTGTCTCGGGCGTACGTTTCCTGCGTCCCGGCGGCCTCCATGCGGCCGGTGCCGTGTTCGGACCACCACCTGGTGTGGGCGGAGCTCGCTTCGCTCCGCGCGAGGACGGGGTCCGCGTACTGGCACTTTAACAACCGGCTGCTGGAGGACATGCGGTTCCAGGACTCGTTCCGTCGATTCTGGTCCGACTGGAGAAGGAAGCAGGGGGGCTTCCCCCCCTTGAGGCTATGGTGGGACGTGGGCAAGGCTCACGTCCGCGTCTTCTGTCAAGAGTACGCGAGGGGGTCGACCAAGAGGCGGGCGGCCAGAGTCGGGCGCCTAGAAAAAGAGGGGCTCGAACTGGAAGCCCGTCTCGGTCAAGTCGTCCAGGAGCCAGCCCTGCGGACGGTGTACGAAGCGAAGAAGGCCGCGCTGAAGGACCTGCAGCTCGTCGGGTCCCGAGGCGCGTTGGTGAGGTCGCGGATCCGGTTCCTGCGGGATCTGGACCGTGGCTCCCCCTTCTTCTACTCGCTGGAAAAAAGGCAGAGTGTCCGTAAGCAGCTCTTGACGCTGCTGGCCGACGACGGCTCTCTCGTCTCGGATCCGGAGGGCGTCAACAACAGGGCCCGTGAATATTACGGGGATCTGTTCTCTCCGGATCCGTCCAGCGAGGAAGCGCGTAGAGTTTTGTGGGAGGACCTGCCGAAGGTCAGCCCGGAGGGCGCCGAAAATCTGGAAGCTCCGCTAAGCCTGGTGGAGCTGACCGGTGCCCTCGACCGGCTCTCGAGGGGAAAATCCCCGGGGCTGGACGGGCTTACCGTGGAGTTCCACAGGGCGTTCTGGGACGTCCTGGGGAGCGACTACGCGCGGGTCCTGGGGGAAAGTCTGGCGACCGGGGAGATGCCCCTCTCTTGGCGCAGGGCAGTCATCGTCCTGCTGCCTAAGAAGGGCGATCTCCGCCTCCTTAAGAACTGGCGCCCGGTCTCCCTCCTCAGCACGGACTACAAAATCTTCGCCAGGGCGATGTCTGCTCGCCTTGGTGCCGTGCTGGACCACATGATCCACCCCGACCAGTTCTACACGGTCCCGGGCCGGACAATCCACGATAACATCCATCTGGTCCGGGACCTCATCCATTGTTCCCAGGAGGCTGGTCTGTCGGTCGCCTTCCTATCCCTCGACCAAGAGAAGGCGTTCGACAGGGTGGATCACGACTATCTGCTCGGAACTCTGCGCGCTTTCGGGTTCGGGACGCATTTCGTCGCCCGGATCCGACTTTTGTACGCCGCCGCGGAGTGTCTGATTAAGGTTAACGGGTCCTTGACGGCGCCCCTTCGCTTTAGGAGAGGGGTGCGCCAGGGATGCCCCATGTCCGGCCAGTTATACGCCGTTTGCGTGGAGCCTTTCCTGCGCCTCTTGCGGACGAGGTTGACGGGACTGGCTCTGCAAGGGCCGGGCGTGGAGGTCGTCCTCTCGGCTTACGCCGATGACGTGCTCCTCGCGGTAGAGGATCCCGCTGACCTGCGGAGGATGCGTGAGTGCCAGGAGATTTACTCGGCCGCGTCCTCCGCCAGGATCAACTGGGAGAAATGTTCCGGACTCCTGGTGGGTCAGTGGCGGGTGGACTCCCTGCCGGAGGAGCTCAGGCCTTTTGCCTGGAGCACGACCCATCTCCTCTATCTGGGAGTCTACCTTAGCCCCGACGAGGGAGCCTGGCCGGCGAACTGGCAGGAGCTGGAGGCCAAGGTCGCCGCTCGCCTAGGGTGCTGGACAGGACTGCTCCGAGTGCTGTCCTACAGGGGTCGAGCGCTGGTCATAAACCAGCTGGTGGCCGCAATGTTGTGGAACCGGCTGGTCACTTTGACCCCTCCCCCTGCGTTTGTCGCCAAGATACAGAAGAAGCTGGTGGACTTCTTCTGGAACAACAGGAAGCACTGGGTCTCTGCCGCGGTCTTGAGTCTCCCGCTTGAGGAGGGCGGTCAGTCGTTGGTGTGCGTCAGCGCCCAGCTCGCGACTTTCCGTCTTCAGACCCTGCAGAGATACCTTTACGTCGAGCCCCCTCCTAGGTGGTGTGCTCTGGCGACGTATTTCTTCCGCCAGCAGCGCGACCTCAATTACGACACGCAGCTCCTGTTTGTGAACTTGGGGGGTGTCAGGACCGCCCTCCGGGAGCTGCCTGTCTTTTACAAGGAACTCATCAGGGTCTGGAACAAAGTCTCCACCAAGCGCAGCTCTCCGCTGGCTGGAGTGGCGGCCGTCCTGCAGGAGCCGCTGCTCGGGAATCCGTACCTCCACGACCGAGGTTTTATGTGGCGGTCGGAAGAGAGGGCTGTGGCTGGTGAGGTGACCAGGGTCAGGGACCTGCTCGATGGCGGAGGAGCGGGCTGGATGGCGCCAGACACGCTGGCGCGGCGCCTAAATTCTGCCAACGTCCGCCACGCGGCCGATGCCATCGAGTCGCTAAAAACAGCTCTGGGCCCTGACCCCGTTAGGTGCATCGAGGAGGCTCAAGCACGTGGGGAGATCCCGTCCGAACTGACCCGCGTCCAGACGGAATTCCTCATCGGCGCCAAACCCCGGAACCTCCCTCGGGGGCCGGCGCCTCACAACTTGAGCCGCCTCGGGGAAATCCCCTCCGTGCCTTTCAGTTCCGCGCGGAGGGGTTTCCTGTACGGGCTGCTCCTGCACACTCTCAACTTTGCCATCCTCGCCGGCCGTCCGGACACGCCATGGCGTACCATCTTGCCGTCCGGAGAAGGCGGGGGTCCCCGATGGAGGGCACTCTACGCAGGGGTCCTCCCACTATTCATAGGGAACTTGGCCTGGAGGGTGGTGCACGGAGCAGTGCCGTGCAACAAATTTTTAAGCCGGTTCACGGACTCCCAGGCCGCCTGCAATTTCTGCGGTCTGAAAGAGTCCGTGTTCCATGTTTTTATGGAATGCACAAGGTTGCAGCCCCTGTTTTATTATTTGAAGGGGCTGCTCCTGAAATTCTGGCTGCACTTCAGTCCCACTCTCCTGATCTTTGGGCACCCTGTGCGGAGGGGAGCGGGTAGGTCCGAAGGCCTCCTCGTAGGACTGCTCCTGGGCACGGCCAAGGGTGCCATCAGCCGGTCCAGGCAGCGGGCGGTCGAGGGGGTCGTTCAACCTGACTGCCTGCCTCTCTTCCGCTCTTACATCCGGTCCAGGGTGTCCTTGGAGATGGAGCACGCGGTGTCCACCGGTACGCTCGCGGCCTTCCGCGAGAGGTGGGCACCGGAGGGACTGGAGTGCATCATCACGCCCGGCAACCAAATTTTAATTTGATTTTACGTTTTAAAGTTTAATTTGTTTTAATTTCCGGTGCTTTAATGTCCCCCTCCCCTTTTATAGGGGGCACTTGGAAAAATTTAATTTTAGCGCCCAAAAAAAACCAAAAAAAAAAGAAAAGAAAAAAACACAAAAATGGGAAAAAAAGGGGCTTTGAAAATGTCTGCTGTGTCACCCAGGCGGGTGGCACGGTTAATGTTTGTTTTTTTCAGGCAAACTCAAAAGAGTTTCATGCACAAGGGCCAATGGTAGAGCTTTGGAGGCGTGGCCTAAACAGTTGGAGCCTGGGGCAGTGAGGGGAGGAGCTACCTGCTTTTGCTCCTGTTTGGAAGGCCTTGAAAGCCCTGAGACCAGCCCAGGAAGAGGAGGAAAGGGCTGGCTTACTACAACTCAACATCCGGAGGGAGAGTAGGAGAGCTGAAAAATTTAACATTTATTACTACTACAGAGAGTTGGAGAGAGGGAGAAAACAGCAACAACCTGTGTGGAAGGAGGGAGATTCGGCAACATTCTACAGGTGGGTGTTGGTGCATTCCCCGAAAGACATTGTTGTATCGGTGGGGGGAGGAAAGAAGACCTTTCGAGGGCTGGAACATCGCGGGGGGGGGGGGGGTGTGTGTGTGTGTGTGGAAGTGTGTGTGGGGGTCTTGCTTACAACTAGGCCCCGCACACCACTGAAGCACCCCTCCCCCATTGCCTAGCCTGGGATAGCTGGAGCTCCCTGGCTGAAAACTATTAATCACCCTATTAAAGATCGTTGGGAGTGTGTGCCTGGGTGGCTCCAGCTCCCCCAGGTGAAGACATCTTCTCCCCCCACCTGAAGACCATTCTTAAAAGACTGTGTTTTTTTTTGCCATCTGGGGAGTGCACCCCAAGAAGCACCCACCCATTGCTGTGAGGGGAGACCTGCCCTCGCAGCCTCCCTCTTTCCCACACCCCCTCACTCTATCTCTCTCTCTGTCTCTCCCCTCTCTCTCTGAGAGCCCTTTCCTCCTAATTTTTTAAAAAACAATTAAGACAACTGAGCAGAGGGAGCAAGGCCCCTCCCCAATTGCCAACTAGGGGAGAGGTGAGCCTCTTTCAGAGCTCCCTCTGTTCAAATATTAAACGAGGCCACTTAAGACCATTAAGGCCTGTGACTTTGGGGTGGGTGTAGCCCTTAAAGGGACCCCGTGATGGCGACCCCATCCACGCCGGTGGCAGGGCCAGCAAGGACATATGCGCAGGCGGCATCCACATCCACGACACCTCCTGCGCCACCTGCTGCCCTGCCACCTTTTAGACTGATCACGAAAAAACACGGGGTCAAGAGCTACACTCACCCCACAATGAGCATTGAGGAGTGCGTGTGGGCGATGGCTGGGGTAGTCGGCCCCTCGGCCATTGTCGCAGCCTCCAAGATGTCTGGGAAGGCCGTGTTCTTCCTGGGGTCGGAGCGGGCGGTGTCCCTGGCCATTGAAAAGGGGCTCACGGTGGGCGGGGCGTTCCTGCCGGTGGACCCTCTCGAGGCCACCGCGCAGAGGGTCATCATTTCAAACGTCCCGCCCTTTGTTCCCGCTGAGCTCCTCCTCCCTCACCTACACCAACTGGGGGAGGTAAGGTCGGGGATCAACCCCATACCGCTTGGCTTCAGGGAGAACAGCCTGCGCCATGTGTTCTCCTTCCGCCGCCAGCTCTTTGTCCGGCTGGCGCGGGAGGAGACGACGGAGGGAAATTTTAATGTGGTGCACGAGGGGACTGCCTACCGCGTCTTCTGGACGTTGGACGGCGTGCGGTGCCATGCCTGCAGGGAGGTGGGGCACGTTCGCAAGAACTGCCCCGCCTCCAAAGCCGCCAAACCACCGAGGGCGGCCAAGGCTGGTGCCGCCACCACTCCCCCTAGTAGCGTCTGCGTGCCGGGAGCTGTGGGTGCGCGGGCATCGTTGGGGGCCTTTGTTTTCACGGCCTCCGGCGGGGGGGAGGGAGTGCGTCTGGCCGGAAAGAAGGCGCGGAAGAAGACGAAACATCTAGAGGCGGGTTCCCTCGGTGCGCCAGACAAGCTGTTTACCGCGCTCGGCCCAACCCCGTCACCGGCGAGCGCGGGGTGCCCTGAGCCCGTGCCCGAGCCCTTGACTAGTATCACAGAGGGGCTCGGGCGCGGGCAAGATAAGAAAAAGGGGGGGGCGGAGCGGGAGGCCTTGGCAGACATGGAGGTCTCCCTGCCTCCGCGCACCCCCAGGAACAAAAGGAGGCGCCACTCCAATGAGGCGGAGGGGGAACAACATCCCTCCGCGGAGGAGTCGATGCCCGCTGCGTGCCCCGCGTCCCCCACCGGCGTCCCCAAACCGCGCCACAGGCGCGAGGAATCTGTCCCCGGGGAGGGTGAGGCAATCGAGGCTGCCCAGCCGCTGCCCCCCGGGGATGGCGTGAAAGATCTGCCAGTCGTGGGGGGCGTGGGGCCAGCGGAGGAATGCGTTGCCGCCGGGTCGAGCATCCCGGGGACTGAGGCGGGCGAGGCCGAAAAGGCCGTACCTGAGACCGCCCAGCCAATATCCAACTTCCCCCGGGTGTCGCTCGGCCCGGAAGAAACGGCAATGAATGATTTTAACGAGTCTGTACACGCTGGGCCGGGGGGTGGCGTCGGGGAGGGGGAAGAACAACAACCCTCGCCCCCTACTTTGGAGCTGGGGTACTTGGTGGACCTGGAACATTACTTTGACCAGGTCTCTCCGTGTTCCCCGGTTCCTGGGGCGGAGGAGGAACCCCTTCCGCTGTCGCTTCCCGACCCAGCACCAATTTTAAAAGAGCCCAGTGGGGACTCCTCTGCCGACGATCCTGGGGGTGGGATTGGGGCGGAGCCAGGGCCAGATGGAGCGGCCGGGCCGTTTGCCGTACCTCGTGCGGTCGACGGGCCGGCTGCTAGCGGCGACCTCCCGGAGGAGGACGGGGACTCGGTGGGGGACGCGGGTGAAGATCTCGAGTCCATCGCCAGTGAGGCGGTGGATCTCCTCGTGCCCGCCGCTGAGTCCCCCCTCATTCCCGTAGAGGATCTCCGGGACTTTTTGGTCCAGAGCCAGGGTCGCCGCAACCGAGCCCATCTGGCCCGGGAAAGATGGTCCGAGCCGGGGCTGCTCATCGCTTCCGTCCGCGTCGCCGCTAAAACCATGGCCGCGGGCGGGCCCTTATCAAAGGCGCAAGGCCTTGAGCTGCGCCGGCTCAAAAAGTTCCTCGCTGGGCTGCTGAAGGAGTGGAGGTCAACAAACGACTCCACTCCCCCCCCCACAATAGGTTAGGTAGAGGTTGCACTATGCTCTTGTCATGAAGATAACCATAGCCAGCCTCAACATCAATGGCGGCAGAGAGGCACGCCGTAGATTTAACAGTTTTTCGCTCCTGCGGGAGGGGAAATATGTGGCGTGCTTCCTGCAAGAAACCCACACCGTTCCGGGAGACGAAGCCACGTGGCTCCTGGAATGGCAAGGAGAGGTCCGCATGAGCCACCTCACCGCCACTTCTAGTGGGGTGGCCATCTTGCTGGCCCCGCATTTTCAGCCGGAGATCTTGGGGTCGAGGAGCCCGTGCCAGGCCGCTTGCTGCACGTAACGGTTCGCCTGGGGGAAGTGTCGCTCCATCTCGTGAACGTGTACGCCTCTCAGCCCGGCCCGCAGCAAATGCGCTTCTTCGAAGAGGTGTCCGCTCTTCTTGGCTCCGTCGACGTCGGCGACTGCATTGTCCTCGGGGGGGATTTTAACTGCACCCTCGAGGCGAGGGACCGCTCCGGTGCCCCGCAGAGCAAGACGGCGATGGAGAAGTTGAGGGACCTGGTCGGGTCCTTCGACTTGGTGGACGTCTGGCGAAATCTCCATCCCGACTCCAGCACCTTCACTTGGGTGAGGCCTGGAGTAGGATGGTCCAGAGTCGACCGCCTTTACGTGTCTCGGGCATACGTTTCCTGCGTCCCGGCGGCCTCCGTGCGGCGGGTGCCGTGTTCGGACCACCACCTGGTGTGGGCGGAGCTCGCTTCGCTCCGCGCGAGGACGGGGTCCGCGTACTGGCATTTTAACAACCGGCTGCTGGAGGACGTGTGGTTCCAGGACTCGTTCCGTCGTTTCTGGGCCGACTGGAGAAGGAAGCAGGGGGGCTTCCCCTCCTTGAGGCTATGGTGGGACGAGGGCAAGGCTCACGTCCGCGTCTTCTGTCAAGAGTACGCGAGGGGGTTGACCAAGAGGCGGGCGGCCAGGGTCGGGCGCCTAGAAAAAGAGGTGCTCGACCTAGAGTCCCGTCTCGGTCAAGTCGTCGGGGACCCGGCCCTGCGGACGGTGTACGAAGCGAAGAAGGCCGCGCTGAAGGACCTGCAGCTCGTTGGGTACCGAGGCGCGTTCGTGAGGTCGCGGATCCGGTTCCTGCGGGATCTGGACTGCGGCTCCCCCTTCTTCTACTCGCTGGAAAAAAGACAGGGTGTCCGTAAGCAGCTCTTGACGCTGCTGGCCGACGACGGCTCTCTCGTCTCGGATCCGGAGGGCGTCAACAACAGGGCCCGTGAATATTACGGGGTCCTGTTCTCTCCGGAGCCGTCCAGCGAGGAAGCGCGTAGAGTTTTGTGGGAGGATCTGCCGAAGGTCAGCCCGGAGGGCGCCGAAAATCTGGAAGCTCCGCTAAGCCTGGCTGAGCTGACCGGCGCCCTCGACCGGCTCTCGAGGGGAAAATCCCCTGGGCTGGACGGGCTGACCATGGAGTTCCACAGGGCATTCTGGGACGTCCTGGGGGGCGACTACGCGTGGGTCCTGGGGAAAGTCTGGCGACCGGGGAGATGCACCTCTCTTGGCGCAGGGCAGTCATCGGCCTGCTGCCTAAGAAGGGCGATCTCCGCCTCCTGAAGAACTGGCGCCCGGTCTCCCTCCTCAGCACGGACGACAAAATCTTCGCCAGGGCGATGTCTGCTCGCCTTGGCGCCGTGCTGGACCACATAGAAACATAGAAACATAGAAAATGGGTGCAGGAGTAGGCCATTCGGCCCTTCTAGCCTGCACCGCCATTCAATGAGTTCATGGCTGAACATTCAACTTCAGTACCCCATTCCTGCTTTCTCGCCATACCCCTTGATCCCCCTAGTAGTAAGGACCTCATCTAACTCCTTTTTGAATATATTTAGTGAATTGGCCTCAACAACTTTCTGTGGTAGAGAATTCCACAGGTTCACCACTCTCTGGGTGAAGAAGTTCCTCCGCATCTCGGTCCTAAATGGCTTACCCCTTATCCTTAGACTGTGACCTCTGGTTCTGGACTTCCCCAACATTGGGAACATTCTTCCTGCATCTAACCTGTCTAACCCCGTCAGAATTTTAAATGTTTCTATGAGGTCCCCTCTCATTCTTCTGAACTCCAGTGAATACAAGCCCAGTTGATCCAGTCTTTCTTGATAGGTCAGTCCCGCCATCCCGGGAATCAGTCTGGTGAACCTTCGCTGCACTCCCTCAATAGCAAGAATGTCCTTCCTCAGGTTAGGAGACTAAAACTGTACACAATACTCCAGGTGTGGCCTCACCAATGCCCTGTACAACTGTAGCAACACCTCCCTGCCCCTGTACTCAAATCCCCTTGCTATGAAGGCCAACATGCCATTTGCTTTCTTAACCGCCTGCTGCACCTGCATGCCAACCTTCAATGACTGATGTACCACGACACCCAGGTCTTTTTGCACCTCCCCTTTTACTAATCTGTCACCATTCAGATAATAGTCTGTCTCTCTGTTTTTACCACCAAAGTGGATAACCTCACATTTATCCACATTATACTTCATCTGCCATGCATTTGCCCACTCACCTAACCTATCCAAGTCGCTCTGCAGCCTCACAGCATCCTCCTCGCAGCTCACACTGCCACCCAACTTAGTGTCATCCGCAAATTTGGAGATACTACATTTAATCCCCTCATCTAAATCATTAATGTACAGTGTAAACAGCTGGGGCCCCAGCACAGAACCTTGCGGTACCCCACTATTCACTGCCTGCCATTCTGAAAAGTACCCATTTACTCCTACTCTTTGCTTCCTGTCTGACAACCAGTTCTCAATCCATGTCAGCACACTACCCCCAATCCCATGTGCTCTAACTTTGCACATCAATCTCTTGTGTGGGACCTTGTCGAACGCCTTCTGAAAGTCCAAATATACCACATCAACTGGTTCTCCCTTGTCCACATGATCCACCCCGACCAGTCCTACACGGTCCCGGGCCGGACAATCCACGATAACATCCATCTGGTCCGGGACCTCATCCATTACTCCCAGGAGGCTGGTCTGTCGGTCGCCTTCCTATCCCTCGACCAAGAGAAGGCGTTCGACAGGGTGGATCACGACTATCTGCTCGGAACTCTGCGCGCTTTCGGGTTCGGGATGCATTTCGTCACCCGGATCCGACTTCTGTACGCCGCCGCGGAGTGTCTGATTAAGGTTAACGGGTCCTTGACGGCGCCCCTTCGCTTTGGGAGAGGGGTGCGCCAGGGATGCCCCATGTCCGGCCAGTTATATGCCGTCTGCGTGGAGCCTTTCCTGCGCCTCCTGCGGACGAGGTTGATGGGACTGGCTCTGCAAGGGCCGGGCGTGGTGGTCGTCCTCTCGGCTTACGCCGATGACGTGCTCCTCGCGGTAGAGGATCCCGCTGACCTGCGGAGGATGCGTGAGTGCCAGGAGATTTACTCGGCCGCATCCTCCGCCAGAATCAACTGGGAGAAATGTTCCGGGCTCCTGGTGGGTCAGTGGTGGGTGGACTGCCTGCCGGAGGAGCTCAGGCCTTTTGCCTGGAGCACGACCCATCTCCTCTATCTGGGAGCCTACCATAGCCCCGACGAGGAAGCCTGGCCGGCGAACTGGCAGGAGCTGGAGGCCAAGGTCGCCGCTCGCCTAGGGCGCTGGACAGGACTGCTCCGAGTGCTGTCCTACAGGGGTCGAGCGCTAGTCATAAACCAGCTGGTGGCCGCCATGTTGTGGTACCGGCTGGTCACTTTGACCCCTCCCCCTGCGTTTGTCGCCAAGATACAGAAGAAGCTGGTGGACTTCTTCTGGAACAACAGGAAGCACTGGGTCTCTGCGGCGGTCTTGAGGCTCCCGCTTGGGGAGGGCGGTCAGTCGTTGGTGTGCGTCAGCACCCAGCTCGCGACTTTCCGTCTTCAGACCCTGCAGAGATACCTTTACGCTGAGCCCCCTCCTAGGTGGCGTGCTCTGGCGATGTATTTCTTCCTCCAACAGCACGGCCTCAACTACGACACGCAGCTCCTGTTTGTGAGTGTGGGGGGGCGTCAGGACCGCCCTCCGGGAGCTGCCTGTCTTTTACAAGGAACTCATCAGGGTCTGGAACAAAGTCTCCACCAAGCGCAGCTCTCCACCGGCTGGAGTGGCGGCTGTCCTGCAGGAGCCGCTGCTCGGGAATCCGTACCTCCACGACCGAGGTTTCAGGTGGCGGTCGGACGAGAGGGCTGTGGCTGGTGAGGTGACCAAGGTCAGGGACCTGCTCAGTGGCGGAGGAGCGGGCTGGATGGCGCCAGACACGCTGGCGCGGCGCCTAAATTCTGCCAACGTCCGCCATGCGGCCGATGCCATCGAGTTGCTAAAGACAGCTCTGGGCCCCGACTCTGTTAGGTGCATCGAGGAGGCTCAAGCACGTGGGGAGATCCCGTCCGAACTGACCCCCGTCCGGACGGAATTCCTCATTGGCGCCAAACCCCGGAACCTCCCTCGGGAGCCGGCGCCTCACAACTTGAGCCGCCTCGGGGAAATCCCCTCTGTGCCTTTCAGTTCCGCGCGGAGGGGTTTCCTGTACGGGCTGCTCCTACACACTCTCAACTTTGCCATCCTCGCCTACCGTCTGGACACGCCATGGCGTACCATCTTGCCATCCGGAGGAGGTGAGGGTCCCCGATGGAGGGCACGCTCTCTACGTGGATGTCCTCCCAGTATTTATCGGGGACTTGGCCTGGAGGGTGGTGCACGGAGCAGTCCCGTGCAATAAATTTTTAAGCCGGTTCACGGACTCCCAGGCCGCATGCAATTTCTGCGGTCTGGAAGAGTCCGTGTTCCATGTTTTTATGGAATGCACGAGGTTGCAGCCCGTTTTATTATTTAAAGGGGCTGCTCCTGAAATTCTGGCTGCACTTCAGTCCCACACTCCTGATCTTTAGACACCCTGTGCGGAGGGGAGCGGGTAGGTCCGAGGGCCTCCTCGTAGGACTGCTCCTGGGCACGGCCAAGGGTGCCATCAGCCAGTCTAGGCAGCGGGCGGTTGAGGGGGTCGTTCAACCTGACTGCCTGCCTCTCTTCCGCGCGTACATCCACGCCAGGGTGTCCTTGGAGATGGAGCACACGGTGTCCACCGGTACGCTCGCGGCCTTCCGCGAGAGGTGGGCACCGGAGGGACTGGAGTGCATCATCACGCCTGGCAACCAAATTTTAATTTGATTTTATGTTTTTTAAGTTAATTTGTTTTAATTGCCGGGGCTTTTAGTGTCCCCCTCCCCTTTTATAGGGTCACTTGGAAAAAAAAAATTCGATTCTGTGCCAAAAAAAAAAGAAAAAACAAAGGCATTGTAAATGTTGGTGTTTCCCCCAGATCGGGGGGCACGGTTTAATGTTTTTATGTTTACTCCTAAAAGATTTTCATGCACAAGGACCCCCAGGTCCCTCTGCACCGCAGCATGTTGTAATTTCTCCCCATTCAAATAATATTCCCTTTTACTGTTTTTCTTTCCAAGGTGGATGACCTCACATTTTCCGACATTGTATTCCATCTGCCAAACCTTAGCCCATTCGCTTAACCTATCCAAATCTCTTTACAGCCTCTCTGTGTCCTCTACAAAAGCCGCTTTCCCACTAATCTTTGTGTCATCTGCAAATGTTGTTACACTACACTCTGTTCCCTATTCCAGGTCATCTATGTATATTGTAAACAGTTGTGGTCCCAGCACCGATCCCTGTGGCACACCACTAACCACCGATTTCCAACCCGAAAAGGACCCATTTATCCCGACTCTCTGCTTTCTGTTAGCCAGCCAATTATCGATCCATACTAATACATTTCCTCTGACTCCGCGTACTTTTATCTTCTGTAGTAACCTTTTGTGTGGCACGTTATTGAATGCCTTTTGGAAATCTAAATACACCACATCCATCGGTACACCTCTATCCACCATGCTCGTTAACATGATTTCCCCTTCATGAATCCATGTTGCGTCTGCTTGATTGCACTATTCCTTTCTAGATGTCCCGCTATTTCTTCCTTAATGATAGTTTCAAGCATTTTCCCCACAACAGATGTTAAACTAACCAGCCTATAGTTACCTGCCTTTTGTCTGCCCTATTTTTTAAACAGAGGCGTAACATTAGCTGCTTTCCAATCCGCTGGTACCTCCCGAGTCCAGAGAATTTTGGTAGATTATAACAAATGCATCTGCTATAACTTCCGCCATCTCTTTTAATACCTTGGGATGCATTTCATCAGGACCAGGGGACTTGTCTACCTTGAGTCCCATTAGCCTGTCCAGCACTACCTCCCTAGTGATAGTGATTGTCTCAAGGTCCTCCCTTCCCACATTCCCGTGACCAGCAATTTTTGGCATGGTTTTTGTGTCTTCCATTGTGAAGACCGAAGCAAAATAATTGTTTAAGGTCTCAGCCATTTCCACATTTCCCATTATTAAATCCTCCTTCTCATCTTCTAAGGGACCAACATTTACTTAGTCACTCTCTTCCGTTTTATATATCGGTAAAAGCTTTTACTAGCTGTTTTTATGTTTTGCGCAAGTTTACTTTCGTAATCTATCTTTCCTTTCTTTATTGCTTTCTTAGTCATTCTTTGCTGTCGTTTAAAATTTTCCCAATCTTCTAGTTTCCCACTAACTCGCTATGAAGGCCAACATGCCATTTGCCTTCTTCACCACCTGCTGCACCTGTATGCCAACCTTCAATGACTGATGTACCATGACACCCAGGTCTCGTTGCACCTCCCCCTTTACCAATTTGTCACCATTCAGATTATAATCAGCCCTCCTGTTTTTACCAGCAAAGTGGATAACCTCACATTTATCCACATTATACCGCATCTGCCATGTATTTGCCCACTCACCTAACTTGTCCAAGTCACCCTGCAGCCTCTTAGCATCCTCCTCACAGCTCACACTGTCACCCGGCTTAGTGTCATCTGCAAACTTGGAGCTATTACATTCAATTCCTTCGTCTAAATAGTTAATGTATATTGTAAATAGCTGGGGTCCCAGCACTGAACCTTGCGGTACCCCACTAGTCATTGCCTGCCATTCTGAAAAGGACCCATTTATTCCTACTCTCTGCTTCCTGTCTGCCAACCAGTTCTCTATCCACATCAGTACACTACCCCCAATACCATGTGCTTTAATTTTGCACACTAACCACTTATGTGGGAACTTGTCAAAAGCCTTTTGAAAGTCTAAATACACCACATCCACTGGCTCCCCCTTGTCCACTCTACTAGTTACATCCTCAAAAAATTCTAGAAGATTTGTCAAGCATGATTTCCCTTTCATAAATCCATGCTGACTTGGACCGATCTTGTCATTGCTTTCCAAATGCGCTGCTATTACATCTTTAATAATTGATTCCAACATTTTCCCCACCACCGATGTCAAGCTGACCAGTCTATAATTCCCTGTTTTCTCTCTCCCTCCTTTTTTAAAAAGTGGTGTTACATTGGCTACGCTCCAGTCCATAAGAACTGATCCAGAGTCTATAGAATGTTGGAAAATAACCACCAATGCATCCACTGTTTCTAGGGCCACTTCCTTAAGTACTCTGGGATGCAGACTATCAGGCCCTGGGGATTTAGCGGCCTTCAATCCCATCAATTTCCCTAACACAATTTTCTAACTAATAAGGATTTCCTTTAGTTCCTCCTTCTCGCTAGACCCTCGTTCCCCTAGTATTTCCGGAAGGTTATTTGTGTCTTCCTTAGTGAAGACAGAACCAAAGTATTTGTTCATTTGGTCTGCCATTTCTTTGTTCCCCATTATGACTTCACCTGATTCTGACTCCTCGAGTTTCTTTGGCGGGAGCACGACGAAGCCAAGCGCAAACAACGGAAGGAGCGCACGACAACCCAAGCACCCGTCCTTCCAACCACCATCTGCCCCACCTGTGACAGAGACTGTAGGTCCCGCATTGTACTCATCAGTCACCTGAGAACTCATATTAGTGTGGAAGCAAGTCATCCTCGACTCTGAGGGATTGCCTAAGAAGAAGAGAATCCATTTATTTGCCGTAGAGCGTGTCAGTCACCTGGCGAATGCAGCAATGGTGCATATATCGCCTACAGGAGATTGGAAGGTGCCTGTAGCATAGAAGTTCTGCGTTACTGTCACTTTCACTGCCACTGAGAGCGAGGTCCTAGTGCCGATATTAGCTGCTATCCGCAGGAGGTTGCAAAAGTCCGTGACCACCTCCTTGCGGAACGTCAGCCTTCTTAAGCTTTGCTTCTCAGACACCTCAAGATAAGAGTAATGCACACGGTAAACCCTGCGTGTGTATGGCCCCCTGCCTCGCCATCTGGGACCTCTCCTCTGGGGAGGATCCACATTTGCCCTAAGCTGTCTCTGCCTTGCAAGTTGGCATCGCAGGACAACGTGGTGAGCCATCGCTACCCCATCACTTGGCACAGGTCACAGCGAAATGGAGATTTCAAATTTATTCGATATGGAAGACAATGTGTCCCAGATACTAGTAGTCAACCTGACGAATCAACAGCATTATGACACCAACACTCTACTTTCTGTGTGAGCATCAAACGCTGCACTGACTGAGACCTCTGAGCCCCGGCTGCAACTCCCTTTAAATAACACCCTGGATTAGTTTCTCCGCCTTGTGCAGTCCAACTTTTTCAGGCATCATGGACGCCAACCATTAAGTGAGGCAGCAAAAGAGACTGCGGCGAGGAGGGTGCCAAGGAGGCTTGTACGTGCACTGACATCATGATTTCCTTGGCGTTAGCTGACGGTACATTATGTTTTAACGCCCTTCAAAAATTACCACCAAATTTCGCATCAGGCGTGAACAGCACCAATCGCCACTCCCAACTGCCTAACTCCCAGTTAACACGTAACACGAGCGTTATCAGCATTCGTTAGCAACCGAATTTCGACCCCAAAGAGTGTTAAAGCTCAGAATGTCCATTTAATGTGGGATTTTAGAAAAATGGCTTGACCTCACTTACATTTTTGCATGTGAGCTTTATTAAAGTTTAATAATCTATAGTATAAAGAAAGGCGGGGGAATTATTGTCAGCCGGTATTATCTTTGTATTCCTGACTACATAAACAAGAATTTAAAGGTCATGCAAACAAAGAAGAAAATGGTGTAAAAACTTTTCTGATAGAATATTATTACAGTTGGGAAATAGAGACTTGTTTGTTAAGGCCCTGGTTATTTATCACTTGCCCTGTTTTGCTTATAGTTTAGAGCATTAGTTTAGGGCATTAGTGATATCAAATAGTAAAATGTTAAAATTAAAGGAGCTATATATGAATGCACAAATCATTCATAACAAGATAGATGAATTAATGGCAAAAATAGATATACATTAGTTTGATTTATTAGCCATTACTGAAACGTAGTTGCAGGGTGACCAAGGTTGGGAACTAAATATTCCAGTGTACTTGGCTTTCAAAAATAATGGAAAAAGAGGTAGCCCTGATAATAAAGGATGAGATAATGACAGTAGTGAGAAAGAATCTTAGCCAAGAAAATCAGGATGTAGAATCAGTATGGGTGGAGCTAATAATTGGCAAAGCATTAAAAACACTGATGGGAGCAGTTTATAGGCCCCCTGACAGTAGTTACATTGTTGGACAGAGTATAAATCAGCAAATTAGAGGAGCATGTAACAGGGGTAATGCAATAATTGTGGGGGGGGGGGGGGGGTGACTTTAACCTTCATATAGACTGGGCAAAACAAATTGGCAAACGTAGTTTGGAGGACAAGTTCATGGAATGCCTTCAAGGCAGTTTTCTGGAACAATATGTTGAGGAACCAACCAGGGAACAGGTTATTTTAAATGTAGTATTGTGTAATGAAATGGGGTTAAGTAGTAATCTTATAGTAAATGATCCTCTGAACATAATATGATAGAATTTCATATTGAGTGTGAGAGTGATGTGGTTCAGTCTGAAACAAAGGTCTTAAATTTAAACAGAGCCAACTATGTAGGTTTGAGGGGCGAGTGGCTAAGGTAGATTGGGAAATTAGATTAAAAGATATGATGGTAGTTAAATAATAGTGAACATTTAAAGAAATAATTCATAATTATCAACGAATATACATTCCCTTGAGGAATAAAAATTCCACATAAAAGGTGGTCCAACCGTGGCTAACTAGAGAAGTTAAGCATGCTGTTAAATTTTTAAAAAGAGGCGTATAATGATCCAAAAAGTGTAATAAGCTTGACGATTGCGGTGGAGGGGAGGGAGTTGAAATCAGAAAAGAGTGACCAAGAAATTGAGAATACTGCAAGGATCAGTGCTTGGGCCTCAGCTATTTAAAATCTATATCAATGATAGATGAGGGTACCGAGTGTAATATATCCAAGTTTGCTGATGATACAAAGCATTGGGATTAATTAAGAATTGCCCTTTCTCAGTTTGGAATAGTCTTGATCGATTAGGAGGCCACCAATTTACATGTTTTAATTGGTTGTACACCTTGTCCATCAGATACAATAGACAATTCTCAGGTTTTACATCATTGGTTTCTTCAATAAGCTATGTGTGGCAAAGAGACAGACACTTTTTTTTTACAGCACACTGTTTCATAGGTAATAAAACTCGTGATATTATTCCTTTGCTACAAATTAAAGCAGAGAGAATAAATTAAGGTATTATACTGTTCTCTGGAATTACAGTTCAGTGGCCATTGTTGCATTGATGTAAAGCAGTTTTAGATGGCATCAATACAAAATTGGCAGTATTTGCTGATATGGTGATTGCTGGGCAGTGAGTCACTCGCACTCACCTGGATGTGCTCACCCCACCTTTATTCCTGGGTTAGCCTGATTAACATTCTCACATGCTTAATATGAGTAATGCCTTTTGAGCTGGCAATTTGTGGACAGAGAAGCCCTACTGCTGCAGGGGTAAAGGTCATTTCTGTTTCTTCAAAGTATAGTCTTCATATATTTCCAGTTACAGGACACCCTCATTTTAGATAGGGCAATAAGAATCTTTGAATAAATCCGTAAACATTTAAAGTTGTAATTTTAAGACACAGAATTTAAATTCATTTATTGAAAGACTCTCCTCATAGACCCCTATAAATTAACACAGCTTATACTTGTCATAACAACATCTTGCATTTATAGAGAGCCTTTAACGTAGTAAAACATCCCAAGGCGCTTCACAGGCGCATTATCAAACAAAATATGACATTCAGCCACATAAGGAGATATTTGGAAAGATGACCAAGAACTTTGTCAAATAGGTAGGTTTTAAGGAGAGTCTTAAACGAGGAAAGAAAGGTAGAGAGGCCGAGAAGTTTAGGGGGGGGGGGGAGTTGCAGAGTTTGGGGACCATGCAGCTGAAGGCACTGCCGCCAGCATTGGTTACAGCACCAACATACGGTACTCCAAAACTTAATTACAACCATTTTTCTATATTCTTAATTAACTTTCGTTTTGTCGGCCTGACAGTTCGATAAAAGTAATAAAGGATGGAGGCAGGTCGGATTTTAGACGAGGTCGAGGGCATCAATATCCCAACATAGAAACGTTCGTATTCTTTAGTTTCGACAAAAGATTGACGAGATGCGTTGAGACCTTCAGTTTACAACCTGTCCTACTGAATATCAGTGCGTGATCCTTCGTCTTTAGAGTTCATTTTCTTTTTGACGTGTGAAATTATAACTTTAATAGCCTCAGATAAACCCTCGCCCGTTTTGGCACAGCATGGCTGTACATACCAGTCTCGATCGGAGCAACATCTTTTCAACTGAAAACGTTTGGTGATTTCCTCTGCAGACAGCGCGGTGCTGAGATCTTGTTTGTTTGCCATTACCACCACAGGGATCCCTTTCAAACACTCGTGTTTTAATGTCCGTTCAAATTCCTTCCGGGAATCCTCCATGCGCCTCTTGTCCGCACTGTCCACAACAAACACAAGCCCATCCGTGTCCGGGAAATAATACGGCCAGTGTTGTCGCATCGTGTACTGCCCTCCAACATCCCAAACTGTAAGCGCAACTCTTCGATCACGCTCCAGCATTTCCACGTTGAAGCCTATAGTCGAGACTGTGAGAAACTCAGTATTACTGAATTTTAGTTTGTACAACAAAGTGGATTTGCCCGCAGCATCCAGGCCCAACATTAATATACGAGCTTGTTTCGCTTTAGATTCTCTGGAGTTTGACAAACCCATTTCAACAATGTATCTCTGTGCTGTAACTATTCTGCCGCTGACAATTTACCGCCAGATGTTTGGGGGTATTCTGCGAACAAGGATACTTCCGTGTCTCAGCCTCAGACCTGTGAAGCATACTGGCATCCTGATATAAAGTAAGCACCTGCGGCTATTTGTACAGTGCCTCTTTATCAAATACTGTCAGAGATACGAGGGATGTTTGGTTTGGGCCGCTGATGTTGAAACACCTTAGCAGAGGGCTGGCTGGAGCAATGTGTGTGTGTGTGGCATAAGGGGGAAAGTACATCCAGATAAACAAACAACCACCTTTCAGAGAGTTGCCTAATAGTCAGGTTTCGAAGTGCACTTAAAAAGTATCTTCCAGCATGCAGTAAAAGGGACCTTCCAGGGAACAAGGAAATGGCAGAACAATTAAATAAATACTTCGGTTCTGTCTTCACGTAAGAGGACACAAATAACGTCCCAGAAATGCTTGGGAACCAAGGGTCTTGTGAGCAAGAGGAATGAAAGGAAATGATTATTAATAAGAAAATAGTCCTGTAGAAACTAATTGGACAGAAGGCCGATAAATCTCCAGGGCCTGATGATCTGCATCCCAGGGTACTAAAAGAAGTAGCCATGGAAATAGTAGATGCATTGGTTGTCATCTTCCAAAATTCTATAGATTATGGAACAGTTCCTGCAGATTGGAGGGTGGCAAATGTAAGCCCACTATTTAAAAAAAGGAGGGAGAAAGAAAACAGGGAACTACAGACTGGTTAGCCTAACATCAGTAGTAGGGAAAATGCTAGACTCTATTACAAAGGATGTGATAACAGCACAGAGATAATATCAACAGGATCAAACAAAGTCAACATGGATTTATGAAAGGAAAATCATGTTTGACAAACCTACTGGCGTTTTTTGAGGATGTAACTGATAAGGGAGAACCAGTGGATGTAGTGTATTTGGATTTTCAGAAGGCCTTTGATAAAGTCCCACATAAGGGGCCCAAGTTTCCACAAGAAAAAAAACGGGCGCCCCTCCGAGCTGGGCGCCCGTTTTTCGCGCCTAAAACAGCGCCTAAAAAAATCCTCGGTAGTCTCCACCGACTTACAGGTCCTGTGGCACTCGGCGCAGCCGGCACGAGCTGTGGGGGGGCGGAGCCAGGTCCCTGTGCTGAAAACAGTGCCGGGACCTCTGCACATGCGCGCTACAGTGGGCACGCAAGTGCAGTAGCTCCAGGCGCCGAACTGTGTGGGAGGGGCCCGTAGCACGCAGCCCCTAGCCCTGGCCCAATGGCCTCACTGGGGCTGCGTGAATGAGGCTCCTCCCACGGCCAGCTCCTGCTCCCCGCCCGACCAGACCCGACACTCGCTCCCACACCCGCCGACCAGACCCTACCCGACCCGACACCCGAGACCCGCTCCCCCCCGCCCCGACCCGACACCCGCTCTTCCCCCCCCTCCGCCCCGACCCGACACCCGAGACCCGCTCCCCCCCGCCCCGACACCCGCTCTTCCCCCCCCCCCCCGCCCCGACCCGACACCCGAGACCCACTCCCCCCCGCCCCGACAGAGACCCGAGACCTGCTCTCCCCCCCGCCCTGACCCGAGGCCCGCTCCCCGACCCGAGGCCCGCTCCCCCCCCCCGACCCGACACCCGCTCCCTCCCCCCGACCCGACACCCGCTCCCCCGACCCCCCCCCTCTCTCTCTCTCTCTCTCTCCCTCCCTCTCTCCCCTCTCTCCCTCCCTCCCCTCTCTATCTCTCTCTCTCCCTCCCCTCTCTCTCTCTCTCTCCCTCCCTCACTCAGCAGCACGAACAGCTGCAGAATTCTCCCTGGCTGAAGCACTTTCACACAGGTAGGAAGATGGTTTATTTAATCTTTTCTTGGCTTATAAATGTTTATTCAGGTTGGATTTATTTGTATAATATTTGTAGAAGTATAAATAAGGATTTATTGTCAAATTTAATGAGTTCCCTTCCCCCCCACCTCGTTCTGGGCGCCTAATTTGTAACCTGCGCCTGATTTTTTAATGTGTAGAACAGGTTTTTTCAGTTCTACAAAAATCTTCACTGGCGCCATTCTACTTTAGTTTGGAGTACATTTTCACTGTGGAAACTTTCAAATCAGGCGTCAGTGGCCGGACACGCCCCCTTTTGAAGAAAAAATTCTGTTCTAAACTAGAACTGTTCTACCCGACTAGAACTGCAGAAAAAAAAATGTGGAGAATTGCGATTTCTAAAATAGTCCGTTCTCCACCAGTTGCTCCTAAAAATCAGGCGCGAATCATGTGGAAACTTGGGCCCAAGAGGTTAGTGTGCAAAATTAAAGCACATAGGATTGGGGGTAATGTACTGGCATGGATTGAAAATTGGTTAACTGACAGGAAACAGAGAGTAGGAATAAACGGGTCTTCTTCGGGGTGGCAGACAGTGACTAGTGGGGTACCACTATTCACAATACATATAAATGATTTGGCTGAGGGAACCAAATGTAATATTTCCAAGTTTGCTGATGACACAACACTAGGTGGGATTGTGAGTTATGAGGAGGATGCAAAGATGCTGCAAGGTGATTTAGATAGATTGAGTGAGAAGGCAAACACATGGCAGATGCAGTATATCATGGATAAATGTGAAGTTATCCACTTTGGTAGGAAAAACATAAGGACAAAGTATTATTTAAATGGTGATGGCTTGGAAAGTATCAATGTACAGAAGGACCTGGGTGTCCTTGTACACCAGTCATTGAAAGCAAACATGCAGGTGTAGCAAGCAGTTAGGAAGGCAACTGGTATGCTGGCCTTCATTGCAAGAGGATTTGAGTATAGGAGCAAGGATGTCTTGCTACAGTTATGCAGGACCTTGGTGAGACCGCACCTGGAGTACTGTGTGCAGTTTTGGTCTCCTTACCTAAGAAAGGATATACTTGCCATAGAGGGAGTGCAGCGAAGGTTCACCAGACTGATTCCAGGGATTGCAGGACTGTCGTATGAGAAGAGATTGGGTAGACTAGGCCTGTATTCATTAGAGTTTAGAAGAATGAGAGAGGATCTCATTGAAACGTTTAAAATTCTGACTGGGTTGGATAGACTGGATGTGGGGAGGATGTTTCCCCTGGCTGGGAAGTCTAGAACTAGGGGTCACAGTCTCAGGATACGGGGTAGGAAATTTAGGACTGAGATGAGGAGAATTTTTTTCACTCAGAGAGTGGTGATGCTATGGAATTCTCTACCGCAGAAGGCTGTGGAGGCCAAGTTACTGAATATATTTAAGAGGGAGATAGATAGATTTCTAGAAACAAAAGACATCAAGGGGTATGGGGGAAAAAGTGGGAATATGGTGTTGAGATATGTCTAGATCATATTGAATGGCGGCGCAGACTCAAAGGGCCGAATGGCCCACTACTGCTCCTATTTTCTATGTTTCTATGCTGTAGCAACCTGTTTCATTTTTTCTCTTGAAATTGTATGATATGCATCTATGGATTTATTCTCTGGTATATACTGCATAACAAAATTGTAGAAATGTTGGAAATAAACTCCAATCGTCTTTCAAACAGTAACACATATAACCAAATCATATTTTCCATATACAATCCATGTACATATCTTCTACATACTGAAAGTGCAGCCTCTGACCCTTCAACTCTCCTGATTTTCAAATATATTTTATCAAATCAAAATGCAATCCGATAAAATTGATAAAAGTTAAGTTATATACGGCTAGACTTTCCCTAAAGACCCTCAATGCCCGATTGCCCGCTGAGAAGAACCGCTTACATTTGGCGAAAAAAGCGGGTGAGAATTTCCATTTTAATGTTCAAAAATAAGTAAAACTAATGGCCCGGTGAGAAAATGGGCGTTGCACACTCATTGTCAGCGTTTTTCTCGGCGGGTAAGTGGAAAGTTAGCAATGTGGACAGTCGTTACCGGAATGGACGGTAAGTAGTAAAAATTTAGTCCGAAGCTACGGTTGGGCCTAGGGAGGGGGGATAACTTTAAAAAAAAATTTCCGTACAAAGAAATAAATACGTACAAAGCATGCCCAAGACAATTTTAACCCTAATCGCTGTTTTAAAATTTAAAAAAAATAATGAAAAAACCTTTAACTTAACCTTTCTTTGCAGGGTCCCCCCTTACCGCCCTGTCTAAGCAGCTTTTATAGGACGGGTCTCTTGGCGATCTGGACATCGGCAGTTGAGGCCAAACTTAAACCCTGGCGGTTGTTCTCGGTGTTGTACATGGGCGGTTTGGTCCCGGCGGGCGACTTCAGATGTGGACGATACCAAGGCAAAAACTTACTTGGAAGCTCTTGCCGGGCAGAAAACTAGTTGTAACGCCGAGAAAATCGCCGACAATGAAGCCGAAAGTCTAGCCCATAATACCCTTACATAGCTCTATTTAAAAAATAAATATTATAGTCGCATTTTCTTAAGGCTTTAATTGTCGCTACAAGCAGTCTTTAAACTTTACAACGTAAGATTTTGAAGACCGACGTCAATTTTCATTCTTTTACATTTGATGGAGTTTGAAGAATATTACAAATCTCTGGCTTGAAATCAGGCGCAGTCTTCGTTTCAATACATATAACATACTATTAGCGCTCGTCTGGCATTACTTTGCCTCTGATCACAAAGTATTAGTAAGTGTAGTAAATTGACCACCCCCATGTAAAATTTATTAAAAATACATGTGGGTATGAATGAAAATCCAAGCGTTTCAGGGAAAGAAAAGTCAAACTCTCAATTTTATAACAGTGTCACTCACAGAAAGGGCAACAGCTGGAGTTGGTGAGCCCAGATCAAGGGGGGTTAATAAATATAGGAGTCACTAACAGATCAAATGGAGAATTTAGGAGGATTCTTTTTTTACACAGAGAGTGAAGAATGTGAAACTCTGGAACTGGCTGCCACGTAGAATGGTTGAAACAGACAACAAATTGATAGGTTTAAAGGGGAGCTCTATGCACACATGAGGGAGAATGGAATGGAGGGATATGGGGGCAGGGTGGGAAGAGGTCATTAGAGTGGGAGGAGGATCCTGCGGAGTTCAAACACGGCATAGACCAGTTGGGCCGAATGGTCCATTTGTGTGCTGTAGATTGTAATTCTATGTAGTTACTGTGTTTGAAATGTAGGTTAGGAGACTCTCAAAGAAATTGTCCACCATGCCTTAAACAAGAAACCACCAATGTATAACGCAGGTTATGAAGCAAATAAGTCATGCTGATCTGCTGGAAACCTTTCAGGAAACAACTAAAGCAGTGACTATGACTCACCAAGGATGATTCTTTTGTATGAATTATTTAACGTGTTGATAAATAGAGAACATCTGAATAACACAAGTTTCTACCTGCATCGGTTGAGCAGTGTGTCTTTAACCAAGTACTTCCATCTTGATGAATGGATCCTGAAAGATTGTGTCTTTTAAACAATGGTGTACATCCTCAAGGGTGAATGGGCAGCCAGAAATCCTGAAATGTAGGAATTGTGCTGGGGCACTGCTCCATCAGTGTTGGGTGAGGGATGAATGTTGGCCACAGCACCATTGTATTGCTGCCACAGCACCATTTACATTTATTTGAACAGGGAGCGGGGGCCTCATTTTAACATCTTATCTGAAAAAGAAGACCTCTACCAATGCAGCACTCCCTCCTTATTACTGCAGTGTGAGGCTAGATCAAGTCCTGGAGTGGGGCTTGAACCCATAACTTTCTAACTAAAAGGCAAGAGTGCTATTAAATGAGCCAAGCTCATATGTATAAACAGATCTGCCAAGCACCATTTTTTAAAAGGTAAGAATCACTCATATTGATTTAAAAATATACACCAATGATTTCCCCTGGGTTTTCCCAATCTCCTGCCATAACTTCAGCATATATTGGTGGAAAATCCTGGAGAAATGATGGGAACTATCAATTGTGTCATTTTTCCTGGGTTTCTGCTGATCTTCACCCAAAGGTAAGGTGGGAAATTGGGGAATCCCTATGGAAATTCTTCCTTGTTAACTTATTTTGATGTATGCCATTCTAAAAATAAAAGGAGCTTAAATATATTTGTAATTGGTATCATTTTTACTGATTATAAATATTATTCCTAACATGTCTCCATTGTTGCCAGGTCTGTGTATAAGTTTTCCAAATTGAAAAATAGGATGCATAATGGGTTGTAAAAAATAAAAGGACAATGTAAGTACAAGCTTGGAAGCACAACTAACATATATATTTAATATAAAATTAGATTAAAGTCAATGAAAGTTATAAATACCACTTGAATCATTTGTCCATCTGCGCTAGGACAGGTCCTAAGTCAAGCCTCACACCTGAGATTCTTGAGCCACTTACTAGGAAAGAGGAGCTGATGTGGTTAGAATGTGGAACTCGAGTCGCTACCATAGGAAGTGTTTGAGGCAAATAGCTTAAATGCGTTCAAAAGGAAACTAGACGAGTACATGAGAGAAAAGGGAATAGAAAGATATGCTGAAAGGCTGGGATGAGACAAATGGAATGGGAGACGTGTGGATTATAAACACCAGCACAGACTAATTGGGCCAAATGGCCTGATTCTGTGCTGTATATTCTATGTAATTCTATGAAGTGGTTTTGCATTGCCTTCTTCACAGTTTTTACCTTCAGAGTACCTACTGCTAGATAGGCAGCTTCGATGCCAGACCAGCAGGTAGATCCTGGAGAGGAAGTGAAATAGAAGGGGGAGAGCCTGAGTCAGCAGCATCTTGTGTTTTTTTTCACTGAAATGGAAGTATGAATATATTTTTCTTACTTTTTTTGGGCCGCCTACATCACTCCCTTTAAGGACTGTTGATTAGGCTATTGAAGACTTGGAATAACTTTACAGATCATGTGTGGTGTAAGCTGCACCCATTTTCTGAGCAATTTTGATTGGGATATTACAACCTAAATTAGAACCTCAATTTTCACATGCAGAGTGCCTAACAACTATTTCAGGTGAGCACCCTGACCATTGCCAGCTTTAAATTTGGTAGCCAACTTATTTCTGGGGAGATCAGGGATGGGAGGTTGAAACATTAAATTCCCCCCCAGCTCCCCTGTGCACCTCCCCAACCCCGCCGACCCCCCAGCGCATACAAATTATTAATAGCTCCTTTTTTAATTGCTTGTAAATTAGGAAAGAGCTTCCACTAATTACAAAATTCTTGCTCCAGGCAGGGTGGAAGCCAAAGTATTCCTTTCATGAACAGTTGAGTCAGGAATCCTTGCCAAATTTGACAAATCAATGAGGAGTGATGCTAATCAAAATCCTTTATTGTTCAACCAGCAAAGACATGGAGCATATGACCAGATTCAATAAAACTCCCTGAGCTCTAATACATGCACCACCTGGTACCAGACTTTGGAAAATAATAATTAAAATGGGCAGAACTTCTGAATATAGCACACTTTGCAAAACACACCTCAATGATCTTTGAGCCCTTATTACAACAAATGCCATTGTTAAATCTATGACTCATTAAACAGGGACACTCCATAACATTTTCACATAAATGTGTTAGAAATGCAAGTTTGCCGCAGAAGGAATTTTACTTTGTAAGATGTTATTAAAATAGTTTTAATGTATTTAAAAAGGAGAAATGCTGTAAAAAAAACTTTACTAGTGCTAATATAAAATGTTATCTTAAAGGACAATTAAAAGAGTTAAAGATATGATTAACATCTCTTTTACTGGTGCTCTCACCCATTGCCCCTTTTACCGGTGCCCTCACCCATTACCCCTCTATCAGTGCCCTCACCCATTGCCTCTCTACCAGTGCCCTCACCCATTGTCCCTCTACCGGTGCCCTCACCCATTACCCCTCTACCGGTGCCCTCACCCATTACTCCTCTACCAGTTCCCTCACCCATTACCCCTCTACCGGTGCCCTCACCCATTACCCCTCTACCAGTTCCCTCACCCATTACCCCTCTACCGGTGCCCTCACCCATTACCCTTCTACCAGTTCCCTCACCCATTACCCCTCTACCGGTGCCCTCACCCATTACCCCTCTACCAGTTCCCTCACCCATTACCCCTCTACCGGTGCCCTCACCCATTACCCCTCTACCAGTTCCCTCACCCATTACCCTTCTACCAGTTCCCTCACCCATTACCCCTCTACCGGTACCCTCACCCATTACCCTCACCCATTACCCCTCTACCGGTGCCCTCACCCATTACCCCTCTACCAGTTCCCTCACCTATTACCCCTCTACCGGTGCCCTCACCCATTACCCCTCTACCAGTTCCCTCACCCATTACCCCTCTACCGGGGTCACTCATTCGTCACCTTGGTAAACAAACAATGTTGCCACAGATTAATCTATGTAACTTTAGAGTATGGACTTTGGAACATCAAACTCGTTAAATGTAACTAAGGTAATATCAGGGCAAAAAAACAGGCACATTTTGTTATTATCTTTTCAAAGACAACGACATAAAATCCAAGTAACACTGCTTGTTTGTTGACTTCTTATTTTTTTCAGTTTCTGTTTCAATAATTCTTAACTCCAACTGTCTTGTTTTATAGGGAATGTTTACTAAAGACTTAAATCTGTCATTGGAGCAAAGAAACAGCAGCTGAAACTCACCGTTCCCGAAGGGACGGCTACCGTGGAATTTGGATGGCCGACCGAAAAAATCGATCGGCTGCCGCAGTCGGGTACTTTTCCCTCCCCGAGCCATATTTAGCCCGGGGAGGATTTCGGTGGTGTTTACTTCCGCCAGAAATGGCGCGGTGAAGCCGCAGTAAAGGTGGGTTTGCAGCGATGAGCTCTGCAGCATTGGGGCCGCTGGAAAGGGACTAGCACAGCAAAATTCACCGAGGAAAAGGTAGGACTTTTCCCAGCAGTGCCCCCGCGAGGTTTTCGCTGTGATGCTCAAACGTGACGCCGCAGGGGCCCTTTGGTAGGTAAAAAGTTTTATTACTTATTATTGTTTTTATTTCATTTTTCAGCATGCATCCGCAGTATTTATCCTTGAAAAAGTTTTATTCATTATTAGTGTTTTTATTTTATTTTCCATGGTCTGCAGTATTTATCTCTTGATATAGTTTTATTAATTGTTTTGGCTCCATTAAACCTGTTGAGTGCTGCTCAGAGGTTTGCACATACCGCTGTACTTTTGTACAACTTTCAGGTCTGACTCTGGAGTCCTGTGGGCTGCAGAGACCTGCTTGGCAGGGTTCACCCTGAGGATGAGAAGAATGTTGGGAGGGCGACACCTGGTACACCTTCTCATAAGCAGGGTGGCACACAGGAAAAGGTGTCGCTGTCTGCACCATGCAGACAGGCAGCGGGAAAGGGAGGCAGCAGCCATGATTCATTCATTCTGCGCCAGACCAGTGTGCCCGCCGTCTTCACTGACCTGAATCAGGATTGAGGCTGGCTGCTTGGGGACAAGGGATATCCTCTGTTACTTGGCTGCTCACTCCTCTGCGGAACCCCAAAGCAGCGCCAGAGTATGCATACAATGTCGCTCATTGTGCCACCAGATGCATCATCGAGAAGTGTATAAGCATCTTTAAGCGCGCTCTGGTGGCACCTTGCAGTACTCTGCTCAACGGGTCTCCATAATTGTTGTGGTCTGCTGCATGCTGCACAACCTGCCCATGATGAGGGGACAATCGCTGGAAGTCGAGCCAGCAGTACCACCTGAGAAGTAGGAGGAGGAGGAGGCGCAGGAAGAGGAGGAGGATCCCCGTCGCCCCAGAACTAGGAGGCGTCGACCCATCATCACCCTGGAAGGGCCGTTGTAGACTGGCCAGCACCCTCCTGGGTGGGTGCGTCCTCTCGTATATGGAGGTGCCTGACACCTCCCTTGCAATCTCCCTCCATGCATCATGTACTGCCTGTCTGCCAGGTCTCCCCACGTCAGGAAACAGTATTCTTCTTCTCTCCTCCACACCGTCCATCAGTGTCTCCAGCTCCATATCAGTGAACCTGTTGGCTCTCCTCGCACCTCTTACACCAACTATCCTTCCAAACTCCTTCCCCCTCAGGGCCTTGCTGCAAACCCTGGCCAGCAGCTGGTTCATTAGAAACCCTTACCTGCATGCTGAATTTCTCAGTGGTGATAACACTCAAATTAAGACAGCCACACCGCTGAAAAATCCACGTTTGGAAAGGTTCCTTAGCGCAGGAACCCATTTGTTCACTTTTGGAGTTGAATATAGGGTGGTCCAGCCAAGAAAAAATTTCGGCGCTAATGACCACAAAAAGGTGGGGAGAGCACCAGCTTTCCAGCAGTACTCAATTTCGGGCCCACAAACTCATAAAATGAAAAGCATTAGTGGAATTACTGGCAGACAATGCAAAATGCATTTGACTTTGCCTCCTTCCTCCAAAATCTGCGGAACTTCATTAGCATTTCGTTGAAGAAAGCAATATTAAACAAAATAAATCTAGCAGTTTGTATTGGTTTCAATTGAATTTCAGATGTTTATGAGGGTGCAAATGGTCAACGGCAGTTGTGCAAAATGGGCTGATGGCGAATCAAAAGAATATTGGGCACATTGTAAAATGGGCTGCCGATTCGCTATTGGTTCATTTTGCGCTATTGGTGATGAGAAATCTCACCCGTAATGTATCAAATTTATGCTACTCTTCAATTGTTGCAATGTAAGCAGGGGACTGTATATAACATCTGTACAGCTTTGGCAGGAGGTGAGAGTAATGCTGCTGTTTTTTCCCCACCAAAGATGGTAAGATTGTTCTGTTACTTGTACGATTATATTTAATATCACACTAGGCTGTTATAAAATTTATTTATCACACTGTTTGTATCTTTACACTGTTTGGAAAACCTGATCATTGAAATGATGTTATTCTTCAGTGAAGTAGATTTTATTCATAATCATTGAATATTACTGGCACTTTATGGGCCAATGGCTCAGGTAACACCTCACAATTGGGCTAGACTTTCGCCTTCATTGTCGGTGATTTTCTTGGCGGTACAGCTGTTTTTCCACCCAACGAAAGTTTCCACTTAAGTATTTGTATGGTATTGCCCACATCTTAAGACGCCTGCTGGGACCAAACCGCCCACTTGCAACGCCGAGAACCAATGCCAAGGTGTAAGATTGGCCTCAACCGTCGATGTCTAGATCGCCGAGAGAACCGCCCTGTAAAAGCTGCTTAACAGGGCGGTAAGAGGGGATTCTGCAAAGAAAGGTAAGTTAAAGGTTCTTTATTTATTTTTTTTTAATTTTAAAACGGCGATTAGGTATAAAAGTGTCTTGGGAATGCTTTGTAAATTTAAAAAAAAAAAGTTTTCCCCCCTCCCGAGGCCCAACAGCAGCCTAGGACTAAATTTTAGTACTCACCGTCCATTCTGGTAACGACCGTCCATGTTACTAACTTTCTACTTAACCACCGAGAAAACCACCGACAATAAGTGTGCAACACCCATTTTCTCGCCGGGCGATTAGTTTTAATTACTTTAAACATAAAAATGGAAATTCTCGGCAGCATTACTCACCTAATGTTGGCGATTGCCCACTGAGAAGAACCGCTAACATTCACTGAGGGGCTAAAGGGAAAGTCTAACCCATTGGCTATTGTCTGCAGAGATGTGCATTGCATTTCCTCTCTTACATTGAAAGTAAGAAAGCATGGAATAAGAAAAGTCAATTTTGCTCACCGAACCCAAGCCTTCCATGGGCCTTGTTTAAAGTGCTCGATCTAAACTTATCTTTCTAATTCTTAATATGTTCCTAACCTAATGTTTATCCAACTCTTGTATTAGGTAGTAAATGAGACAGCATTAACTGCTATATATCCACGACTGTGTGGGAAAATGGAGATTATGGAGCAACTTAGCAGTAGATGCATCTGTTTAGGTAGTAATGAAAAGAAGGTGTGTATTAATGCCCTTTCCTAAACACGCACAATTGAACGTGCATTCCACCGAACGAGGGACCCCCACACCAGCGCTATTTAAAGGGATACATCCTACTTGCAGGTAAGTGGATTTTTTTCTCTTGTACTGGCTCTTACAGAGTTTATATTAATACTGGTTTGCTGGAAGACATTTATAAAGTTGTTAAAAGTGTGCAGGGCATGTTGCTGGACATTGAGAAGATGTTGGTGCCTGCTGCAAGGCCTCTGACTACACCACTTGTTCCCAGTCATGGCTCTACTTGGAGTCCCCCTCGCACTGCAGCATGACAGGGAGATGGAACAGAGGCAGCAAAGACAAGCTGTTCACAGAGGGAGGTGGAGGAGGAGGGGAAGAGGGATGAGGGCTCTCAGCAGGAAGCCATACCCACCTAGGATCTTCAGGGAGACTTCTCCTACCTGCACCTAAGCCAGGAACAATGTATTTGGAGGCTCCGCTTCACCAAGAAGGTGGTCACAGAACTCTGCCACGTCTTGGAACCAGACCTGCAGCCTCAGAGCAGGGCAACGACAGTGCTGCCAGTGGCCTACTAGGTCACCGGGCCCCTTTTTTTTAACCAGCGGATCATTCCAGGCTGGAACAGATGTCATAGCTAACATCTCCCAATTCACCGTTCATCGCTGCATCCTGGACGTCACAGAGGCTTTGTATACTAGGAGAAGAAACGTGGAAACGTCTTCACACGTGGATTTGCTAGGATATCGGGCTTCCCCATGGTACAGGGTGCCATCGACTGCACACATGTGGCTTTGTGGGCACCGCATATCAATGTTGTAATGTATCATAACCACAAAGGCTATCACTCACTTACTTGCTGTTAGTGTGCAACCATGCTCAGCACATCATGATGGAGAATGCCCAGTATCCTGGAAGCAGCCTGCGCCAGTCTGCTGTGCCAGTGATCTTCAAGCCACCATGTCAAATCCGAGGGTGGCTGCTTGGAGACAAGGGCTATCTGCTGTATACCTGGCTGATGACTCCCCTCCACAAACCCACTATTCGTGGCCAGCATTCATATAATTACAACTATGCTGCCACGAGAAACCTCATCAAGCAGACCATCGGGGTGCTCAAACAACAATTCCACTGCCTTGACCGTTTGGGAGGAGCGGGTGTCCTAATTTGTGGTGGTCTGCGGCATCCTCCATAAATTGACCATCATGAGGGTGCAGTTCTTGCACCAAGGATTCTGTGACCACCACAGGAGGAGGAGGAGGAAGAGAAAGAAGGGAGGAGGCAGCCTGCAAATCCCCATTTTGGATGGGCTGTCCGTGAGCGCATCATCAAACTCCGGTTCCCCTGAATGAAACCCCAGATCCCCATTGCCACCTTACCATCTCTCTGTCACAGATCATCACAGCCTCCTCTAGAGCACAATGCTGAAATGAAAGCCACTATAAAACAAACATAATTTATAAATGATAAATTCCAATATAACATTACAAGTCAACTAATCACCCTTGTGCAATCCTTTAGTGTCTGTCTTTGTTTGTTTTCCTATTCTGGTGCTCCTAAGCAGTGCTACACCAGTGGCTGCAGCTGCTGACTTTCTGTGGGGGACATGCAGATGGCCTTGCAGGATGAACTGGAACCTAAAAAGCCTGGCTGTAGGCTGCACCACCTTGGCATGAGTGGCAGCAGTCTGGGCTGGCTGTCTGACAGGCAACTGCAATGGCACTGGCGGAGTGGCAGTGGTGGAAGTATGAATGCTGTCATCCTGAGAGAGGACAGCAGGTTCTTGCCCTATGGAGCCACTGCCATTCCCCCAGTGTGGCACCTCAGCATTCCTAGCCATCTGTTGGAGGACAGGTTGCTGGACTGCTGTGAGACCCTGCAAGACCCTTTTCATACTTGTAAACCCAGCCATGATGGCAGCAAGTTGAGCCTGCTTGAAAGAAGTCTGAGCTTCCACTGCAGCACTCAGACGTTGGGTTGCTTCCACTTGTGCTGCAATGGAAGCTGTGACATTGCCCATCACACCCAGCATCATGTTTGGATCCACAAGTGCTTTAATAGAGATACCCATCACTTTCATCCTGAAACTCATGGGCTCCAAGCTCCACGTAAAGCCCCGGGCAACATTGGAGTCAAACTCCTCTGTGCTCCTAGACAGTGACAAGAGGTGCTCTTAGAGGTCTGCTGTTGCACCAAGCATTTCCGTGTGCATACCCTTCAGCCTTCTGAAGACTGCCCAGTAAAAATCTTCATCTGAGTCCTGTGCAGCAGAATTCAAGTGTGAGCTCGCCCTCAGGGGAGCTAGCACCTGCGCTACCCTTTCCCCCCGGCCTGCCTGCAGCCCACTCGTGCCTGGTGATTCACCATGTGCAGATACCGCTCTACACTACCCTCTAAAGTTCGCGCAGTTACATTTTCTGAGCTGGTGCCTGGGAGTGTCAGATCAAGTGCCTCTTCTTCTCCATCATCTTTCTCCTCTACTTTTTGCTGCACAGGCTGGGCTGCTGGCAGGAGAAAGGAGAAAGGTACAAGGGCCAGGTTGTGGTGAGGGGAGCGGGGGAAAGCAAGACTTGCAAGCTTGTATCATCAGCAGCTTGTAAGTGAGAAGAGATTGTGGGATGAGGGGGAAGTGGGATATGAGAAGAAGGATTAGGTACGAGCGTACCATCATCATCAGTACTTTCAGCCTCCCCAATTGTCATGGTCTCAGTGATGGTCCTTCCAATGATCTTCAACACAGTCTCCTCCAGCTGAGTAAGGTTGTGTAGCTGTGCTTGGCCCCCGCCTGTTTGTTCCTGCTCATGCCAGGTAGAGCCACCTTGACCTGCAAGAGAAAAGGAAATGTGTCAGTGTGTGTGGTGCAATGTGTTTGGGGGATGTGCCTGTCCTGGTTGAATAACTGGCATTGTGTGAAAGGTGTAAGATGTGGGTGTGAAGTTTCCGGCAGGTGAAGCTATATTTGTGAGGTATGAGCTGTGATTGCTAGAGATTGTTGGAAGGTGAGTGATGGATCTGTGGTGCATTGAGAAGTGTGTGAGACTAGTGGAGCAGTTGGTGAAATATGGTATTTGAAGATGCATTCACTGACCTTTACTATCCTGTAAGGTCATTGAACTTCTTCCAGCCCTGGATCCATGTCCTGGGGCAACACTGTTGACATTGATGGCTTCTGCGATCTTCTCCCACTGCCTTCGCACAGTGTGCCTGGAAAGCCTCCTACCTCTCTGCGGGTAAATTGAATGTTTCAAATGATAGAAACAGGTGCAAAACTCACCAGACATATAGTGTCTCTGATCATATTATTATAATTATTCCGAGCGCTAGATGCTGACAGGTGCAGAGGAGTAACAGTGGTGGGAACAGTAAATTGGGGGAGTGGCGAGAACAGTAAATTGGGGGGGGTGGGGGGAGAGGGAAGGGGAGGGTTGGCCGTTGAGTGGACAAATATAGGAAAATGGAAGGAATGGGTTGGTAATGACACCAAAATCACTAAAAGTAACTCACCACCAACTTCCTGCCTGCTGCCAATTTTTAGCGGGTCTTCAAATAGATGGACAATGGTCCCGCCGGAAACAGGCAGGAGCCTCAGTACTATATGCTATGTGGGGTTCTATGATGTCGATTGGACTACAATGTTAGTTTTGATCTTGCGCTTGCGCTATGCAAATCCCGCCCACTGACCTCGAGTGATAAGCAGCCAAACCAGTGTCCCTTAAAGGGATCGGTGGGACAGCTCAGAAAAAAAGAATGCCTTATGGAAGACTTTATGGGAGCAGGATGTGCATTCTAATATGGAAATTTGGAGAAGGAGGAAATAACTGTAAGAGAAATTTGGCATTAGGGGTACCAGCGGGACAAGGGTTAAAGTGCTGGTTCCTGCACTGACCCATAAGGAGGTAAAAGGCCTCTCTTTGGCCTTGTACATTCCAGTACCAAGGCTCCAGAAGTTATTAATTCAATAATATTCCGACAGGATACGATGTGAGAACCTAAACAGACATTGATACGACCTTGTGAAGAGGCTCGAGGCAGACTCACGGGCATCAAGGAGAATCAACAAATTCTGTCCTAATGAAGTCATTCTAGTCACGGCCTAAGGTGGTCACGAGGGTCTTGGCCTGTCAATCCAAAGTAGCACTAATAAGGTAGTCCAATTAGAGATCAAGGGAGGTCTTACCAGGGAACGGAGGGGTTTTTGAAATGTATAAAAGTTGTATGATTGTGCTGTTCGGGGAGCATCTCCACTCACAGGCGGCTGTGATGAGAGGTGTTCCCGGACATTCGTAATAAAAGATTGTTATACCTTGCCATTCGTCTCTGTCTGCTAACTCTGGGGGCTATTACGCTGGTTGGGATGAGCGTCGACCCTCTATATCAGGGGGCCCGCTCGTGGGCGGAGAAGTCTTCCCATTTCCCCTTACATTTGGCGCTGCGAGCAGGGTATGGACTTCCCGAACTGAACAATGACCCAGCTGTTGGGATGAGTATGTTTTAATTTACCACCTTCAAGTTAGAGCTGTGGCATTGTAAACTGCAAGGGAAGGACATCTGTACAAAGAACCATTTGTAGCAGGTCCAGGAGGGACGGAGACAGAGGACAGGGACGATCTAGCGGTGGAAGGGGGTCAAAAGGTGCATCCTAAAATGTGCGCATGGAGGTAGCACAGCAGTGCGAGGGTACGACGCAAGGGAAGATATAGAGGAAGGTCTATTGACCCGAAGTGGTACGAGCGCACGGTGCAGGGACGAGACATATTGACCCAAAGCGTGGCAGTAAGTGTGTACGGCGCCAAGGGAAGACGTATAGATATTGAGGACATGGAGCCGACGTCCCTGCAGTGACGGGATATATTGACCCAAAGCATGGCAGTACGATTGTACGGCACCAAGGGAAGACATATCGATATAAATAACATCCTGCATACCTAACATGAATTAAAGGGAGCGCCCAAGACCCTCATAGCCCCGAAGAAGATGGGTAACACGGCTATTAAAAAGGCGAATAAAACCAATCATTAATTGTAACTTGCCTAACTACGTAATGCCATAAAAAAGCTGATAGTGACTATCTTAAGTGACATATGGATCCAAAAAAAAATAGTTCCAGCCAAACAATTAATGAGCTTTGTTGAATAAAAAGAGACTTTTGTGAATGTCTGTCGTTGAGTGAGAGTCCTTGTGTGATTTTTTTTGACTGTGGAATGAATTTTTTCTGTGTCCGAAAGCCTGTTTGGAAAAATTGCGGAGCTGTCTGTTTGTTTTAGCTCCACCCACTTTTTCAGACAGGGTGAAAGTTTTTTTAACCTTTGCAGTGTTGTCCTGCATGTAGGAAGTTTTAAGTTCGAAACGCAGGTGTGGATTTATTCGAATGATATTAAGAGAAGGCACAGCAAAATAATGAGATGGATTCAAACTAAAAAAAAAATATTAAATTAAATCTGATCTCTTTATATAAAAAAAAAGAGAAATAAAACTAAAAGGTTTGTAAACTATCTAGAAATACCTTCAGGGATCAGGTCAAACTCCTGGGCGAGTGGCGAGTTATCTGCGAAGGTGTAAAAGGGACTTTTGAAAAAATGTTAAAACGACAAGCTTTACTAGTTTAGAAAAAAGGACATTGTAACGGCCTTGAAACTGGAGCATTTGAGATAACGAAAAGCAGCCCTCAAAGCCTACGTGCTAGACTCCGTTCTAGTTATGGAGAAAAGAAAAAAAGATAAAGATGCAACTTTGAAAGAAAACAAATTGAACGAATTTGAAAGAAAAAGTGTCTTTGATTGTCTGATGATTTTAAATTAACAAATTTACGGAGACACGAGCCCTCCGTGTAAACCTAATTTGAAGAAAGGAGATCTGAAAAAAAAAGACGTAATATACTAAATAGATGCTGACAAAAAAAGGGGTGTTTGCGATGGAAAAAGACATAACTTACTAAATATTAGTTGATATCGGCTGTGAAAAAGATATTGGTTTAATTGAAAAAAACAATTTGAAGAGGTAAAAGTCACTCTCCATTGATAATGATTTTAACTTATGAGAAAGTTTCACTGCAGTTTGAAAGATTTCCAAAATGGACGTTGTTTATCAAGAAGAGTCCCGAACAGTCTAAACAAGCAGGAGGGTTTTGAAAATAACGAGGAGAAAAGATCTAAGCTATGCGAACTCAGCACAGAAAGAAAAAAACTGGGAATTAGAGAATCTTACTGAATTTTAAAATTCTTATAGAAAATGGAACTGGCACGGAAGTTTAGATTTTGTGCTGAGAGAGAACTAAAACACAAGATTTGCCCAGTGAACGGTACCGTAAAAAACCCCCTGAAATGTTGGAATGTATACAGCTTGTGTGAAAATTGGATTTCAGTAAACAAAATAGCTATTAAAAATGTGTGGTCTCGTTTTAAATCAATTAAAAAAAAAAAGAATCTTTGGCAAGTACTTGAATTAGAAGTTAAGAAAAAATTGGAGTTTAATCTAAAATGCCGTCTTTCCTGATGAGAATACTTTTATTATGACGGCTTTACTAATGATTTCTGCTGTTTTAACGGATTCCTAATTTCTAAGCAAGTTTTGAAGGCACAAAGACTTTAAAACATTTATTTTCGGATGATTAAGCGAAGTCACGTAATGACATCAGGCTTTCTTACAAACCTGCAAAGGAGTTAACCCTTTCCATTGACAGCTGTTTTATACTGGACATTATTAACTTGGATTTCTTAATAGAATAAAAAAGACTCACCTGACAGATAGAGGAAATGGTGGGATAGTCAGAATAAAACAAAACAGAACTAGTCTATGTAATAATACACGCCTGATACAAATAAAAGAAAGATATTCAAACAAAACAAATTCAAGAGTTAAAAGCTAAGATAAATAAGCTGGAAGAGATTTTTTTTTAAATGGGACCAGACGGATAGTGCAGTGCGCAATAGAGCCCACGGTGGGTAAGTGTAGTCCACAAACCCAACCTAACCTTACCTCCGATTTCACAGAGTGACCGCAACATGCATGGATAAAAGATGAGTAGACCAGAACCTAACACCTGGTGACGACCAGGCTATCTGTTTAAAATTTGCAGATAAAACACTCACCGAGATGGGACCGCAGCGGCTACTTCAACTCTGGAGACTCAGGATACTGGGAACCTTGAGGCCCACGCAGGCACTGGATAATACAGACGGACTACGAGAGATATAGCACATGCAGGAAAGACACAACTACATGAATGGGGCTTTGTTTAATTTAACTGACGAAATATGCATCCCAGCAGCCAAGGACTGGAGCAAGGACAAAACTTATTTTAACGCATGGCTATGTATAGTGTATTAAGTAAGGTTGTAATGCAGCAGGCTGCCGATGGCATGGCGGCAGTAGATTCCGAGGTCAGGAGCAAGTTCATAGGACCAAAAGGGGAAGGGCGCAGAAATCCAACTGGATGGAATTTCAGTTCTAGAAGCTCATGCCTGGGCGGACGAAGCTGCAAAACAAGCAGCCAAATCCACCCCGCAAGAAACAGGAGGGTGGGAACAGAACGGAGCAAAAAAGGGGGGTGGGACCCCAGGATGTTTAGGAAAACTGGCCAGTGGGATAAAAGGGCGGCGGATGGAGTGTGGAGGAAAGATGACAATGTAGCGGACCCGAAATAAAGGTCCGGCTGGGACACCAAACACGCCCAAAGGAAGCCCTACCGCTGCCCCGACAACCACCCTGGGGACAACAACTCTTCCCAGCACAACCACGCAAGTCCTCCCGTAAGCCCGTCCATAAAAACTGGAGCCAAAGGGGGCCTAGTAATGAAAGAATCTAAAGAAAGGATATCATTTGGGGTGCGTCAGCGACTATTCATTCTTCCTAACTTCTGTGGGAATGAAACTATAAGTCTATACCAGAACCTGACACAACGGATCCTCGAAGCCCCGGAATCCACTACCCTGAGATTTAATGTCAGAAAGGGAACAGGGCAAGGTCGAACAAAAAGGGGAATACTGGAAACACGAGGCACGGGTTATGCGGCAGGGGTTACGACGATGAATTCCATATGTAAAGTCCTGTCCCCTCAGTACAGATTCACACGAGGCATGCAGTGAAGTCAAGGTCACTCTGGACCTGCACCTTTATTTCACAGCTCTGGAATGCTGCACTTGCCTGAGACCTGTCCTTATATACCTGTCTCTTGCAAGTGCACCCCTCGTGGTAAGGTATGCTGGTGGTTACAGGTCATATCTTATTACAGTCATGTATAGCATATTAGGATACAATTATATATAATAATGTAAGATACATGACATCACCCTCCCCCAAGGTCTTATTGTCTTTATAGGTTCAGTCTCTCAGGTGGTCTACGCTCTCGCGTGGAGCGTCTGAGTTGTGGTTCAGTTGTTTGCCTTGGTGTCTGTTTTTCTTTGGGTGTGGTTGCTGGTATCTCGCCTGGACTGTCTGTTTCGATTGGTGTGATTGTTGTTGACTCACCTGGGCTGTCTGTTGGGATTGCCCTTTCCTCAGGTTGTTCCCTCTGTCTGTCCACCAGGTGTGGTGTGAGTTCCACATTGTAGTCTGCCTCTGGTTCCGCAGTGTTGTTGGTAAATCTGCTTTTGACTTGGTCTACATGCCTCTGGCATGTTTTGCCATTGTCCATTTGTGCTACCAGTAGCCTGTTTCCTTCCTTGCCCGTTACTGTCCCTGCAAGCCATTTGGGACGCCTGTCATAGTTTAGTACAAACACTTTGTCGCCTATCTCATTCCATCTCCCCCTTGAATTTCTGTCATGGTACTCAGTCAGCCGACAGCGCTTTGCCTCAACAATTTCGTGCATGCCTGGGAGGATTATTGAGAGCCTTGTTTTTAAAGTCCTTTTCATCAACAGTTGCGCGGGGGGGGATCCCAGTCAATGAGTGCGGACGAGATCTGTATGCCAGCAGCAGTCACGACAGGCGACCCTGCAGCATGGGACCTTGGATTTTAAGCATGCCTTGTTTAATGATTTGCACTGCTTTCTCTGCCTGGCCGTTGGAGGCTGGCTTGATCGGTGCCGTCTTGACGTGATTTATGCCGTGGTCAATTATAAAGTCTTGGAATTCTGCGCTGGTGAAGCACGGACCATTTTCACTGACCAATATGTCAGGGATTCTGTGCGTTGCAAACATGGTTGCGAGGCTCTCCACAGTGGTGGAGGTTGTGCTCGAGTTTAAAATGGTGCATTCGATCCACTTTGAAAATGCATCTACAACTATGAGGAACATTTTGCCCATGAATTGGCCTGCATAGTCTACGTGCACCCTCGACCACGGATGGTAGGCCAGGGCCAGGGGCTCAGTGGAGCCTCCCTGGGGGCATTGCTGAGTTGGGCACAAATGGTGCACCTTCGGACGCAGAGCTCCAGGTCCGCGTCAATACCAGGCCACCAGACGTGGGATCTGGCTATGGCCTTCATGAGAACGATCCCCGGGTGCTCGTGGTAGAGCTCCTGGACAAATGCCTCTCTGCCTCGCAGAGGCATGACTACTCGGCTGCCCCACATCAGGCAGTCTGCTTGTAGTGATAGCTCATGCATGCGCCTGTGAAAGGGTTTTAATTCCTCGGGGCAGGCATTGCGAGCCTCTGCCCAGTCACCGGTTAGGACACATCTTTTTACTAAGGATAACGTGGGGTCGCTGGCCGTCCAGGCTCTGATTTGGCGAGCCGTCATGGGCGAACCTGTGGACTCAAAGGCATTGATTGCCATGACTATCTCACAAGTCCTGTTCGTCAGACCCTTCCGTGGTCGCCAGGGGTAGCCTGCTGAGCGCGTCGGCACAGTGGTCTGTGCCTTATGGTATAGTCGTAGGACGCCAGCATGAGTGCCCACAATTGAATTTGCGCTGAGGCGTTGGTGTTTATTGCTTTGCTATCGGATAGGAAGGACGTGAGGGGCTTGTGGTCGGTTTCTAACGCGAACTTGGCCCCGAAACGGTATTGGTGCATCTTTTTGACACCGTACACGCACACGAGCGTCTCCTTCTCTACCATTTCGTACCCGCGCTCCGCCCGCGAAAGTGACCTGGAGGCATAAGGTTGTAATTTGCCCGCACCATTGACATGTTGCAAAACGCACCCGACCCCATACGCTGACGCATTGCATGTGAGAACTAGCTTTTTACCTGGATCAAAGAAAGTCAAAACACTGTTAGAACACAGAAGGTTGCGTGCCTTATTGGAGGCGCATTCCTGGGTGTCCCCCAAAACCAATCGCACCCCTTCCTGAATAGCACGTGGAGAGGCTCCAGCAGCGTGCTTAAGTTCTGCATAAAGTTCCCAAAGTAATTGAGTCGCCCGAGAAAGGCGCGCAGTTCTGAGACATTCCGAGGCCTGGGTGCAAGGCGAATTGCTTCTGTTTTGGACTGTGTTGGGCAGATTCCATCAGCGACAATCCTTCTGCCCCAAAATTCAATCTCGGGTACGAGAAACAGGCACTTGGATTTCTTGACTCGTAAGATCCAACCGCTTTAGTACTTCCTCCAAATTACGGAGCTGGGAGTCGGTATATCTGCCTGTGATAAGCATGTCGTCTTGAAATACAACCGTCCCCGGGATGGACTTGAGCAGACTCTCCATGTTGCGCTGGAATATGGCAGCTGCCGACCTGATGCCGAATGGGCATCAATTGTACATGAAAAGGCCTCGATGTGTGTTGATGGTGGTGAGTAGCTTGGATTCCTCGGTCAATTCTTGCGTCATATACGCAGATGTGATGTCTAATTTTGAGAAAAGTTTACCTCCAGCCAATGTGGCAAATAAGTCCTCCGCTCTGGGCAGCAGTTACTGGTCCTGTAGGGAGACTCTGTTTATGGTAGATTTGTAGTCCCCACAGAATCGTATGGGTCCATCAGGCTTCATGACTGGGACGATGGGACTTGCCCAGTCGCTAAATTCCACAGGTGATATAATGCCTTCCCGCAGAAGCCTGTCTAGTTCGTGTTCAATCTTTTCCCTCATCACATAGGGTACAGCTCTGGCCTTGTGATGGATCGGTCTAGTATCCTGTGTGATGTAGATTTTGACTTTGGCCCCTTTGAAAGTGCCCACACCTGGCTGAAAGAGATGTTCAAATCACTTTATAACTGTTGAGCAGGAGGTCCGTTCCTCTGATGACATGGCATGGAGATCATCCCATTTCCAGTTTAGTTTTGCCAGCCAGCTTCTCCCCAGCAGTGCTGGGGGGTCTCCGGGGACAATCCACAGGGGAAGTCGGTTCACTGTCCCTTTGTGTGTGACAGAGAGCATGGCGCTGCCGAGGACTGGTACGATTTCTTTGGTATAGGCCCTTAGTTTGGTGTCGACCTTTGTGAGTTTTGGTCTGTCTCTTTTATGCGGCCACAGTTGTTCAAATTGTTGAGCGCCCATGAGAGATTGACTCGCTCCCGTATCCAGCTCCATGTTGACAGATATCCCGTTGAGTAGGACCCTCATCATTATGGGAGGCATCCTGTTGTAGGAGCAGCGGCCATTGATCGTGTTGACCCGCTGTACACCAGTGTCCCGGGTACTGTCCCCACCATCTTCTGGTCCGCTTTCCGATCCATCCGATTCGTATACCAGCTGAGCTGCCATTTTTTTGCACATGCGGGCCAAATGCCCTGTATATTCACAATTTCTGCAAACAGCCTGCTGAAATCGACATCCCCTTGACGAGTGCCCACCCCCACACCTCCAGCACAGACCTTTTCCATTGTTCAGCGTGTTCCCAAAGAATGAGCTGCGTCTGGCTGATCTCTCTTGAGCTTCTCTCAGTTTGTAGTTGATTGCTCACATTGTGGGTTGATGAGGTGTAAATGGCCGTTCCTGTGGCCCTTGATGGCTTCTGCCTGCTGTCGAGAGCCTGTTCTCCCGGTTTTGTCTGTGTGTGGGGCTACCAGCTTGTTTAGTGCTGTGAACTTCTTGTTCCGATATTTCGTTAGTTGTCGTACCTGCATTGTAAATCAACCTCGTTTCTTCTTCCCCTACCAAGAATGTCTGTGCAACCAGTGCTGCTGCCTCTAAGGTCAGGTTCTTGGTCTCTATGAGCTTTTGGAAAATGCCTGCGTGGGCTATTCCTTCAATGAAAAAGTCTCTCAGCATTTCTCTCCTCAGTTCATTGGAGAACTCACATAAACTAGCCAACCTCCGAAGTTCCGCCACGAAGTCGGGTATGCTCTGGCCCACACAGCGTCTGTAGTTGTAGAACCTGTGTCTGGCCATGTGTAGGCTGCTCACTGGCTTCAGGTGGTCTCTTACCAGTGTGCTCAATTCTTCAAACGACTTGCTTGCTGGTTTCTCGGGTGCCAACAGATCCTTCATTAAAGCGTATGTTTTCGAGCCACAGCTGGTCAAGAGATGAGCTCTTCTCTTGTCTGCCTTATCGTCGCCTAACCAGTCTTTGATTACAAAGCTTTGCTGGAGCCTTTCTATAAAGTCCTCCCAATTGTCTCCCGCATTGTACTTTTCATCTGATCCGTTGTTCGCCATTCTGTGGATTCTGTAATCCCGTAACTCGTCGCCACTGTAAAGTCCTGTCCCCTCAGTACAGATTCACATGAGGCATGTAGTGAAGTCAAGGTCACTCTGGACCTGCACCTTTATTTCACAGCTCTGGAATGCTGCACTTGCCTGAGACCTGTCCTTATGTACCTGTCTCTTGCAAGTGCACTCCTGGTGATAAGGTATGCTGGTGGTTTCAGGTCATATCTTATTACAGTCATGTATAGCATGTTAGGATACAGTTACATATAATAATGTAAGATACATGACACCATAGACCTGTATGCAATAGACGACCGAGTTAACAACTTAATGCTAATCTTGAGGGGTTTACTGGGGAGGGACATGTGTAACCAAGCCCTACTAGCGCAGTTGGGAGATTGCGTGGAAGGGGAACTGTCACAGGGTGGCCCATACATTACAGAAGCATGCCAAGACAATAAATTTGATCCACGCAATGGGGAACGACATAAGTAAATGATTACAAGCTGAGATAGTTTGCTCCGGATATGGGGCCTGCATATTAAGTGAAGTACAACATAACTTGGAGCAACTCCAGAATGGAGACATACCAGATTGGAGCCCGAACAGCATACTTAACAATGAATAACACGTGCGAGGTACGAAGGAATAGTCACGCATGGGTGCCAAAATTCAGATGTATTACTGGGCGAGTGAATATGATCGGATTTATGTTGTCCATATCACAGTATGATGTAACACAGGGAGACCCCTTATACCAGATCGATAATATTGGTAAAGTAAGAAACCAAACTCGGTTGCGTTACCATCAGCCTGCCAGACGGTGATTAAAATTAAATTAGTACGAATGGCATTGACATAGCCGATTGCTATAAAAATAATCAAAAGATTTTATGTCTAGGTACGCCACGAAAGACAAATGATGATTGCAGATTCCATCAAACAAACGGATGCATGCTGAGTATCACTCCTCTCGAACACGATTCCGAAACAATCGCTGCTCCACATGGAATGGGGATTTGGTGCGAGAGCACAGGAGCAGCCAACCTGACGATTAAGACCAGGGGAGGAGTCACCCCCTGTGTCATCACCAACCCTAACTTCTGTTTCAGGCCTATGGGAAAAATAGACATAAATGGATACCACATACATCCCGGGACAACGGAAATCATCCACGGAACGGTCACGGATACCCTCCGAGAAGGGTACAAGGAGGCAGTATGGGAACCGCAAGAAAAACAGATACCCGAATTAAAATGGAACGATTGGTGCAATATCCAGCTGATGGAAGAAATAGAAAAACTTACAAAGAGACACTAACGCGATGCTGGCCAACCAGCCTTGGTACTCAAAACTGTGGAACATTGGACTTAATATTCAGATCCACCCATGGATAAGAATTATATCACATGCACTTGTAGTAATACAAGGCCTGGTCCTGATGATATTGGTAGTGCTAACCTGTGCACGAATTAAACAGGCCAAACAATAAGTCAGGGCACACACTATGATTAAGGCCATAAGGGATGAAAATTTAAGCAGTCCTACAAGAAGGACTTACCTTATATAACTCTGCGGTAAAGGTCTCAGGAGGTCCTGAAGCTTGGGAGATGGCCACCCAGGTGAACGGACCTATCTGGAACTTACCTACAGGGAGATATCGGGAAATATGGCCAGCTTGGCGTTTAGCCAAGGGCCAAAAGGGGGGAATCCCTTGGTCTTCATGGTGCCATGGTTAAAAAAAAACTGCAGAATTATTGCCACAGATGCTCATGAAAAACCTAAGTGGCAGCAGGAAAAAAACTCAAAAACAATGCAGAAATCACTCAATCTTCTTACTTCATTCATTAAATGAACTTATGTCTACAACTGATCCCCGAGAAACCCTGGCTGCCCATTTGTTACTAGTGTGAACTCAGCATCCTGCAGGTTCCAATGTTGGGAAATAGCCTGCAGGAAAAATTGGCATCATCTCCTAATTTCCTATTTGAAAATGAAGCTTCTGGTCCGTCGAGCAGGCAAGCCTGATCAAAGAATCTAGGATAATTAGTCAAACCTATTTCAGAAGGATTTTCTTGCCCCCGCTTTTTCTGGGCTTGGAAATACTGTAGGAATGTGTCAGCTGTGGCTCAGTGGGTAGCCTCTGAGTCAGAAGGTTGTGGATTCAAGACCCACTCCAGGGACTTGAGCACAAGGAAATCTCGGCTGACACTCCAGTGCAGCGCTGAGGGAGCACCATCTGCTCTCTCAAATGGATGTAAAAGATCCCATGGCACTATTTCGAAGAAGAGCAGGGGAATTATCCCCAGTGTCCTGGCCAATATTTATTCCTCAATTAACACAACAAAAAAAAACAGATTATCTGGTCATTATCACATTGATGTTTGTGGGAAAGTGGTCCACGTTGTCCAGGGCCGTGCCGTGAATCTTGATGACTGGGGGGCAGTGCTGTGTGACGGGGTCAAGTTGGTGGAGGACCTTTGTCTTACGGATGTTTAGTGCAAGGCCTATGCTTCCGTACACCTTCATGAAGATGTTGACGCTGACTTGGAGTTCAGCCTCTGAATGTGCGCAGTCGCAAGCGTTGTCCGTGTTCTGTAGTTTGACGACAGAGGATGGGACGGTCTTGGATCTGGCCTGGAGGCGATGAAGGTTGAACAGGTTTCCACTGGTTCTATAGTTTAGTTCCACTTCAGCTTGTTGAGTGTGAGGTGCAGCATTGCAGCGAGGAAGATCGAGAAGAGGGTTGGCGCAATGACTCAGCCCTGCTTGACCCCGGTCCATACCTCGGGAGCCTATTATCAACAAGGGCAGACATCGACGATGAGATTCAACACCGCCTCCAGTGTGCCAGCGCAGCCTTCGGCTGCCTGAGGAAGCGAGTGTTCGAAGATCAGGCCCTCAAATCTGGCACCAAGCTTATGGTCTACAGGGCTGTAGTGATACCCGCCCTCCTGCATGGCTCAGAGACAGGGACTATTTACAGTAGACACCTCAAATTGCTGGAGAAATACCGCCAGTGATGTCTCCGCAAGATCCTGCACATCCCTTGGGAGGACAGACGCACCAACGTCAGTGTTCTTGATCAGGCCAACGTCTCTAGCATCGAAGCACTGACCACACTCAACCAGGTCCGTTGGGCGGGCCACATTGTTCACATGTCTGACATAAGGCTCCCAAAGCAAGTGCTCTACTCGGAACTCGTGCACAGCAAGCAAGTCCCAGGTGGGCAGAGGAAACGTTTCAAGGACGGACACCCTCAGAGCCTCCTTGATAAAGTGCAACATCCCCACTGACACCTGGGAGTCCCTGGCCAAAGACCACCCTAAGTGGAGGAAGAGCATCCGGGAGGGCGCTGAGCACCTCGAGTCTCATCACCGAGAGTATGCAGAAAACAAGCGCAGGCAGCGGAAGGAGCGTATGGCAAACCAGACTCCTCACCCACCCTTTCCTCCAATGACTGTCTGTCCCACCCACAACAGAGACTATAATTCCCTTATTGGACTGTTCAGTCACCTGAGAACTCATTTTTAGAGTGGAAGCAAGTCTTCCTCGATTTCGAGGGACTGCCTATGATGATGATGATGATGATTCTGGTTGTGGGAGTTTGCTATGCGCAATTTGGCTGCCGCGTTTACTACATTACAAGTGACTACACTTCAAAAGTAGTTCATTGGCTATAAGGTGCTTTGTGACGTCTGGTGGTCGTGAAAGGCGCTATATAAATGCAAGTCTTTCTTTTCTTTTTACATGTGCAATGTAAAGTGGTTATATGGATCTCTATCCAGATACACCTTTAAATTGGGTGTAATCTAAGCTTATCAGTCACACCAGCACCTGATCTGTTCGCGTGATTATGTAGCAGTGCAGGGAAGACACCATTAAAAATCCAATTGAAGTATTATCAGTGAGTATACTGGGCTCTGACAGACAATCATAGCAAAGAATATGGATTGCCTCCTGATATAAGATATTGTTAATTGGACAGGAAAAGATGACCTTTAGTAACCAAAGATTTTTTTTTTACTGTCCAGTGGTTCAATAATTTAATGCAGCAGATCCTCTTATAATAGTCTGTGATACATCACAGCATCTGGTTATGATCCATCATGGCACCACTGGTGTATTACACATTTGCAATAACTACAGTGAGAGAGCAGCGCCGTGTCATTCGTTCGTGAGGTAATTTGCGCTTAATTGATTCACGCTAGTTTTGTGCTGGCATAGATTAGGCACAGAATCGCCCAAAGTCACCTGATATCTGAGAGTGATTTTCTTCATGATTTACCAGCCAAGGGGGTAAGTGATTGGCTGGTGATTGGTGAGTAGTTTTTCTTTTTTCTCTTCTATAACAGTGAGTAAACTTTAGCATTGTTGTTGCCAATTTAAGTGCATCTAAGGGTTAAGTCATGGCAGGAGAGTTCGGTCATGTGATATGCTCCTCCTGTACCATGTGGGAACTCAGGGACACTTCCGGTGTCCCTGACGACTATGTGTGCGGGAAGTGTATCTGCCTCCAGCTCCTGACGTTGCGGAATTCACTCTGGAGCATCCACGATGCTGAGAATGACGTCAGTAGCACGTGTAGTGAGTTGGTCTTATCGCAGGTGAAGGGTACACAGCCAGCTAGGGAATGGAAGACCAGCAGGAAGAGCAGTGCAAGGAAGGTAGTGCAGGGGTCCACTGCGGTCATCCCCCTGCAAAACAGATACACCGTTTTGAGTACTGTTGAGGGGGATGACTCATCAGGGGAGGGCAGCAGCAGCCAAGTTCATGGCACCGTGGCTGGTGCAAGAAAAGCTGCAAAGAGATTTAGATAGGTTAAGCGAATGGGCTAAGGTTTGGCAGATGGAATACAATGTCGGAAAGTGTGAGGTCATCCACCTTGGGAAAAAAAACAGTAAAAGGAAATATTATTTGAATGGGGAGAAATTACAACATGCTGCGGTGCAGAGGGACCTGGGGGTCCTTGTGCATGAAACTCTTTTAGATCCAAAACGTTAGTTTGCAGGTGCAGCAGGTAATCAGGAAGGCGAATGGAATGTTGGCCTTCATTGCGAGAGGGATGGAGTACAAAAGCAGGGAGGTCCTTCTGCAACTGTATAGGGTATTGGTGAGGCCGCACCTGGAGTACTGCGTGCAGTTTTGGTCACCTTTCTTAAGGAAGGATATACTAGCTTTGGAGGGGTTACAGAGATGATTCACGAGGCTGATTCCGGAGATGAGGGGGTTACCTTATGATGATAGATTGAGTAGACTGGGTCTTTACTCATTAGAGTTCAGAACGATGAGGGGTGATCTTATAGAAACATTTAAAATAATGAAAGGGATAGACAAGATAGAGGCAGAGAGGTTGTTTCCACTGTCGGGGAGACTAGAACTAGGGGGCACAGCCTCAAAATACGGGGGAGCCAATTTAAAACTGAGTTGAGAAGCAATTTCTTCTCCCAGAGGGTTGTGAATCTGTGGAATTCTCTGCCCAAGGAAGTAGTTGAGGCTAGCTCATTGAATGTATTCAAGTCACAGATAGATAGATTTTTAACCAATAAGGGAATTAAGGGTTATGGGGAGCGGGCGGGTAAGTGGAGCTGAGTCCACGGCCAGATCAGCCATGATTTTGTTGAATGGCGGAGCAGGCTCAAGGGGCTAGATGGCCTACTCCTGTTCCTAATTCTTATGTTCTTATGTTCTTATGTACTACTCAGACCTGCTCTATATTGAACCACTGTGCTGCATACATCATTTTCTCATGCATGCCACCTCCCACAAATTCAGCAGGAAGAAGCAGTTGAAATGGCCTACCTAGTGGACATATTCCTGTTTTGCATAATAATAGAGGAAGAGGAGCAGCAGAGGCAAGAGGCTCTGCAAGAGAGGCACCAAGGCAGAAGATAGCAGCCCACTCACTCTTGCTCCTATTGGTGGTGCTGCATTTGCCCTTGTTTGATGACGGTTTTTATGCTCCAGCCTAAGCAAATGAGCTCCGCAGGAAATTTAGGTGCAGGTTCCCGTCAGCATGACCGCCGTAGAAGCCGACTTAAATTTCGACATAATTGGGCGCATTTTGGAGGTAATGCCAGAGCTTTGGACCTACAGCTGAAGGCATGGCTGCCATGATGGGGCGAAGGAAATCGGTGATGCACAAGAGACCAGAATAGGAGGAATGTAGAGTTCTCAGAGGGTTGCAGGGCTGGAGGATGTTACAGTGATAGAGAGGGGCAAGTTAAAACAAAAAATAAAATTTGCTGAAACAATGGATACTCAACGCTAAGACAGACACATTTGGGGGAATTTTTTGAGAGTTCAATGGCGGGCTGGGTTGCGACCCCACTGTCAACACGTCGCTGTGCGCCTTTCCAGATGTTGGGTCTGTGAGTGCTGAACAGACTGGACGTGCAGCAGTGGGGGAGGCAATTCAGGTCATTAAGACCTTGTTAACAGCCCATTAAATAGTATTTTGAGCTCACCGTTACATTTTACGAAGTCGCCCATGGGGTGCATGCTGCTCGGGGATCACGTCAGATAAGGAGGTTGGGAGTTGAATGGCCATGGAATGATGTCATTACTTGACAGCTGCAAATGTGCTATAAAAGCTCCCATCTCACAGCTGTTCACTTTCTAAGCTCAGAAGCTGTTGCTTACTGCATTTGGAAGACAGATTGAACTATATTCAGGTTGCAAGTGTTTGGAGTTAAACCTCTATCCAGTGTCACCTCATTGAAAGAACCTCTCACCATTGACAGATGGCTTCTGTCATCTCAAGTTCATCTGCCATCTGTTACATCAGCATCAATGCCCTTGAATCTATCTCACTTTGGTCCTCAGAATCACACCACGATCAGCCCCAACACCAGCAGCACCAGACACACCAGTAGTACTAACAGCAACACCAACCTTCTCTGCAATCAACTGATGCTGCACAGGACAGAGGGTATTAGAACTCAACCACATTGCTGCTCGGGTCACCAGCGATGACCTCACCATAGCCAGATTTACTTCACTTGATGCTGTACATTCTGGCTGCCACATGATGTGCCAAGTTGGCACCACCACATGCCAACACTATAACGCATCCCGACAAAGCCCAAGCCATTCCTTTCACACTCATCAACATTACAGGGGGTACTGTTATGTCTCACCATTCACTGCAATTCACGAAGCCACTTCCAAAGGTGCACACAGATCTGTCCAAGAATGCAAAGTGTTGAAAACAAAGGTTTCAATGTTTGACACCAAATTATCAGAAACTTTAGATCAACATTGCCTAAAGCATCCAAGTGCCTACCCTTGTGTGTTGTTAGTTGATATAAGAACATAATATAAGAACTTAAGAATTAGGAGCAGGAAAAGGCCATTTGGCCCCTTGAGGCTACTCCGCCATTCAATGAGATCATGGCTGATCTTTACCTCAACTCTACTTTCCTGCACTATCCCCATATCCCTTGATTTCCTTAATATCCCAAAATCTATCGATCTCTGTCTTGAATATATTCAAAGACTGAGCTTCCACAGCCGCCTGGGGTAGAGAATTTCAGAGATTCACCATCTTCTGAATGAAGAAGTTTCTCCTCATCACAGTCCTAAATGTCTGACCCCTTATTCTGAGACTGTGACCCCTGGTTTTAGACTCCTCAACCAGAGGAAACATCCTCCCTGCATCGACCCTGTCAAGCTCTGTAAGAATTTTGTATGTTTCAGTGAGATCACCTCTCATTCTTCTAAACTCTAGAGAATATAGGCCTAGTCTTCTCAATCTCTCCTCATAGGACAGTCCCCCCATACAGGAATCAGTCTGGTGAACCTTCGTTGCACTCCCTCAAAGACAAGTATATCCTTCCTTAGGTAAGGAGACGAAAACTGTACACAATCCTCCAGGTGTAGTCTCACATAAGAACATAAGAACATAAGAATTAGGAACAGGAGTAGGCCATCTAGCCCCTCGCGCCTGCTCCGCCATTCAATAAGATCATGGCTGATCTGGCCGTGGACTCAGCTCCACTTACCCGCCCGCTCCCCGTAACCCTTAATTCCCTTATTGGTTAAAAATCTATCTATCTGTGACTTGAATACATTCAATGAGCTAGCCTCAACTGCTTCCTTGGGCAGAGAATTCCACAGATTCACAACCCTCTGGGAGAAGAAATTCCTCCTCAACTCGGTTTTAAATTGGCTCCCCTGTATTTTGAGGCTGTGCCCCCTAGTTCTAGTCTCCCCGACCAGTGGAAACAACCTCTCTGCCTCGATCTTGTCTATCCCTTTCATTATTTTAAATGTTTCTATAAGATCACCCCTCATCGTTCTGAACTCCAACGAGTAAAGACCCAGTCTACTCAATCTATCATCATAAGGTAACCCGCTCATCTCCGGAATCAGCCGAGTGAATCGTCTCTGTACCCCCTCCAAAGCCAGCATATCCTTCCTTAAGTAAGGTGACCAAAACTGCACGCAGTACTCCAGGTGCGGCCTCACCAATACCCTATACAGTTGCAGCAGGACCTCCTTGCTTTTGTACTCCATCTCTCTCGCAATGAAGGCCAACATTCCATTCGCCTTCCTGATTACCTGCTGCACCTGCAAACTAACTTTTTGGGATTCATGCAGAAGGACCAATTGTGGAGCAGTGGAGGCATGTCCTGCTCAGTTGGAGCTGTGAGCAGTGAGAGGAGCAGCTATCAACCTTAGCTCCTGCCTGGAGAGCCCTGAGAACAGCCCAGGAAGAGAAGGAAGGAAGGGGCTTCACCTTCAACTTTCACCCAGAGGGAGAGGAGGAAGCAGAAAACATTTCAACTTTTTACCATTTCTGCAAGGAGTTGGAGAGAGGGGGAAAAAACCAACAACAAACATCCAGTGTGGAAGGAGGGAGACTCTACAATTCTACAGGTGGGTGTATTGGTGCAGTCCCAAAAAGACTTTGTTATATCGGTGGGGGGAGGAAAGAAGACCACTGAGGGCCGGAACATCGCGGGGGGTGTGTGTGTGTGTGGTAGTGTGTGTGGGGGCCTTGCTTACAACTGGGCCCCCCCCACAATTGGAACCCCCCCCACCCCCCACATTTGCCTAGCCTGGGATAGCTGGAGCTACCAGGCTGAAGATTTCTTTAATCACCCAATTAACATCGTTAGGAGTGTGTGCCTGGTGGCTCCAGCTGCCCCAGGTGAAGACGTCTTCTCCCCCCCACCTGAAGACCAATCCAAAGACTGTTTTTTGTGTTTTGCCATCTGGGGAGTGCACCCACCCACAGCTGCGAGGGGAGACCTGCCCTCGCAGTTCCCCCCCCCCCTTCTCACTCCCCTCTCTCTTTCCCTGTTACTCTGTTTCTCCCCTCTCTCTCTGAGGCCCCTTTCTCCTAATTTTTAAAAAAAGGGAACAATTAAGACAACTGAGCAGAGGGAGCAAGGCCCCTCCCCAATTGCCAACTAGGGGAGAGGTGTGCCTCATTAAGGGCTCCTCTGCTCAGTTAATATATGAGGCCAATTAAGATCATTAAGGCCTGTGACTTTGGGGTGGGTGTGGCCCTTAAAGGGACCCCGTGATGGCGATCCCATCCACGCCGGTGGCGGGGCCAGCAAGGACATATGCGCAGGCGGCATCCACATCCACGGTGCCTCCTGCGCCACCTGCTGCCCTGCCACCATTCAAACTAATAACCAAAAAACACGGGGTCAAGAGCTACACTCACCCCACAATGAGCATTGAGGAGTGCGTGCGGGCGATGGCTGGGGTAGTCGGCCCCTCGGCCATTGTTGCAGCCTCCAAGATGTCTGGGAAGGCTGTGTTCTTCCTGGGGTCGGAGCGGGCGGTGTCCCTGGCCCTCGAAAAGGGGCTCACGGTGGGCGGGACGTTCCTGCCGGTGGATCCTCTCGAGGCCACTGCGCAGAGGGTCATCATATCAAACGTCCCGCCCTTTGTTCCCGCTGAGCTCCTCCTCCCTCACCTACACCAACTGGGGGAGGTAAGGTCAGGGATTAACCCCATACCGCTCGGCCTAAGGGAGAACAGCCTGCGCCACGTGTTCTCCTTCCGCCGCCAGCTCTTTGTCCGGCTGGCGCGGGAGGAGACGACAGAGGGGTATTTTAATGTGGTGCACGAGGGGACTGCCTACCGCGTCTTCTGGACGTCGGACGGCGTGCGGTGCCATGCCTGCAGGGAGGTGGGGCATGTTCGTAAGAACTGCCCCGCCTCCAAGGCCGCCAAACCACCGAAGGCGGCCAAGGCTGGCGCCGCCGCCACCCCTCCCCCTAGTTGCGTCCGCGTGCCGGGAGCCGTAGGTGCGCGGGTATCGTCGGAGGCCTTTGTTTTCAGGGCCTCCGGCGGGGGGGAGGGAGAGCGTCCGACCGGAAAGAAGGCGCGGAAGAAGGCAAAACATCAAGAGGCGGGTCCCCTCAGTGCACCAGAAAATTTGACCACCGCGCTCAGCCCAACCCCGTCACCGGCGAGCGCGGGGTGCCCTGAGCCCGTGCCTGAGCCCTTGACCAATACCGCGGAGGGGCCCGGGCACGGGCAAGAAAAGGAAAAGGGGGGGGCGGAGCGGGAGGCCTCGGCAGACATAGAGGTCTCCCTGCCTTTGCGCACCCCCAGGAACAAAAAGAGGCACCGCCCCAATGAGGCGGAGGGGAACAACATCCCTCCGCGGAGGAGGCGGTGCCCGCCGCGTGTCCCGCGTCCCCCACCAGCGCTCCCAAATTGCGCTGCAGGCGCGAGGAGTCTGTCCCCGGGGAGGGTGAGGCAGTCGAGGCTGCCCAGCCGCTGCCTCCTGGGGATGGCGTGGAAGATCTGCCTGTCGTGGGGGGCGTGGGGCCAGCGGAGGAATGCGTAGCCGCCGGGTCGAGCGTCCCGGGGACTGAGGCGGGCGGGGCCGAAAAGGCCGAACCTGAGCCCGCCCAGCCAATACCCAACTTCCCCCGGGATTTGCTCGACTCGGTAGAAACTGAAAATATGAACAAGTTTAATGAATCCATACACGCTGGGCTGGGGGGGAGGCGGCGGGGAGGGGGAAGAACAACAACCCTCGCCCCCTACTTTGGAGCTGAGGGACTTGGTGGACCTGGAGAATTTTCTAAACCAGGTCTCTCCGTGTTCCCCGGCTCCTGGGGCGGAGGAGGAACCCCTTCCGCTGTCGCTTCCCGACCCAGCACCAATTTTAAAAGAGCCCAGTGGGGACTCCTCTGCCGACGATCCTGGGGGTGGGATCGGGGCAGAGCCAGGGCCAGATGGAGCGGCCGGGCCGTTTGCCGTACCTCGTGCGGTCGACGGGCCGGCTGCTAGCGGCGACCTCCCGGAGGGGGACGGGGACTCGGTGGAGGACGCGGGTGAAGATCTCGAGTCCATCGCCAGTGAGGCGGTGGATCTGCTCGCGGCCGCCACTGAGACCCTCCTCATTCCCGCAGAGGAACTCCGGGACTTTTTGGTCCAGTGCCGGGGTCGCCGCGACCAAGCCCGTCTGGCCCTGGAAAGATGGTCCGAGCCAGGGCTGCTCGTCGCGTCCGTCCGCGCCGCCGCTAAAACCATGGCCGCGGGCGGGCCCTTATCAAAGGCTCAAGGCCTTGAGCTGCGCCGGCTCAAAAAGTTCCTCGCTGGGCTGCTGAAGGAGTGGAGGTCAACAAATGACTCCACTCCCCCCCCACAATAGGTTAGGTAGAGGTTGCACTATGCTCTAGTCATGAAGATAACCATAGCCAGCCTCAACATCAACGGCGGCAGAGGGGCACGCCGTAGATTTGACAATTTTTCGCTCCTGCGGGAGGGGAAATATGCGGTGTGCTTCCTGCAAGAAACCCACACCGTTCCGGGAGACGAAGCCACGTGGCTCCTGGAATGGCAAGGAGAGGTCCGCATGAGCCACCTCACCGCCATTTCTAGTGGGGTGGCCATCTTGCTGGGCCTGCATTTTCAGCCGGAGATCTTGGGGGTCGAGGAGCCCGTGCCAGGCCGCTTGCTGCACGTAACGGTTCGCCTGGGGGACGTGCCGCTCCATCTCGTGAACGTGTACGCCCCTCAGCCCGGCCCGCAGCAAACGCGCTTCTTTGAAGAGGTGTCCGCTCTTCTTGGCTCCGTCGACGTCGGCGACTGCATTGTCCTCTGGGGGGATTTTAACTACACCCTCGAGGCGAGGGACCGCTCCGGTGCCCTGCAGTGCATTACGGCGATGGAGAAGTTGAGGGACCTGGTCGGGTCCTTCGACTTGATGGACGTCTGGCGAAATCTCCACCCCGACTCCAGCGCCTTTACTTGGGTGAGGCCTGGAGTAGGATGGTCCAGAGTCGACCGCCTTTACGTGTCTCGGGCGTACGTTTCCTGCGTCCCGGCGGCCTCCATGCGGCCGGTGCCGTGTTCGGACCACCACCTGGTGTGGGCGGAGCTCGCTTCGCTCCGCGCGAGGACGGGGTCCGCGTACTGGCACTTTAACAACCAGCTGCTGGAGGACGTGCGGTTCCAGGACTCGTTCCGTCGATTCTGGGCCGACTGGAGAAGGAAGCAGGGGGGCTTCCCCTCCTTGAGGCTATGGTGGGACGTGGGCAAGGCTCACGTCCGCGTCTTCTGTCAAGAGTACGCGAGGGGGTCGACCAAGAGGCGGGCGGCCAGGGTCGGGCGCCTCGAAAAAGAGGTGCTCGACCTGGAATCCCGTCTCGGTCAAGTCGTCCAGGACCCAGCCCTGCGGACGGTGTACGAAGCGAAGAAGGCCGCGCTGAAGGACCTGCAGCTCGTCGGGTCCCGAGGTGTGTTCGTGAGGTCGCGGATCTGGTTCCTGCGGGATCTGGACCGCGGCTCCCACTTCTTCTACTCGCTGGAAAAAAGGCAGAGTGTCCGTAAGCAGCTCTTGACGCTGCTGGCCGACGACAGCTCTCTCGTCTCGGATCCGGAGGGCGTCAACAACAGGGCCCGTGAATATTACGGAGCCCTGTTCTCTCCGGATCCGTCCAGCGAGGAAGCGCGTAGAGTTTTGTGGGAGGACCTGCCGAAGGTCAGCCCGGAGGGCGCCGAAAATCTGGAAGCTCCGCTAAGCCTGGCAGAGCTGACCGGTGCCCTCGACCGGCTCTCGAGGGGAAAATCCCCGGGGCTGGACGGGCTGACTGTGGAGTTCCACAGGGCGTTCTGGGACGTTCTGGGGGGCGACTACGTGCGGGTCCTGGGGGAAAGTCTGGCGACCGGGGAGATGCCCCTCTCTTGGCGCAGGGCAGTCATCGTCCTGCTGCCTAAGAAGGGCGATCTCCGCCTCCTTAAGAACTGGCGCCCGGTCTCCCTCCTCAGCACGGACTACAAAATCTTCGCCCAGGCGATGTCTGCTCGCCTTGGTGCCGTGCTGGACCACATGATCCACCCCGACCAGTCCTACACGGTCCCGGGCCGGACAATCCACGATAACATCCATCTGGTCCGGGACCTCATCCATTGTTCCCAGGAGGCTGGTCTGTCGGTCGCCTTCCTATCCCTCGACCAAGAGAAGGCGTTCGACAGGGTGGATCACGACTATCTGCTCGGAACTCTGCGCGCTTTCGGGTTCGGGACGCATTTCGTCGCCCGGATCCGACTTTTGTACGCCGCCGCGGAGTGTCTGATTAAGGTTAACGGGTCCTTGACGGCGCCCCTTCGCTTTAGGAGAGGGGTGCGCCAGGGATGCCCCATGTCCGGCCAGTTATACGTCGTTTGCGTGGAGCCTTTCCTGCGCCTCTTACGGACGAGGTTGACGGGACTGGCTCTGCAAGGGCCGGGCGTGGAGGTCGTCCTCTCGGCTTATGCCGATGACGTGCTCCTCGCGGTAGAGGATCCCGCTGACCTGCGGAGGATGCGTGAGTGCCAGGAGATTTACTCGGCCGCGTCCTCCGCCAGGATCAACTGGGAGAAATGTTCCGGACTCCTGGTGGGTCAGTGGCGGGTGGACTCCCTGCCGGAGGAGCTCAGGCCTTTTGCCTGGAGCACGACCCATCTCCTCTATCTGGGAGTCTACCTTAGCCCCGACGAGGGAGCCTGGCCGGCGAACTGGCAGGAGCTGGAGGCCAAGGTCGCCGCTCGCCTAGGGCGCTGGACAGGACTGCTCCGAGTGCTGTCCTACAGGGGTCGAGCGCTAGTCATAAACCAGCTGGTGGCCGCAATGTTGTGGTACCGACTGGTCACTTTGACCCCTCCCCCTGCGTTTGTCGCCAAGATACAGAAGAAGCTGGTGGACTTCTTCTGGAACAACAGGAAGCACTGGGTCTCTGCTGCGGTCTTGAGTCTCCCGCTTGAGGAGGGCGGTCAGTCGTTGGTGTGCGTCAGCGCCCAGCTCGCGACTTTCCGTCTTCAGACCCTGCAGAGATACCTTTACGTCGAGCCCCCTCCTAGGTGGTGTGCTCTGGCGAGGTATTTCTTCCGCCAGCAGCGCGACCTCAATTATGACACGCAGCTCCTGTTTGTGAACTTGGGGGGTGCTAGGACCGCCCTCCGGGAGCTGCCTGTCTTTTACAGGGAACTCATCAGGGTCTGGAACAAAGTCTCCACCAAGCGCAGCTCTCCGCCGGCTGGAGTGGCGGCCGTCCTGCAGGAGCCGCTGCTCGGGAATCCGTACCTCCACGACCGAGGTTTTATGTGGCGGTCGGAAGAGAGGGCTGTGGCTGGTGAGGTGACCAGGGTCAGGGACCTGCTCGATGGCGGAGGAGCGGGCTGGATGGCGCCAGAAACGCTAGCGCGGCGCCTAAATTCTGCCAACGTCCGCCACGCGGCCGATGCCATCGAGTCGCTAAAAACAGCTCTGGGCCCTGACTCCGTTAGGTGCATCGAGGAGGCTCAAGCACGTGGGGAGATCCCGTCCGAACTGACCCCCGTCCGGACGGAATTCCTCATCGGCGCCAAACCCCGGAACCTCTCTCGGGGGCCGGCGCCTCACAACTTGAGCCGCCTCGGGGAAATCCCCTCCGTGCCTTTCAGTTCCGCGCGGAGGGGTTTCATGTACGGGCTGCTCCTGCACACTCTCAACTTTGCCATCCTCGCCTGCCGTCCGGACAAGCCATGGCGTACCATCTTGCCGTCCGGAGGAGGCGGGGGTCCCCGATGGAGGGCACTCTATGCAGGGGTCCTCCCACTATTCATCGGGGACTGGCCTGGAGGGTGGTGCACGGAGCAGTGCCGTGCAACAAATTGTTAAGCCGGTTCACGGACTCCCAGGCCGCCTGCAATTTCTGCGGTCTGGAGGAGTCCGTGTTCCATGTTTTTATTGAGTGCACGAGGTTGCAGCCCCTGTTCCATTATTTGAAGGGGCTGCTCCTGAAATTCTGGCTGCACTTCAGTCCCACTCTCCTGATCTTTGGGCACCCTGTGCGGAGGGGAGCGGGTAGGTCCGAAGGCCTCCTCGTAGGACTGCTCCTGGGCACGGCCAAGGGTGCCATCAGCCGGTCCAGGCAGCGGGCGGTCGAGGGGGTCGTTCAACCTGACTGCCTGCCTCTCTTCCGCTCTTACATCCGGTCCAGGGTGTCCTTGGAGATGGAGCACGCGGTGTCCACCGGTACGCTCGCGGCCTTCCGCGAGAGGTGGGCACCGGAGGGACTGGAGTGCATCATCACGCCCGGCAACCAAATTTTAATTTGATTTTACGTTTTAAAGTTTAATTTGTTTTAATTGCCGGTGTTTTTAGTGTCCCCTTACCTTTTATAGGGGGCACTGGGGAAAAATTGTGATTTTAGTGCCCAAAAAAAAAACCAAAAAAAAGAAGAAAAAAAAAAACCCCCAAAAAAAAGCCAAAAAAAAGAAAAAAAGGGCCTTGTAAATGTCTGGTGTGTCACCCAGGTCGGGTGGCACGGTTTAATGTGTTTTGTTTTGCAGATAAACTCCAAAAAGCGTTTCATGCAGAAGGACCAATTGTGGAGCAGTGGAGGCGTGTCCTGCTCAGTTGGAGCTGTGAGCAGTGAGAGGAGCAGCTATCAACCTTAGCTCCTGCCTGGAGAGCCCTGAGAACAGCCCAGGAAGAGAAGGAAGGAAGGGGCTTCACCTTCAACTTTCACCCAGAGGGAGAGGAGGAAGCAGAAAACATTTCAACTTTTTACCATTTCTGCAAGGAGTTGGAGAGAGGGGGAAAAAACCAACAACAAACATCCAGTGTGGAAGAAGGGAGACTCTACATTTCTACAGGTGGGTGTATTGGTGCAGTCCCCAAATAGACTTTGTTATATCGGTGGGGGGAGGAAAGAAGACCACTGAGGGCCGGAACATCGCGGGGGGTGTGTGTGTGTGGAAGTGTGTGTGGGGGCCTTGCTTACAACTAGGCCCCACACACAATTGAACCCCCCACGCCCCCAATTGCCTAGCCTGGGATAGCTGGAGCTACCAGGCTCAAGAATTTCATCACCTAATTAAACATCGTTGGGAGTGTGTGCCTGGTTGGCTCTAGCTGCCCCAGGTGAAGACATCTTCTCCCCTCACCTGAAGACCAATCCAAAGACTGTTTGTGTTTTTGCCATCTGGGGATTGCACCCACCCACAGCTGCGAGGGGAGACCTGCCCTCGCAGTTCCCCCCCCCCTTCCCACCCCCCTCTCTCTTTCTCTGTTATTCTTCCCTCTCTCTCTGAGACCCCTTCCTCCTAATTTAAAAAAAAAAGAAAACAATTGAGACAACTGAGCAGAGGGAGCAAGGCCCCTCCCCAATTGCCAACTAGGGGAGAGGTGCCTTGTTAAGGGCTCCTCTGCTCAGTCAAATCAAACGAGGCCAATTAAGACCATTAAGGCCTGTGACTTTGGGGTGGGTGTAGCCCTTAAAGGGAACCCGTGATGGCGACCCCATCCACGCCGGTGGCAGGACCAGCGAAGACGTATGCGCAGGTGGCAACCGCTTCCACGGCACCTCCTGCGCCACCTGCTGCCCTGCCACCTTTCAGATTAATTACCAGAAAACACGGGGTCAAGAGCTACACTCACCCCACAATGAGCATTGAGGAGTGCGTGCGGGCGATGGCTGGGGTAGTCGGCCCCTCGGCCATTGTCGCGGCCTCCAAGATGTCTGGGAAGGCTGTTTTCTTCCTGGGGTCGGAGCGGGCGGTGTCCCTGGCCCTCGAAAAGGGGCTCACGGTGGGCGGGATGTTCCTGCCGGTGGACCCTCTCGATGCCACCGCGCAGAGGGTCATCGTTTCAAACGTCCCGCCCTTTGTTCCCGCTGAGCTCCTCCTCCCTCACCTACACCAACTGGGGGAGGTAAGGTCGGGGATCAACCCCATACCGCTCGGCCTCAGGGAGAACAGCCTGCGCCACGTGTTCTCCTTCCGCCGCCAGCTCTTTGTCCGGCTGGCGCGGGAGGAGACGACGGAGGGGAACTTTAATGTGGTGCACGAGGGGACTGCCTACCGCGTCTTCTGGACGTCGGACGGCGTGCGGTGCCATGCCTGCAGAGAGGTGGGGCACGTTCGCAAGAACTGCCCCGCCTCCAAGGCCGCCAAACCACCGAAGGCGGCCAAGGCTGGCGCCGCCGCCACCCCTCCCCCTAGTTGCGTCCGCGTGCCGGGAGCCGTAGGTGCGCGGGCATCGTCGGAGGCCTTTGTTTTCAGGGCCTCCGGCGGGGGGGAGGGAGAGCGTCCGAACGGAAAGAAGGCGCGGAACAAGGAGAAACATCTAGAGGCGGGTCCCCTCAGTGCGCCAGAAAGATGGACCACCGCGCTCGGCCCAACCCAGCCACCGGCGAGCGCGGGGTGCCCTGAGCCCGTGCCTGAGCCCTTGAACAACACCGCAGAGGGGCCCGGACGCGGGCAAGAAAAGAAAAAGGGGGGTGCGGAGCGGGAGGCCTCGGCAGACATGGAGGTCTCCCTGCCTTCGCGCACCTCCAGCAACAAAAGGAGTTGCCGCTCCGTTGAGGCGGAGGGGGAACAACATCCCTCCGCGGAGGAGTCGGTGCCCGCCGCGTGTCCCGCGTCCCCCACCAGCGCCCCCAAGCAGCGCCGGAGGCGGGAGGAGTCTGTCCCCGGGGAGGGTGAGACAGTCGAGGCTGCCCAGCCTCTGCCTCCCGGGGATGGCGTGGAAGATCTGCCTGTCGGGGGCGTGGGGACCGCGGAGGAATGCATTGCCGCCGGGCCGGGCGTCCCGGGGACTGAGGCGGGCGGGGCAGAAAAGTCCGAATCTGAGCCCGCCCAGCCAATACCCAACTTCTCCCGGGAGTCGCTCGACCCGGCAGAAACCGAAACAAATGTTTATAATGACACTGTAGATGCTGGGCCGGGGGGTGGCAGCGGGGAGGGGGAGGAACACCCACCCTCGCCTCTTGCTGTGGAGCTGGAGCACTTGGAGAGCCTGGGGATTTCCTATGGCCGGGTCTCTCCTTGTTCCCCGGTTCCTGGGGCGGAGGGGGAACCCCTTCCGCTGTCATTACCCGACCCAGCACCATTTTTAAAAGAGCCCAGTGGGGACTCCTCTGCCGACGATCCTGGGGGTGGGATCGGGGCAGAGCCAGGGCCGGTTGGAGCGGCCGGTTCATTTGCCGTACCTTGTGCGGTCGATGGGCCGGCTGCTGGCGGCCACCTCCCGGAGGAGGACGGGGACTCGGTGGGGGACGCGGGTGAAGACCTAGAGACCACCGCCAGCGAGGCGGTGGATCTGCTCGCGGCCGCCGCCGAGACCATCCTCATTCCTGCAAAGGAACTCCGGGACTTTTTGGCCCAGAGCCGGGGTCACTGCAACCAAGCCCGACTGGCCCTGGAAAAATGGTCCGAGCCAGAGCTGATCAAGGGGTCCGTCCGCGCCGCCGTTAAAACCTTGGCCGCGGGCGGGCCCTTGACAAAGGCGCAACACCTTGAGCTGCGCGAGCTCGAGGGACTCCTCGCTGGGCTGCGGAGGGAGCGGAGTTCAACAAAAGACTCCGCTCCCTCCCCCACAATAGGTTAAGGTAGAGGTTGCACTATGCTTTTGCCATGAAGATAACCATAGCCAGCCTCAACATCAACGGCGGCAGAGGGGCACGCCGTAGATTTGACAATTTTTCGCTCCTGCGGGAGGGGAAATATGCGGTGTGCTTCCTGCAAGAAACCCACACCGTTCCGGGAGACGAAGCCACGTGGCTCCTGGAATGGCAAGGAGAGGTCCGCATGAGCCACCTCACCGCCATTTCTAGTGGGGCGGCCATCTTGCTGGGCCCGCATTTTCAGCCGGAGATCTTGGGGGTCGAGGAGCCCGTGCCAGGCCGCTTGCTGCACGTAACGGTTCGCCTGGGGGACGTGCCGCTCCATCTCGTGAACGTGTACGCCCCTCAGCCCGGCCCGCAGCAAACGCGCTTCTTTGAAGAGGTGTCCGCTCTTCTTGGCTCCGTCGACGTCGGCGACTGCATTGTCCTCAGGGGGGATTTTAACTGCACCCTCGAAGCGAGGGACCGCTCCGGTGCCCCGCAGTGCATGACGGCGATGGAGAAGTTGAGGGACCTGGTCGGGTCCTTCGACTTGGTGGACGTCTGGCGAAATCTCCACCCCGACTCCAGCGCCTTTACTTGGGTGAGGCCTGGAGTAGGATGGTCTAGAGTCGACCGCCTTTACGTGTCTCGGGCGTACGTTTCCTGCGTCCCGGCGGCCTCCATGCGGCCGGTGCCGTGTTCGGACCACCACCTGGTGTGGGCGGAGCTCGCTTCGCTCCGCGCGAGGACGGGGTCCGCGTACTGGCACTTTAACAACCGGCTGCTGGAGGACGTGCGGTTCCAGGACTCGTTCCGTCGATTCTGGGCCGACTGGAGAAGGAAGCAGGGGGGCTTCCCCTCCTTGAGGCTATGGTGGGACGTGGGCAAGGCTCACGTCCGCGTCTTCTGTCAAGAGTACGCGAGGGGGTCGACCAAGAGGCGGGTGGCCAGAGTCGGGCGCCTAGAAAAAGAGGTGCTCGACCTGGAAGCCCGTCTCGGTCAAGTCGTCCAGGACCCGGCCCTGCGGACGGTGTACGAAGCGAAGGAGGCCGCGCTGAAGGACCTGCAGCTCGTCGGGTCCCGAGGCGTGTTCGTGAGGTCGCGGATCCGGTTCCTGCGGGATCTGGACCGCGGCTCCCCCTTCTTCTACTCGCTGGAAAAAAGGCAGAGTGTCCGTAAGCAGCTCTTGACGCTGCTGGCCGACGACGGCTCTCTCGTCTCGGATCCGGAGGGCGTCAACAACAGGGCCCGTGAATATTACGGGGCTCTGTTCTCTCCGGATCCGTCCAGCGAGGAAGCGCGTAGAGTTTTGTGGGAGGACCTGCCGAAGGTCAGCCCGGAGGGCGCCGAAAATCTGGAAGCTCCGCTAAGCCTGGCGGAGCTGACCGGTGCCCTCGCCCGGCTCTCGAGGGGAAAATCCCCGGGGCTGGACGGGCTGACCGTGGAGTTCCACAGGGCGTTCTGGGACGTCCTGGGGAGCGACTACGCGCGGGTCCTGGGGGAATGTCTGGCGACCGGGGAGATGCCCCTCTCTTGGCGCAGGGCAGTCATCGTCCTGCTGCCTAAGAAGGGCGATCTCCGCCTCCTTAAGAACTGGCGCCCGGTCTCCCTCCTCAGCACGGACTACAAATTCTTCGCCCAGGCGATGTCTGCTCGCCTTGGTGCCGTGCTGGACCACATGATCCACCCCGACCAGTCCTACACGGTCCCGGGCCGGACAATCCACGATAACATCCATCTGGTCCGGGACCTCATCCATTGTTCCCAGGAGGCTGGTCTGTCGGTCGCCTTCCTATCCCTCGACCAAGAGAAGGCGTTCGACTATCTGCTCGGAACTCTGCGCGCTTTCGGGTTCGGGACGCATTTCGTCGCCCGGATCCGACTTTTGTACGCCGCCGCGGAGTGTCTGATTAAGGTTAACGGGTCCTTGACGGCGCCCCTTCGCTTTAGGAGAGGGGTGCGCCAGGGATGCCCCATGTCCGGCCAGTTATACGCCGTTTGCGTGGAGCCTTTCCTGCGCCTCTTGCGGACGAGGTTGACGGGACTGGCTCTGCAAGGGCCGGGCGTGGAGGTCGTCCTCTCGGCTTACGCTGATGACGTGCTCCTCGCGGTAGAGGATCCCGCTGACCTGCGGAGAATGCGTGAGTGCCAGGAGATTTACTCGGCCGCGTCCTCTGCCAGGATCAACTGGGAGAAATGTTCCGGACTCCTGGTGGGTCAGTGGCGGGTGGACTCCCTGCCGGACGAGCTCAGGCCTTTTGCCTGGAGCACGACCCATCTCCTCTATCTGGGAGTCTACCTTAGTCCCGACGAGGGAGCCTGGCCGGCGAACTGGCAGGAGCTGGAGGCCAAGGTCGCCGCACGCCTAGGGCGCTGGACAGGACTGCTCCGAGTGCTGTCCTACAGGGGTCGAGCGCTAGTCATAAACCAGCTGGTGGCCGCAATGCTGTGGTACCGGCTGGTCACTTTGACCCCTCCCCCTGCGTTTGTCGCCAAGATACAGAAGAAGCTGGTGGACTTCTTCTGGAACAACAGGAAGCACTGGGTCTCTGCTGCGGTCTTGAGTCTCCCGCTTGAGGAGGGCGGTCAGTCGTTGGTGTGCGTCAGCGCCCAGCTCGTGACTTTCCGTCTTCAGACCCTGCAGAGATACCTTTATGTCGAGCCCCCTCCTAGGTGGTGTGCTCTGGCGAGGTATTTCTTCCGCCAGCAGCGCGACCTCAATTATGACACGCAGCTCCTGTTTGTGAACTTGGGGGTTGCCAGAACCGCCCTCCGGGAGCTGCCTGTCTTTTACAGGGAACTCATCAGGGTCTGGAACAAAGTCTCCACCAAGCGCAGCTCTCCGCCGGCTGGAGTGGCGGCCGTCCTGCAGGAACCGCTGCTCGGGAATCCGTACCTCCACGACCGAGGTTTTATGTGGCGGTCGGAAGAGAGGGCTGTGGCTGGTGAGGTGACCAGGGTCAGGGACCTGCTCGATGGCGGAGGAGCGGGCTGGATGGCGCCAGACACGCTGGCGCGGCGCCTAAATTCTGCCAACGTCCGCCACGCGGCCGATGCTATCGAGTCGCTAAAAACAGCTCTGGGCCCTGACTCCATTAGGTGCATCGAGGAGGCTCAAGCACGTGGGGAGATACCGTCCGAACTGACCCCCGTCCGGACGGAATTCCTCATCGGCGCCAAACCCCGGAACCTCCCTCGGGGGCCGGCGCCTCACAACTTGAGCCGCCTCGGGGAAATCCCCTCCGTGCCTTTCAGTTCCGCGCGGAGGGGTTTCCTGTACGGGCTGTTCCTGCACACCCTCAACTTTGCCATCCTCGCCGGCCGTCCGGACACGCCATGGCGTACCATCTTGCCGTCCGGAGGAGGCGGGGGTCCCCGATGGAGGGCACTCTACGCAGGGGTCCTCCCACTATTCATCGGGGACTTGGCCTGGAGGGTGGTGCACGGAGCAGTGCCGTGCAACAAATTTTTAAGCCGGTTCACGGACTCCCAGGCCGCCTGCAATTTCTGCGGTCTGGAAGAGTCCGTGTTCCATGTTTTTATGGAATGCACGAGGTTGCAGCCCCTGTTTTATTATTTGAAGGGGCTGCTCCTGAAATTCTGGCTGCACTTCAGTCCCACTCTCCTGATCTTTGGGCACCCTGTGCGGAGGGGAGCGGGTAGGTCCGAAGGCCTCCTCGTAGGACTGCTCCTGGGCACGGCCAAGGGTGCCATCAGCCGGTCCAGGCAGCGGGCGGTCGAGGGGGTCGTTCAACCTGACTGCCTGCCTCTCTTCCGCTCTTACATCCGGTCCAGGGTGTCCTTGGAGATGGAGCACGCGGTGTCCACCGGTACGCTCGCGGCCTTCCGCGAGAGGTGGGCACCGGAGGGACTGGAGTGCATCATCACGCCCGGCAACCAAATTTTAATTTGATTTTACGTTTTAAAGTTTAATTTGTTTTAATTGCCGGTGCTTTTAGTGTCCCCTTCCCTTTTATCGGGGGCACTGGAAAAATGTGATTTTAGCGCCCAAAAAAAACCAAAAAAAAAATGAAAAACACAAAAAAAAAAAAAAAGGAAAAAAGGGCCTTGTAAATGTCTGGTGTGTCACCCAGGTCGGGTGGCACGGTTTAATGTGTTATGTTTTTGCAGGTGAACCCCAAAAAGAGTTTCATGCAGAAGGACCCCCAGGTCCCTCTGCACTTCAGCATGTTGTAATTTCTCCCCATTCAAATAATATTCCCTTTTACTGTTTTTTTTCCCAAGGTGGATGACCTCACACTTTCCGAAATTGTATTCCATCTGCCAAACCTTAGCCCATTTGCTTAACCTATCCAAATCTCTTTGCAGCCTTTCTGTGTCCTCTACACAACCTGCTTTCCCACTAATCTTTGTGTCATCTGCAAATGTTGTTACACTACACTCTGTCCCCTCTTCCAGGTCATCTATGTATATTGTAAACAGTTGTGGTCCCAGCACCGATCCCTGTGGCACACCACTAACCACCGATTTCCAACCCGAAAAGGACCCATTTATCCCAACTCTCTGCTTTCTGTTCGCCAGCCAATTCTCTATCCATGCTAATACATTTCCTCTGACTCCGCGTACCTCTATCTTCTGCAGTAACCTTTTGTATGGCACCTTATCGAATGCCTTTTGGAAATCTAAATACACCACATCCATCGGTACACCTCTATCCACCATGCTCGTTATATCCTCAAAGAATTCCAGTAAATTAGTTAAACATGATTTCCCCTTCATGAATCCATGCTGCGTCTGCTTGATTGCACTATTCCTATCTAGATGTCCCGCTATTTCTTCCTTAATGATAGTTTCAAGCATTTTTCCCACTACAGATGTTAAACTAACCGGCCTATAGTTACCTGCCTTTTGTCTGCCCTCTTTTTTAAACAGAGGTGTTACATTAGCTGCTTTCCAATCCGCTGGTACCTCCCCAGAGTCCAGAGAATTTTGGTAGATTATAACGAATGCATCTGCTATAACTTCCGCCATCTCTTTTAATACCCTGGGATGCATTTCCTCAGGACCAGGGAACTTGTCTACCTTGAGTCCCATTAGCCTGTCCAGCACTACCCCACTAGTGATAGTGATTGTCTCAAGGTCCTCCCTTCCCACATTCCTGTGACCAGCAATTTTTGGTCTGGTTTTTGTGCCTTCCACTGTGAAGACCGAAGCAAAATAATTGTTTAAGGTCTCAGCCATTTCCACATTTCCCACTATTAAATCCCCCTTCTCATCTTCTAAGGGACCAACATTTACTTTAGTCACTCTTCTCCATTTTATATATCTGTAAAAGCTTTTACTATCTGTTTTTATGTTTTGCGCAAGTTTACCTTCGTAATCTATCTTTCCTTTCTTTATTGCTTTTTTAGTCATTCTTTACTGAAGTTTAAAATTTTCCCAATCTTCTAGTTTCCCACTAACCTTGGCCACCTTATACGCATTGGTTTTTAATTTGATACTCTCCTTTATTTCCTTGGTTATCCACGGCTGGTTATCCCTTCTCTTACCGCCCTTCTTTTTCACTGGAATATATTTTTGTGAACAGAGCCCTGTATAATTGCAGAAAGTCATCTTTAGTCTTACACTCCAATCCTCTTGTAATAAAGACCAACATACCATTTACTTTCTTAATTGCTTGCTGTACCTGCATGTTAACTTTCAGTGACTTGTGTACACCAACCCTCTGAACACCAACACTTCCCAATCTCTCGCCATTTAAAAAATACTCTGCTTTTCTATTTTTGCTACCAAAGTGGAAACTTAACATTTCTCCACATTATATTCAATTTGCCATATTCTTGCCCACTTATTTAGCCTGTCTATATTCTCTTGAAGTCTCTTTGCATCCTCCTCACAACTTACATTCCCACCTAGCTTTGTATCATCAACAAACTTGGATATATTACATTTGGTCCCCTCATTCAAATCATTGATATAGATTGTGAATAAATGAGGCCCAACCACTGATCCTTGCGGTACCCCACTAGTTATAGTCTGCCAACCCGAAAATGACCCATTTATTCCTACTCCCTGTTTTCAGTTCGTTAACCAATCCCCAATCCATGCTAATATATTAACCCAATCCCATAAGCCCTAGTTTTGTTCAATAACCTTTTGTGTGGCACCTTATCGAATGCCTTCTGAAAATCCAAATACACCACATCCACTGGTCCCCCCTTATCTATTCTGCTAGTTACAACCTCAAAAAACTCTAACAGATTTGTCAAACATGATTTCCCTTTTATAAATCGGTGTTGACTCTGTTCAATCCTATTATTCTTTTCTAAGTGCCCTGTTACCGTATCCTTAATAATAGATTCTAACATTTTCCCTACTACTGATGTCAGGCTAACTGGTCTGTAGTTCCACATTTTCTCTCTCCCCCCTTTCTTAAATAGCGGGGTTACATTGGCTACCTTCCAATCTATGAAATTTTGGAAGATGACAACCAATGCATCCACTATCTCTATAGCCACCTCTTTCAGAACCCTAGGATGTAGGCCCTCAGGTCCAGGGGATTTATCAGCTTTCAGTCCCATTAATTTCTTTAGTACCATTTTTTAAAATAATACTAATTTCTTTCAGTTCCTCATTCTCGCTAGACCCCTGATACTCCACTATTTCCAGGTGGTTTATTGTGTCTTCTTCCGTGAAGACAGACAATTCCGGCCAAAGTGTGCACGGACCCGACGAGGCCTCGCAAAAGTCGTTTTTTGGGGCACGATGCGCACGCGCCGAAAAGCAGCTTTTCTGATCTGTCAAGATTTCTCTTGTCAGATCCTCCACATCACCGAGAGAAGGACATCCATGGAGCAGAGATTGGGCTATTTGCCCAACTCGCGGCCAGCGAATGTGCTTCAAACTTTTACGCCTAGTAAAAGCAGGCGCATAGCTTCATTTTACCAGTGGAACACTTTTAAAACATATAAAAATGAAATTAAATTTAATTTAAACACTCATTTTAAATCAAAAACTTTGTCCATTAATATTTTATTTTTAACACTATTAAAACATATTAAAAAAAATTCCAAAAAATATATATTTTTTCTAAAACATTTAATTACATTTAATTTCAATTAATTTAAAATATGTGAGTTGTTTTATTTATTTATTATGCTGTGTTTCGGTGTTTTAGGGGGTTTTCTCATTGATAGCAATGGGAGCTCGTACAAACAGATCGCCCATTTTTATCAATGAGAATACTGCATAATGATTGGTGGTCCAGGCCCACGTGACTCCAGCTTGTACGTACATACGTCAAAGTCATCTCCCATGTGCTCCACAGCACATCTAGGCTTCCGACCGGGATCCTACGTTCTTCCGGGACCACCAGGTACTTTTGTAGATTTTTTTCGGGTCGGAGGTGTTCGTACGAAGGACCCTCCAACTGCAATTTCCCCCCCGAAGTATTTGTTTAATTTCTCTGCCATTTCCTTATTCCCCATTATAATTTCTCCTGTTTCAGCCTGTAGGAGACCCATATTTACTTTTGCTAATCTTTTCCTTTTTACATACCTATAGAAGCTTTTACAGTCTGTTTTTATGTCTCTCGCTAGTTTACTCTCATATTCTATTTTCCTTTTCTTTATCAATTTCTTGTTCTACTTTGCTGAATTCGAAAATCCTCCCAATCCTCAGGCTTACTGCTCTTTTGGCAACATTATAAGCCTCTTCCTTTGATCTAATACTATCTTTAACTTCTGTTAGCCACGGTTGGATCATTTTTCTTGTGGATTTTTTTGTCTTAAAGGAATATATGTTTGTTGTAAATTATGTATTAATTCTTTAAATGCTAGCCGTTTATGTCTACCGTCATACCTTTTAGTGTAGTTTCCCAATCTACCTTAGTCAACTCTCCCCTCATACGTACATAATTTCCTTACTTTCGGATTTAACTAAATAATTTTCAAATTTAATGTTTGCCTAAAGGCCTCTTTAATACAAGGTTATTAATTAACCCTTTCTCATTGCACAACACTAGATCTAAAGTAGCCTGTTTTCTAGTTGATTCCTCAATATACAGATCTAGAAAACCACCTTGTATACATTCCATGAATTTGTCCTCCACACTATTACTGCAAATTTGATTTGCCCAGTCTATATGTAGATTAAAGTCCCCCATGATAACTGTATTACCCTTGTTACATGCATCGCTAATTTCCTGATTTATATTGTGTCCTACATTACCACTACTGTTTGGGGGCCGAAAACAACTCCCACCAATGTTTTCTGCCCTTTGCTGTTTCTTAGCTCCACCCAAACTGATTCTACTTCTTGATTTTCTGAGCTAAGATCCTTTCTCTCTACTGTCTTTATCCCATCCTTTATTATCAAGGCTACCCCTCCTCCTTTTCCATTTTGCCTATTTCTTCTAAAAGTTAAGTATCCTGGAATATTTAGTCCCCAACTTTGGTCACTTTGCAACCACGTCTCCGTAATTTAGATCAAACCTATTAATTTCTATCTGCACTATTAATTCATCTATTTTGTTGCGAATGCTTCTTGCATGCAGATATAGCGCCTTTAGCTTTGACTATTTTCTATTTTGCTCTGATGTCACCTGATGTCACCCTAGTCAGTGATGCCCTATTACCTTTGTTACTCTCTCTGTCCCTTCCTGACCCACTCTGCATATTTTTACCCAAAATTCTGCTCTACTCGAGAACCTTGACATTTCTCTTGCTGATTTTAAATTTACTATTTCCTGAATCCTCCCACCCCCCTTCATTAGTTTAAAGACTTGTCTGATTGGACTAGAATGAGGGTGAGTGTGAGGGGTGGCTAGTGAGATGGGGAAGTTATAATGTAGAAAGAAAGGGATGGGTGGAGGTCATAGAGTAGAGTATAGAAGGCACAGAGGAGGCCATTCAGCTCATCGAGTCCATGCTGGCTCTCTGTAGAGCAATCCAGTCAGTCCCATTCCCCACTCTATCCCTGTAGCCCTGCACGTTTATTTCTCTCAAGTGCCTATCCAATTTCCTTTTGAAAACACTGATCATCTCCGCTTTCACCACCCGTGTAGGCAGCGAGTACCAGGTCATTACCACTCGCTGTGTAAAAAATTGCCCAAAACCTTAAATCTGTGTCCCCTCGCCCTTACACCATCAGCTAATAGGAACAGCGTTTCTTTATCTACCTCATCTAAACCTGTCATAATCTTGTACACCTCTATCAAATCTCCCCTCAACCTCCTCTGCTCCACAGAGAACAATCCCAGTTTCTTCAACATAACCTTATAGCTAAAATCTCTCAGCCCTGGAACCATTCTGGTAAATATCCTCTGCACCATCTCGAGGACCTTCACATCCTTCCTAAAGTGTGGTGACTAGAACTGGATGCAATACTCAGTTGTGGCCTAACCAGAGCTTTATAAAGGTTCAGCATAACTATCCTGCAAGCTAAGTTGGTGTGAGTAAGGATGTGCAGGAGTAGGGTACGGAATGCAGAGTGATGGGAATGTGATGAGTGGCGTAGCAGGATGAGGTTGTGTGTGGCTTTGCAGTAATGTTTTGTGATCTACTGAGATCATTGAAAGGTTTATGCCACTGCAGCCAGGTCCTCCTGATGACATCCCTGCTTGTGTCCTCCTGTGCAATGTGCAACCTGGCTGTGTTGGTATCCTGGAGAGGTGTCTTCCGCTCATTAGAAGAGAAGAGAACCTCCTTGCATGTTGTGACTCCCTCCATAAGCATATGGAGGGAGTCATGGGAGAGCCTGGGTGCAGCCGTGCACCTCTGTGCAGTGCTCATCAGTGTTTGGAGCACAGGGGAAAATCATTTTGGATCGCGGGCTGGAGCCAACAGCAAGGCTGGGACCTGTCACCAACGTCGCTCGCCACGGACCCACCGAGGTAGGGGGAATTGCGGCCATTGATCCAGATGCAAAGTCAAGCGAAATGCTTAAAAGGAAAATGCTATTTGGGAAACAAGGGATATGACGAAAAGACAGGGGGCGCAAGTTTAAATGATAGAGCTACCATGGCTAACAAAATGGCACAGCAGCCTGGATGGAACAAATAGCCTATTGCACTCTCTCTTACACATACACACAACTGAGTGATACAGATCAAAAAGTCCCAAGTTTGATCAGCAGATTGTGCTGGATTAGCTGATATCAGTTGGTAGGAACACTTGAATTAGAAAAGGCAGAGGACTAGATAATAAGCAAAGTTCCACTCCCAATCACTATCCAGTGAATCCTGCCGGAAAGGATCAGAACTGGCTGTGATACCAACAACAAACTACAGACAAAGAACAAAAAATGAAAGACTTGCATTCATGTAGTGGTCCTCACGACCTCAGGACATCCCAAAGCACTCCACAGCCAATGAAACACCCCTTGAAGTGTAGTCACCACTGCAATGCAGGAAACACAGCAACTCACCCATGCACAGCAAGACTTCATAAACAGCAATGTGGCAATCACCAGACAATTTGCTCTAGTAATTTTAGTTGAGGGATAATCACTGTTCAGGACACTGGAGAGATCATCCTGTGCTCATCCTCAAAACTGCTACCCTATTAATAAGATTGATAATTCACTGCTGGTAAAAGAGTTAAATTTTGGGGACAGTTCATATAATCTTGGCTTTTATTCCCTTGAGTTTAGATGGTTGAGGGATGATCTAATCAAGGCATTTAGAATGATTACAGGATTCGATAACATGGAGCGGACTAACTATTCCCACCAGTGGGGGAGTCCAGAACAAGGAGACAGCTCTTAAAATTAGAGCTAGGCCATTTAAGAATGAAATCAGAAAGCATTTTTTTCACACAAACGGTAATGGAAATCTAGAACTTGCTCCCCTAAAAAGCTGTGGATGCACAGTCAACTGAAATTTTCAAGATCGATAGATTTTTGTTTATTATGGGTATCAAAGGATACAGAACAAAGGCAAGTAAATGGAGTTCAGCCATGATCTAATTCAATGGTGGAACATGCTGTTAGAAATGAGGGGTTCAAAATTTATAAAATTAACAAGAGGGATACTGTGTTTAAATTGTTGTGTTGAACTGGAGCCAAAAAGTCTCCTCAGACTAGAGAGGGTGCTTAGAAATGCTAATGTCTTGGTTTCCTGTGGATGGTATGGCTTCTTTGTACTGTATACAATCTCCTTGTTGCTAAGCGATTATCTGTTTTTAAGTTAAGACTTGAACCTTGTTTATGTATGTTATGTACAATTTTAAAATCGGGGATTGAAGTTAATTTAACAGAACTGTGGTAGAAGTTATTGTGTTACATCATAAAGGAGGTAACACTCTGGAGCAGGTTTCTGGCTTGGGCCTCATGAGATCAAAGAGACAATAGGGACGAGAGAGATAAGACACAAATTTCAAAGGGAGAAACCCTGAGAAAGTATACACAGAAAAGAAATGTGGCCAAAATCATGAGACATCTTTAGGGAGGGTTCTTGATTCAGAATTGAAACAAAGAACTTGATACGGCATCGAATAGTAAATTTTTAGGGGAACCACGAGCTCAAAAGGTCTTGTCAATGTTCCATGTCAGAAGAGGGAATAAAAGTAGCCTGCTCAAGGTTGTCCTCAAAAATGGTGTGAGGGGAGAGCGAAACAGAAGTTGGGCCGGTCAAACACTCTGAGTGATTCCATGCTTTACCAAAGGAAGCTCCAGTTGATGAGAAAGATGCTGCAAGCCAGAGAACTGCTCACGTGCACCAGCCATTTGTCTGATCGGATCAGTATCTGCTACTTGTCACGGTCATATGTTTTTGCTGTATAACTACTGTGTTATATTCTGTCTTAAACTCTGATTAAACACAATATACCCATCAGATTGGTTTACAGTCAATCCTGATTATTAAAGTGACAAGCGAGAGCCTTAGCTTGGCTATTTTAACAAGGCTCAAGAGGCTGAATGGCTCCCTCGTGTTCCTATGATATGTGCCAAATTGTGGTCGCTTTTTTGTTGTGGGCCTGTAATCACTAAAAACTTGGTTTAGACTGCACAAACTTATTTCATACTTGGATAATTACAGAGAACATAGGAGAGATACTTTTATCCCATCAGTTTCCATTCAATTCAAACCCAGGTACCAGAGAGCAATGGGTAACCCACTGCGCTGACGAGTGATGCCAGGCTATCATGAGCCCTCAATTGTGGTTGCCTTTGACCAAATTTAGACAAGAAATGATGATGATGACTAACCCACTTTCTCATCCAGACTCCTTAAGAATTTATTCCCTACAACATAACACTATTTAAGGCAGTTCTACTTTAACAGTTGATTACCAGTTAGCTAATTAACTTGTTTTAATGCTGTACTCAGGCTTCAGTAAAAAGGATGGTAGAGAGTCATCTACAAATATGTTTAATTAATTAAACAGAAAATTTTCATAATATGGGAAATATTCATGCATTGCAAGCTACAAATGAATTTTGGCCATTAAAGAGTATCAGTTTCTAACTAATAGATCCACACCTTAATTTCAAAGGGCACCTTTGATTTTCTTAGTGCTGCATTCACTATCTGCTATAGATAAGGGGGAGATAACACAACTGATTCCTCCTTATCCAAGAGAACGTAATACTCTAGATACTCTAAAAGGGGTTATTGAGTAATATTAAAATGAATTGAATGCATATCAGTCAAGATGAATATACACAATTAACATGCTACTCCTTGACATCATTTAACAGCTATTTCTCAATGTCAATCCCAATCTGTTGCTGGACAATCTAACTGCAGGTCTGACATTAAAACCTGGATGAGCTAAAGTTTTTTTCATCTCAACTTCAACAAAACTGAAGCCATTGTTTTGGCAGCATCTATGTGCCTCCAGTTCCAACTCCATTAACCACTGCAGCAGCCTGCTCAGGCTGAATCTAGTGATGAGTTTGGCATTCTCTTTAACTTTCTGCTGAGCTTTTTACCCCACAGTCCATCACTAACACCTGTGTAACACCTGTGGCACATTAATCCATTAGATCCATTAATACCCCTATTTTACTCCCACTGCTGCTGAAACCCTAATGGATAACTTCATCACCTCAAAGATTGAATTCTCCAATACTCTGCTGTCTACCTTCCAGAATAATCTAGGAATCTGCTGTCTGAGCCCTCTGCCCAATGAAGTCCTGCATACCAATCAGTCCTGTCCTTGACTAAATCCACTGGGTCTCTGTGCCACAGCAAATGCATTTTATGATCCTCATTATAGTTATAAAATGCTGTGCCCATCTGAGTGATCTTCTCTATCTGTAGATATCAGTCTCCACCATCTGCTTCACTGGCTGTGGAGCAAGCAACAGCTTGTGCCCATTCTCTCCACTTTATCATTCGAGCCCAATCTTTCAGACAATATGTCCCTGCTTTCTGGAATTCTGTCCCTAACTCCTTCACCTTGTTGCTTCACTTCCTGCTTCAAAGATCGAAAAGGCATCTCTTCAACCCATGCCTTTGATTCCTTCTATCTGCCTCCAAATTCTTCCTTCTCTGCCTGGTGTCCATCTCTCCGCTTGTAATATGCTCGGACATCTTCTATTATGTGAGGAATGCTCAATAATTGCAAACTGCTGTTAATTTTGTACAACTGATTCAATTCAAACCCAGGGCTGTGCATTTCCTTCAGATAGAAAGAAGGTGGGTAATTTTTTTATAGTGTGCTTGCTGCCCTTAACCAGTATTGTGTTTGTAAGCACTCTAGTAATGACTTCACAAGGTAAGGTATTGTACTTGAACTGTGGTGACCTTAGTCCATTTATTGCAGCCCTGAGTGAGGGTACAGCATGGTGAGCTCCCTTTTATACTCGGTTACCTGTAGTGTACAGGTGACCCCTAGGTCTCCACCAGTTGCACCCTCTGGTGGTACAAGCATAGTGTATACAGTGTGAAGATACATCCAGTAGTCTTATGTGACTGTACATTGAGTGTACAGAGTATATACTTAGGGGAGAGTGATGTTGTGTATGTATAACCTAAGTTTTGTGCCACTGGCTCTTGCATTGTGTGCTCTGACCCTAGACTTGAGTGCCCAAAATCCTTGCACCTTGTCTATGCTTTGGTTTGGCTCTCTCCCTGTAGACCCCCAAGTCCTTATTGCCACAACATTGGGAAATGGTCAGCAGTGGACGGTTAAAGGTTGCATTGAGGGTTGAGTGGGTTGTGGGTATGATCCATGTGTGTCCATGGCTACATACATCCATTCCTGCCCCCCCCCCCATACATAGACCATGTGTGTGGCTCAACACCTGCATGTGCATACATGTATAGAAGGAAAAAGCAAAAAAAAGGAACATAAGATTAATTACATCACTGTTTGGATTTTGCAGTATTGGAACAAGTACATTTTACAGTTAGGTACATATGTGGTATCACAGTCTTGCCCCTGGGGTGTAGGTGCAGGTGGATGAGGACGCTAGTTCCAGAGTAACCGGACTGTGTCCAGGTTATCTGATGGCGGTGCTTAGCCCCCGCCAGCTGGGTGGGCTCGGATCGCTCACCTGGCTGAGTCTCAGGGCCTTTGTCATTGCCTAGTGGTGGGCAGAGCCACAGGAGTGTGTGGCCTCCCTGTCCTCCTTTGAGGGCTACAGTGTCTCCCTGCTGCCCTTCAGCGGTAGTGGGAGCCTGATCATCCCATGCCCCGATGGGAGGGCTAGAGGATCCTAGCCTCTTGCTCCCGGTACTGGCCCTGGTGGCCAGAGAGATAGGATTTGGTGGCCAGATCTGGGGCATGGTATCAGTAGTGGTGCCTTTGCCATCCGCTGATCGCTTGCCCTGCAGTTGGTATGCTCCCTCTGTGTGTGGCCATGCTCCCTGGGGCATCACATTGGTGCCAGAGGTGCAGGCTACATGATCGGGTAGCTCGATGGACCTCCGACGGGAGGTTGCCCTTGGTTTGGTCGGCGTACATGTAGAACCTGGCATCGCACATCATTACTTCATTTACTGTCATAATACATTGGCTGCGACCGCAATCGCCTGACTCGACACAGTTCGTTATATTTACATACTTGCATTTGTCAATTACATCTTTTCCATGTGTATTACCGGCATCGCTGTACAAAGAGTGGAATTGTCCCTTTAATTGTGATGGGTTGCCTTTAAGAGGGCCTTGCAATCTTTACCCCAATCAGGTTTGCTGCTCGGCATCACGTGTTGTTCCCTCAACGCTACCTCTCGTGGTCTGGCCGCCGCCCTCTTTACTTCAGGTGCTTCACCGCGTGGTGCGTGCGTCATCTTCTTTCTCTCCACGAGGTAGGCTGCGGTGATCCTTTTCTCCCCAGGTTCTGCCACGGAAACAGGGAAGTTACCTTCTGCGCCGATATTCTTCCTCCGGAGTCCTGCCACTGGAGCCTGGAAGGTGAGGTCGAGTCTTTTGGGCTGGATCATCTCGCCATTGGGTTGAGCGGTTTGTGTCGTCTCCATGCAGTCGAGTTGGGTGGTTGGTTTTTCAGGTGTTGTGCTGGATCCAAATTTGGGGCCGCGTAGGACGTCAATCGCCGGGACCTGGAGGTTTTCCCAGCTCCAACGGATTTGTTTCATCCATCTTCTTCCGAGCAGTATTGGACCATCACCAGCAACGATTCACAAAGGTAACTTGTGCATTGCACTGCCATGGGACACCTGGACATCCACGCTGCCAACGACTGGGATGGTGTCGTTTGTGTAGGTGAGCAGCTTCACTTGGATCGGGATCATTTTAGGTCGTTCGATTGGATTGTCCCAGAGTTTCTCAAAGGCCGCCTGATTCATCAGCGATTGGCTCGCCCCTGTGTCCACCTCCATCGTGACTGGAACACCGTTGATTTCAACTTTCATTTCCATCGGAGAGCTCTCGGTGGAGCAAGTATACACTCCGTACACCTCTTCGTGGGGTTGAGCTGCCTCATGGACTCTCTCTTCATCATCGCTGGAGTCCAGATGATCGACCAACTCTTCAGCGACTCGGTGAGTAAAATTTCTCTTGCACATTCGCTGGAGGTGGCCCTTCGTATTACAGCCTTTGCAAGTATAGTCTTCGTAGCGTCATTGGTGGGCCCTGTGATTCCCTCCACAGCGCCAGCATGGGGCTGGCCAGTTGGCCCCATGTGGCGGACTCAGGGTTGCGGGACTCGGGATTCTGTTCTCTCTACCCTGAGAGAGACCGCTTGCAGCAGCCTTGCCTCTAAAAGGCGGCAGTCGGTTCACAGTACTTGCCTGGTTAGAGTCCTGGGGGTGAGTCATCATCCGCTTGGAATCATAGGCCGAGACCATGAACATCTTCTGCAGGGTAACTGTGGTGTCTGCAGAAAGCAGCCTGTGGAGAAGGCCCTTGTGGCCGATTCCAATAATGAAGATGTTCTGCAGCGCTTCGGTGAGGTGGTCGTCAAAATCACACGGTGCAGTCTGCAGTCTGCAGCATATTTTGCGATTTCTTGGCCTTCGGGCCGCTGGTGTGTGTAGAACCGGTGTCTGGCTGTGAGAATGCCCTCTTTAGGTTTGAGCTGCTCCTGTATCATCGTTACGAGCTCCGCATATGTTTTGATTGTTGTCTTCTCTGGGGCTGGCAGTCCCTGACGAGGCCATAGATGGTGGGTCCACAACTGCTGAGCAGGATAGCTCTGCACTTATCAGCCAGCGAGGTCGGTGTGTCTTCCGCCAGGTTATTCGCAATGAAATGGTGTTTGAGCCTTTCCACAAAGGCCTTCCAATCTTTCCCATCAGTGAATTGTTAGCCATTTTTGCGTGGAAATTCATAATCTCTTCGCCAGTTTGTAAGCACTCTAGTAATGACATCACGAGGTAAAGTATTGTACTTGAATTGTGGTGACCTTAGTCCATTTATTGCAGCTCCTGAGTGAGGGTACAGCATGGTGAGCTCCCTTTTATACTCGGTTACCTGTAGTGTACAGGTGACCCCTAGGTCTCCACCAGTTGCACCCTCTGGTGGTACAAGCATAGTGTATACAGTGTGAAGATACATCCAGTAGTCTTATGTGACTGTACATTGAGTGTACAGGGTATAAACTTATGTTATACATACACAACAACCAGCCCGTTCAGGATCTATCCAATTAGAGGTGGAAAAGGAATACAAAATAGGTAACTCTGACTGACTGACAGTCTTTCATAATACTCTAGTGACTTTATCAGTTGTTGGTTTTGAAGCCAGTCATATTTATAAGAAGTTGCAGTCCGGGGGCCATAAAATTGCGGTCGGAGGCTTCCCTCAGGCAGATGCCCTTGACTGAAATTTTTTTAATGAAAGTACCTGATGGTCCTGGAGGAACGAAGACTTCCTGTCTGAGGCCTAGATGCGCAGCCCAGTGCAGAGGCCCATGCATCTCAGGAACGTAAGCACATTCTGGGATCACGTGGGCCTGGACCTCCAATGAACATGGAGTATTCTCATTGATAATAATGGTGAGTTCTGTTTGTACGAGCTCCCATTACTATCAATGAGAATACCCCCCAAAACACAGAAACACAACACAATAAATAAAAAAAACACCTCACATATTTAAAATTAATTGAAATTGAATTAAATTAAATGTTTTAGGAAAAAATCTTTTTGAAAATGTTTTAAAAATGTTTTAAAGGGTTAAAAATAAGCTTTCCTTAATGGACAGGGTTCTTAATATAAAAATTAGATAACATTTTATTTTTCGATCTTTTAAAACTCTTATGCTAAGAGTTTTCAGGACATTCACTGGGCAGGAGTTGGGCAAATAGCCTAAATCTCCGCCCGCGAAGGCCCTTCTCCCAGGGATGCGTTGGATCTGTCAAAACACATTTTGACAGATTGGAAGTGCTGGGTTTAGGCGCATGTGCTTTGTGCGCCTAAACCTGGAACTTGCAGGGCCTCTTCGGGCGCGTCCAGAGAGGCTGAAATTTCAGGGCCTATATGTTTTCTCCCTGTTTATACATATATTTGTCAATTCTACTTTCAGGTGGCTATGTCATGCATGGGATATGCTTATTGGGAAGGCACGCAACCTGTCTCTGAGTCTCTAGCAATGTTCCTGATGTATTGCCCATTAGGAGCTATGGTAGAACAGCTTGAGATGACTTGGTGACTTACTCTCAAACCTTCTCGCTCTGGCCTTATGATTCACCTCCATTTGGTATCTTTCCTGATGAAACGTGAGAGATTGCGAACTCATTGGGGTAAATTTTCATCTCAACACATGGTCGGTAGCCTTGGAGAGCAGATCGCCTGTCTGTATAGAACTCATGTGATTTTCATTCCATTAAAATCAATGGAATGAAAACTATGGTGGATTCTTTAATGGGCTGGTGCTCTGCCCAGCCAAATTACCACCCATTCGGTGAAGACAAACATTTATCCCAATGATTGAACCATATAAATAGACCAAATGCTCTGGTACACCAATGTCTTGTGTCAGCATGCCATCTCTTTGCTGTGCTCCCAAAAATATCATTTGAATACAAATTTTTAAATTGCTTATTTTTTGTATGGAAGTTAATTCATGTTGTATTTTTAACACTTGGCTCATTTACCTGACTGCAATAAGATATTTGCTGACTTTATTAAAATGGTTCAGTGTGGACATTGGGCAACTTTAAATGCTAGAGCAAAACAACATCTTAGTGCTTCAAAGCTATCAATGATGCTTGCTTCTGTGCCCCAGATAGCTTACCTTGCCTGATAATGGAAAGTTAACTCACTCAACTATTTTTGTGGTGCTCCCAGTACATAGTGCATGTCATGCTGTATGTATCACAGGGTTTAGAATTGATATTAAAGGGTGGCTGGCTGCCCTTAAAACTGCCATTTTCTGTCGGTACAACAATGACTTGAAAGGACTTAGTTTTGGATGCTAAACAAAGGAAGGTGGGGCAACTAAGTGTAGCCCTATTATAAGGGGCGGACGACCACCCAGAAGAAAAAGGGCGCTAAATAACCACTTCCAGCTACATTATGGGGCTTAGATCTACTTTGAATAAATGCTGGGGTCTTAATGAGCCTTGTATACAGTCAGTGTTTTCACACTCTAATAATGTGACAGGAAGTGATTCCTGTCACATTATTATACTGGGCACATCAGGCTCATAATACATGTCAGGCACCAACACCCTATAAGAACATAAGAACATAAGAAATAGGAGTAGGAGTAGGCCATACGGCCCCTCAAGCCTGCTCTGCCATTTAATGTGATCATGGCTGATCTGATCATGGACTCAGGTCCACTTCCCTGCCTGCTCCCCATAACCCCTTATTCCCTTATCGTTTAATAAACTGTCAATTTCTGTCTTAAATTTATTCAATGTCCCAGATTCCACAGCTCTCTCCTCATCTCAGTTTTAAATGGGCGGCCCCTTATTCTAAGATTATGCCCTCTAATTCTCGTCTCCCTATCAGTGGAAACATCCGCTCTGCATCCACTTTGTCAAGCCCCTTTCATAATCTTAAACGTTTCGATAAGATCAGTGCATTTTTGGACCCTTAGACTCTGGCAGGTGTAGGCTGCGGTGGACAACCTGCTGGAGCTGAAACATCAGTTGTATGTAGTAAGGATTAAGGAAAGGGAGGCTGGGGCAAGATGAGTCAGCGATTTAGCATTCAGGATAATGCAGCCAAGCAGCAACACAGGCAGCAAGGCGCAGTCAAACTGAATGGCTAAAGCAGAATCAAGTAAAGAAAGAATTTGCATTTATACAGTGCATTTCATATCTTCAGGACATTCCAAAGTAGTTTACAGCCAATGAAGTGCTTTTGAAGTGTAATCACTTTGGACTGTAGGCAATTTGTGCAAACATCCCACAAATATCAGTACGATAAATGACCAGTTAATGTGTTTTGGTGGTGTTGGTTGATGGATAAATGTTGGCTAGGACACCAGAAGAACTGCCTTGCTCGTGTTTAATTTGTGCATTAGGATCTTTTACATCCACCTAAGAAGTTAGACTTGGTTTAATATTCTCATCTGAAAGACAGTACTTCCGACAGTGCTGCAGCGAAATGTCGGCCTGGATTATGTGCTCAGGTTTCTGGAGTGGGGCTTGAATCCAGAACCTACTGAGACAGAGTGAGAATGCAGCCACTGAGCCAAGGCTGAGTAAAGCTCAATAAAGAAAATTAATTGTTATATCTATGCAATGGATGGGGAAGAGGAGTGTTTCTAATATAATTATGCTATAAAAAGAAAAAAGACTTGGATTTATATAGTGCCTTTCATGATACCCAGACACCTCAAAGCGCTTTACAGCCAGTGAAGTACTTTTGGAGTGGTGTCACTGTTGCAATGTAGGAAACACTGCAGCCAATTTGTGCACAGCAAGCTCCCACAAACAGCAATGTGATAATGACCAGATAATCTGTTTTTGTTATGTTGATTGTGCGATAAATATTGGCCAGGACACCGGGGATAACTCCTCTGCTCATCTTCAAAATAGTGCCATGGGATCTTTTATATCCACTTGAGAGAGCAGACGGGACCTTGGTTTAATGTCTAATCCAAGAGACGACACCTCCAACAGTGCAGCACTCCCTCAGCACTGCACAGGAGTGTCAGCCTAGATTTTTTGTGCTCAAGTCCCTGCAGTGGGACTTGAACCCACAACCTTCTGACTCTGAGGCACGAGTGCTACCCACTGAGCCACAGCTGATACTATAGGGTAGTAAGAAGAATCAGTTTTCTATTTTAGTAAAATTATGTTAGCATTATTTCCTGCATGACTATGTTTCAGAAAGTGCTTCATTGGCTTTTTTCTTTCCTTTTTTCTTTCCTTCCTTATGACGTCAATTTCAAGTATTAAATGTTTTACAACTGCTTACAAATCTATTACAGCAGAGTTAAAAAAAATTAAAATCTATCACCAGCCTATTTGATCTTTTCACAGTCTTGGACACTTCAGTCTAATTGAGCAACTCCTTCCTCGCCATTCATCTCCTCTGCACCAGTCATCAGCCTTTACCTCATTTTTAGGGCGGAATTTTAACAGCCAAAAATGGATGGGTTGTGTTTGATCAGATGTTAACATTTAACAGAGGAAGGATAATGGAAGAGCAGCCAACACACTCAGAGGTGGGTTGGCAATTGCAATATTTTAATGAGGCTAGCAACCACCGATTTAACCTGGCCTCGGGAGCTGGGAACCCCGGCAAGTCAAGAGAGGCGAGGACAGCTTCAGGGAGAAGGTAAGTGCCTTTCCAGCACTGCTTGTGGGCTAGGTGTAGGAGTGCTTTCCCCAGGATCCCCCTCATATACAAAGACCCCCTCATATACAAAGGCCTGAGTGTTCACCATCTCTTTGATGTTGCCATCTAGTGGCTTAATGTGGAAAATCCTATAATTAAAACCTTGTATTGAATCAGATAGATTTGGGGCTCTGGTGGGATGCTGCAGCTATTAATTGACCAAAGTGATGACACTTGTAAAGAAAACTTTGTTGCATTATTATGGAAATCAGAGAAACACTCTAACCAATACTGATATCTTTCTACCTTAAGATTTTTTGTTTACTTCTCAATTCTGATATCATCATGCTAGCAAAGCATTGTTGTGGGAGATGGTGCTGTGAATAGAGTTAAATCTTTGTAAAAATTAGCTGGCAGTACTTCAAAAAAAGATATTTTTCCTGCAAAAAATGTACTCAACAACTTACAAGATGGTTAACTAGCCTGGCCAATTTATTACTACCCAATAGCGCTGGTCAATAAATCTGTCATAAGTGTCAAAACAAGAATGCTTAAACCCAGGCACTTGGGGGCTTGCACTATGAACCTTGCCTTCATTTATGTAATCACGTTTTTGAGTAGTTGCAAACATGCAATCTTAATGATTATTATGCTTGTTGATAAAGTACGGTAGGTACATATGAGCAATACTTTGGATTCTCATATTCTACTTGCATAGCAAATATGATCTAATTTTCTATTTTCTCCACAGTAAAACCTGGATCTTCCAGGCTCTGGAGCGCAACACTGTGCCAGAGAATGCTCACACACCACTGTGGCAGTCACATACCTCGGGAGCCTCTTATCAACATGGGCAGACATTGATGATGAGATTCAACACCGCCTCCAGTGCACCAGTGCACCAGTGCAGCCTTCGGCCGCCTGAGGAAAAGAGTGTTCGAAGATCAGGCCCTCAAACCTACCATCAAGCTCATGGTCTGCAGGGCTGTAGTGATATCTGCTCTCCTGTATGGCTCAGAGACGTGGACCATGTACAGTAGACATCTCAAATCACTGGAGAACTACCACCAACGATGTCTCCGCAAGATCCTGCAAATCCCCTGGGAGGACAGATGCACCAACATTAGCGTCCTCGACCAGGCCAACATTCCCAGCATTGAAGCACTGACCACACTCGAACAGCTCTGCTGGGCGGACCACATTGTTCGCATGCCTGACACAAGACTCCCAAAGCAAGCGCTCTACTCAGAACTCGTACACGGCAAGCGAGCCCCAGGTGGGCAGAGGAAATGTTTCAAGGACACCCTCAAAGCCTCCTTGACAAAATGCAACATCCCCACTGACACCTGGGAGTCCCTGGCCAAAGACCGCCCTAAGTGGAGGAAGTACATCCGGGAGGGCGCTGAGCACCTCGAGTCTCATCGCCGAGAGCATGCAGAGACCAAGCGCAGGCAGCGGAAGAAGCGTGCAGCAAACCAGTCCCACCCAGCCTTTCCTTCAACGACTGTCTGTCTCACCTGTGACAGAGATTGGAATTCTCGTATTGGACTGTTCAGTCACCTAAGAACTTGGATTTTTAGAGTGGAATCAAGTCTTCCTCGATTCCGAGGGACTGTCTATGATGTAGCAGTCACAGCATAGAGGCAGAGAGCTTCTATGCTTCCACAACCCAATGGGCCACTATCATAGGAGCACTTACAGCATATGCAGGAGATAGAGTCTCTGTTAGTGATTTGGAAATGTCAGTAAGTTAGGGTCACAAATGTCCAAGACCTGACATCCAAACAGAGTGAGTGGCTGACACAGAGTGTGTCTACCCTCAAATTGAGCTAAATGGAGCAATCCTGCCGCATACATGGCAACCTAGAAAAGTAGCAAAAGCTGACCAACAGCTTCAGCAAAACTGACACACCCCTTTAAAGCTGGCAACTCAAGAACAGTGCTGATTACAAGCCTACATTATGTCAGATCATGTAGGCTTTGTAATTTCATCTGTCGGTGTTTTTAACATTCTTTCAATTGTATTGGAAGATTTAAAAAAATGCATACAAGAAAGCCTAAGGAGGGAAACATAGAAACATAGAAACATAGAAAATAGGTGCAGGAGCAGGCCATTCAGCCCTTCTAGCCTGCACCGCCATTCAACGAGTTCATGGCTGAACATGAAACTTCAGTACCCACTTCCTGCTTTCACGCCATACCCCTTGATCCCCCGAGTAGTAAGGACTTCATCTAACTCCCTTTTGAATATATTTAGTGAATTGGCCTCAACTACTTCCTGTGGTAGAGAATTCCACAGGTTCACCACTCTCTGGGTGAAGAAGTTTCTCCTTATCTCGGTCCTAAATGGCTTACCCCTTATCTTTAGACTGTGACCCCTGGTTCTGGACTTCCCCAACATTGGGAACATTCTTCCTGCATCCAACCTGTCCAAACCCGTCAGAATTTTAAACGTTTCTATGAGGTCCCCTCTCACTCTTCTGAACTCCAGTGAATACAAGCCCAGTTGATTCAGTCTTTCTTGATAGGTCAGTCCCACCATCCCGGGAATCAGTCTGGTGAATCTTCGCTGCACTCCCTCAACAGCAAGTATGTCCTTCCTCAAGTCAGGAGACCAAAACTGTACACAATACTCCAGGTGTGGCCTCACCAAGGCCCTGTACAACTGTAGCAACACCTCCCTGCCCCTGTACTCAAATCCCCTCGCTATGAAGGCCAACATGCCATTTGCTTTCTTAACCGCCTGCTGTACCTGCATGCCAACCTTCAATGACTGATGTACCATGACACCCAGGTCTCGTTGCACCTTCCCTTTTCCTAATCTGTCACCATTCAGATAATAGTCTGTCTCTCTGTTTTTACCACCAAAGTGGATAACCTCACATTTATCCACATTATACTTCATCTGCCACGCATTTGCCCACTCACCTAACCTATCCAAGTCACTCTGTAGCCTCATAGCATCCTCCTCGCAGCTCACACTGCCACCCAACTTAGTGTCATCCGCAAATTTGGAGATACTACATTTAATCCCCTCGTCTAAATCATTAATGTACAATGTAAACAGCTGGGGCCCCAGCACAGAACCCTGCGGTACCCCACTAGTCACTGCCTGCCATTCCGAAAAGTACCCATTTACTCCTACTCTTTGCTTCCTGTCTGACAACCAGTTCTCAATACACGTCAGCACACTACCCCCAATCCCATGTGCTTTAACTTTGCACATTAATCTCCTGTGTGGGACCTTGTCGAAAGCCTTCTGAAAGTCCAAATATACCACATCAACTGGTACTCCTTTGTCCACTTTATTGGAAACATCCTCAAAAAATTCCAGAAGATTTGTCAAGCATGATCTCCCTTTTACAAATCCATGCTGACTTGGACCTATCATGTCACCATTTTCCAAATGCGCTGCTATGACATCCTTAATAATTGATTCCATCATTTTACCCACTACTGAGGTCAGGCTGACCGGTCTATAATTCCCTGCTTTCTCTCTCCCTCCTTTTTTAAAAAGTGGGGTTACATTGGCTACCCTCCACTCGATAGGAACTGATCCAGAGTCAATGGAATGTTGGAAAATGACTGTCAATGCATCCGCTATTTCCAAGGCCACCTCCTTAAGTACTCTGGGATGCAGTCCATCAGGCCCTGGGGATTTATCGGCCTTCAATCCCATCAATTTCCCCAACACAATTTCCCGACTAATAAAGATTTCCCTCAGTTCCTCCTCCTTAATAGACCCTCTGACCACTTTTATATCCAGAAGGTTGTTTGTGTCCTCCTTAGTGAATACTGAACCAAAGTACTTGTTCAATTGGTCTGCCATTTCTTTGTTCCCCGTTATGACTTCCCCTGATTCTGACTGCAGGGGACCTACGTTTGTCTTTACTAACCTCTTTCTCTTTACATACCTATAGAAACTTTTGCAATCCGCCTTAATGTTCCCTGCAAGCTTCTTCTCGTACTCCATTTTCCCTACCTTAATCAAACCCTTTGTCCTCCTCTGCTGAGTTCTAAATTTCTCCCAGTCCCCAGGTTCGCTGCTATTTCTGGCCAATTTGTATGCCACTTCCTTGGCTTTAATACTATCCCTGATTTCCCTAGATAGCCACGGTTGAGCCACCTTCCCTTTTTTATTTTTACGCCAGACAGGAATGTACAATTGTTGTAATTCATCCATGCGTTCTCTAAATGTCTGCCATTGCCCATCCACAGTCAACCCCTTAAGTATCATTAGCCAATCTATCTTAGCCAATTCATGCCTCATACCTTCAAAGTTACCCTTCTTTAAGTTCTGGACCATGGTCTCTGAATTAACTGTTTCATTCTCCATCCTAATGCAGAATTCCACCATATTATGGTCACTCTTCCCCAAGGGGCCTCGCACAATGAGATTGCTAATTAATCCTCTCTCATTACACATCGAAGTGTTGAAGGCACAAAATTAGTGGTGTATTTCTGAGGGTGATGTCTGGGGGCTGCTTGAAATATTGAAATCAAGTCTTTTGCAGAATGTTATAACTTTATGCAAAGCTCCACTCCCAGCATGTATCTCACCTGTATGAAATGGATGTGTCAGTAATCTTGGAACCTAGCCTGTCCAAATAGACTTCTTAAAAGGCGATTATTTCCCCTCAATTGTTGTTACATTATTGGGGGGGATTTTCAGTTAGATTTTGCTCCATACATTAATTCTTTTTGCTGGGTAGATTGCCACTTTGCACATAAATTGATGAAATGGATATTTCTTTGGGGGTTGCAACTCATTAAGCCACTGTTAAGGTGCCAAATGATGCCTGCCTGCCCAAAGACAGACCAGAGAATCATGAGGAATCGGTCTTCAGGATTCTTCTCAATAATTGCGGTGAGCTATCAGCTCCTGTTGTGTCTCCACACACAGCTCACCCGACTGAAGAAGTGAAGTTCGGGCCATCTGCCTTGCTGGCAGCAACCCTCAGGTAAGTTGGCGGGACAGCGGCTGGCAATCGTTTCTCCATAGGTTTCAATCTTCCAACATTGTTCCACAGTCTCCAGGAATTGACGATTAAACTCCAGTACACAGCTGCAAGCAATACACAGGAAAAGAATCATAGAGGGCATTAAACAAAATTGTATTTTGTCATTTTCTTTCAACAATTTCATTTATTAGTTATAAAAATATTGGAGATAGGGAATAAAGACTGTTTCACTAACAGTCAAGATTAATCCAATTGGATAACGATTCTGTTCCCTTTCTAATGGTGTGGGAATCATAGAATCATAGAATCATTGAAATTTACAGCACGGAAGGAGGCCATTTCAACCTATCATGTCCGTGCCGGCTGATGAAGAGCTATCCAGCCTAATCCCACTTTCCCACTCTTGGTCCATTGCCCTGTAGGTTACAGAAATGCATATCTGAGTACTTTTAAAATGTGGTGAGGGTTTCTGCCTCTACCACCCTTTCAGACAGTGAGTTCCAGACCTCCACCATCCTCTGGGTGAAAACATTTCCTCTCAAATCCCCTCTAAACCTCCTACCAATTACTTTAAATCTATGCCTCCTGGTTGTTGATCCCTCTGCTAAGGAAAGTAAGTCCTTCCTATCCACTCTATCTAGGCCCCTCATAATTTTATACACCTCAATAAGGCCTCCCCTCAGCCTCCTCTGTTCCAAAGAAAACAAATCCAGCCTATCCAATCTTTCCTCATAGCAAAATTATTCAGTCTAGGAAACATCTTCATAAATCTCTTCTGTACCCTCTCTTGTGCAATCACATCTTTCCTGTAATGTGGTGACCAGAACTGCACGCAGTACTCTGGCTGTGGCCTAACTAGTGTTTTATGCAGTTCAAGCATAACCTCCCTACTCTTGTATTCTATGCCTCGGCAAATATTCAGTATGCCTTCTTAACCACCTTATCTACCTGCCCTGCTACCTTCAGGGATCTATGGACATGAACTCCAAGGTCCCTTAGTTCCTCAACACTTCTCAGTGTCCTACCATGTAATGTGTATTCCCTTGCCTTGTTAGCCCTCCCCAAATGCATTACCTCACACTTCTCCGGACTTAATTCCATTTGCCACTGTTCTGCCCATCTGACCAGTTCATTGATATCTTCCTGCAGTCTACAGCTTTCTTCTTCATTATCAGCCTGTTATGTTCAGAATAACTCCACAAGACTGTATATTGTAAGCTCAAACTGTTGTGACCTTGGTCTCTTTAATGTAACTCCAGAGTGAGGAAGCAGGATGGTAGACTGCCTTTTATACCTGCTTGCCCAGGGTGTGCAGGTGACCCTTGGATCTCCCACAGGTGTGCCCCCTGGTGGCAAGTCTTACACATTGGTAATGTTTACATACATAACATCATTCCACCCTCCCCCCCCCCAAAGTCTTAGATACAAATTATTTACAAGTTGAGGCGATTCGGGGCTCTGTGATCCCGGGTTAATCACCTGAGTTGAAGTCCTGGTATGGGTGAGTCGGTCGGATCATTGCTGCACTGCGGTGTGGCTGGTCTGATTGGACTGTCGGGCATGGTGGGTTCATCCTCGTGGTTGACTGTGAGGTCGATTGCTGGTTGGATGTGCGTGGGTGAATCATTGATGGTAATGTCCTCTTCAAACTGTTCTTGGTTGTCAGTGAGCCGCAACTTGGTCTGATCCAAGTGCTTTCTGCACGTTTGTCTATTCAAAAGTTTGACAACAAACACTCTATTCCCCTCCTTGGCTAAAACAGTGCCAGCAACCCATTTGGCAGCATGACCATAACTAAGAACAAATTATGTCATTAACCTCAATGTCACGCGATACAGCCGCGTGATCATGGTACACGTTATGCCGGTGATGCCGGGATTCAACATGATCATTGAGATCCGGGTGGACTAAGGAGAGCCTGGTTTTCTTCATTAGTAATTCTGCAGGAGGAACTCCGGTAAGCGAGTGGGGTCACGTGCGGTAGCTGAGCAGGATGCGAGATAACCGGGTGTGCAGGGAACCATCCGTCACGCATTTCAAGCTCTGCTTAATGGCTTGGACTGCCCGTTCCGCTTGACCATTGGATACGAGCTTAAACAGCGCAGACCTGACATGCTTGATGCCATTGCAGGTCATGAACTCATTGAATTCCGAGCTGGTGAAACATGGTCCATTGTCACTAACAAGGATGTCGGGAAAATCATGTGCGGTGAACATGGCTCGGAGGCTTTCAATGGTGGCAGTGGACGTACATGACGACATTATTATACTTTCAATCCATTTAGAGTAAGCGTCCACTGCTTCTAGGAACATCTTTCCTCGAAAGGGGCCAGCAAAATCTACGTGGACCCTGGACCACGGTTTGGAGGGCCATGACCACAGACTCAGTGGGGCCTGCATTGCTCAACTGTGAGCAAGTGTTACATTGATGTACGCATGACTCCAATTCCGAGTCAATGCCGGACCACCAAACTTGCGACCTGGCGATAGCCTTCATTATGACTATGCCTGGGTGGATACTGTGAAAGTTGCGTATAAACGTTTCCCTGCCATTTTTTGGCAAAACTACACAATTCCCCCATAGGAGACAATCCGAATGGATGGACATTTCATCCTTGCATCGATGGAATGGCTTAATTTCGTCTTGTATTTCCCCGGGAACCACCGACCAGCTCCCATTGAGGAAGTAGCTTTTTACTAGTGATAGCACAGGGTCCTGGCTAGTCCAGGTCCTGATCTGGTGAGCTGTGACAGGTGACCCCTCGCTCTCAAAAGCATCCATTACAAGAAGCAAATCTGTGGGTTGCGCCATTTCCACCCTGGTGGTGGGCAATGGTAGCCGACTGAGGGCATCAGCACAGTTCTCTGTGGCGGAATACATAGTCATACGCAGATAACGTTAGTGCCCATCTTTGGATGCGGGACAAAGCTTTGGTGTTAATACCTTTGCTTTTTGAGAACAGCGAAATGAGCGGCTTGTGGTCGGTTTCGAGCTCAAACCGAAATCCAAATAGGAATTGATGCATTTTCTTAAACCCGTATACGCATGCTCATGCTTCTTTCTCAACCATACTGTAGGCTCTTTCAGCCTTAGATAAGCTTCTGGACACAAATGCAACCAGTTGCAGTTTGCCTGACACATTGGCTTGCTGTAACACACAACCGACCCCGTAAGAAGATGCATTACAAGCTAATACTAAATGTATACAATACAAACTTGTTAGAACATAGCAGGTTTCTGGCCTTGTTAGAGGCTGTCTCTTGAGACTTACCCCAAACCCAGTCGTCACCCTTGCGTAGCAATAAATGCAAAGGCTCCAGCAAAGTGCTCAACCCCAGTAGAAAGTTACCAAAATAGTTGAGGAGTCCCAGAAACAAACGCAGCTCTGTCACATTCTGTGGTCTTGGTGCATTCTTGATGGCCTCCGTCTTGGAGTCTGTGGATCTGATGCTGTCCGCCGCAATCTTTCTCCCCAGAAATTCGACCTCTGGTGCCAGGAAAACACACTTGGTGCATTTCAGCCTGAGTCCCACTCTGTCCAGTCACTTTAGAACCTGTTCCAGGTTGTGCAAGTGTTCGGTGGTGTTGCGGCCAGTGATCAAGATGTCGTCTTGAAACACCACGGTGCACGGAACCGATTTCAGCAGACTCTTCATGTTCCTCTGGAAGATGGCCGCAGTCGAGTGAATCCCAAAGGGACATCTGTGGTATATGAACAGTCCTCTGTGCGTGTTGATGCACGTCCATTTTTTCGAAGGTTCTGCTAGCTCCTGTGTCATGTAAGCAGAGGTTAGATCTAGCTTGGTGAATGACTTCCCCCCTGCTTGTGTCGCGAAGATATAATCTGCTTTGGGTAGAGGGTACTGGTCCTGTAACGAGACTCGGTTGATTGTTACCTTGTAGTCCCTGCAGATTCTGATCATCCCATCGCTTTTCAACACCAGAACAATTGGACTGGCCCACTCATTGAACTTGACTGGCAATATGATCCCCTCTCGTTGAAGCCTGTCCAGCTTGATCTCGACTTTCTCTCGCATCATGTATGAAACCGCTCGGGCCTTGTGATGAATGGGTCATGCATCAGGGACTAGATGGATCTGAACTTTGGCGCCTGTGAAGTTGATGATGCTTGGCTCGAATAACGACAGGAATTTGTTTAGCACTGCATGCACGAGGTGTCATGCACCGAAGACAGTGCTTTGATGTCCCAGTTCCATCGGATCTTTCCTAGCCAGCTTCTGCCAAACAGAGTTGGGCAATCGCCTGGTACAATCCATAGTGGTAAATCATGCACAGCTCCATTGTACGATACCTTCACTGCCGTACTGCCAATGACTAGTATGAGCTCTTTGGTGTAAGCGCGCAGCTTGGTGTGGATCGGGCTTAGTTTTGGCCTTTGTGCCTTCTTACCCCACAGTTTCTCAAAAGCTTTCTGGCTCATAATTGACTGACTCGCCCCCGTGTCCAATTCCATGGAAACTGGAATGCTATTTAATTTGACTTTTAACATTATCAGAGGGCTATTGGTGGCGAATGTACCCCATACACTTCCTCTTCAGCCTCGGGTTGAGTTGCCTCTCTTACTCGTTCAGCGTGATCTGCGCTGGATCGGTCATCTTCTGCCGCCTCTGCCACGCGGTGAGTCGCAGCACGTTTGCACATTCGCTAGAGGTGCCCCATTGTTCCACAGCCCTTGCACACATAGTGCTTGAATCAACATTGATGGGCTCAATGATTACCCCCGCAGCGCCAACATGCTGTTAATGGATATGCATTCACGCCCCACGGCGGACTCTGAGTCATCCTAGGTCTGGCCTCTGTGGGAGTGTAGGCTCTGCCATGTACAGTTCTGCCTGCTGAAGGCATTATTTTATGCACAGTACTTGCCAGTGAGCTTTGATGCTGCAATGATATCTGCTAAGTGTTATCATTCATGGACATGAAAGCCTGGGCTATCGTGATGACCTTGCTCAGATCTAGGGATTCGGCAGACAGCAGTTTACGAAGAATGACCTCGTGGCCGATTCCAAGCACGAAAAAGTCCTGCAACACTTTCCCCAAAAATCCAGCAAATATGCACGGTCCTGCAATGGGTCTTAGGTCGGTGATACAGCTCGCCACGTCCTGGCCCTCGGAGTAATGGTGCGTATAAAAGTGATACATGGCCATCAAGATGGCTTCGGCTTGAGGTGTTGCCAAACCAGCGTGCACAACTCTTCATATGTCTTCTCCATTGATTTCATCAGTGCTAGCAGATTTTTGATAAGGCCATATATCATGGACCCGCAAATGGTGAGGAGAATTGCCCTGTGCTTGACCGCGGTTTCTTCCTTATCCAGCTTGTTGGCCACGAAATACTGAACAAGACGCTCAACGAAGGCTTCCCAATCATCACCCTCAACAAATCTCTCAAGAATACCAACGGCAGCCATAACTGCATGAAAGTTTGTGATCTGTTATTTGTCGCTAATTGTTATGTTTTGAATAACTCCACAAGACTGTATATTATAAGCTCAAACTGTTGTGACCTTGATCTCTTTAATGTAACTCCAGAGTGAGGAAGCAGCATGGTAGGCTGCCTTTTATACCTGCTTGCCCGGGGTGTGCAGGTGACCCTTGGTCTCCCACAGGTGCGCCCCCTGGCGGCAAGTCTTACACATTGGTAATGTTTACATACATAACACATCCAATTTTTATATCATCTGCAAACTTCTTAGTCATAACCCTTACATTCAAGTCTAAATCATTGATATATACCACAAAATGCAAGGGGCCTAGTACTGAGCCTTCGGAACCCCAGTGGAAACAGACTTCCAGTCACAAAAACATCCAGTAACCCTTATCCTTTGCTTCCTGCCTCTGAGCCAATTTTGGATCCAACTTGCCACTTTTCCTTGTATCCCATGTGCTTCTACTTTCGTGACCAGTCTGCCATATGGGACCTTATCAAAAGCCTTGCTAAAATCTATATACACTACATCAAATGTACTACCCTCATTGATCCTCCTTGTTATCTCCTCAAAAAATGCAATTTAGTCAGATATGACCTTACCTTAACAAATCCATGCTGACTGTCCTTGATTAATCCATGTCTTTCTAAATTAAGATTTATCCTGTTACTTAGAATTTTTTCCAATAATTTTCCCACCACCGCTGACTGGTCTGTAATTACTCGGTCTATCCCTTTCTCCCTTTTTAAACAGGGGTACAACATTCGCAGTCCTCCAGTCTTCCGACACCACACCTGTAGCAAGAGAGGATTGGAAAATGATGGTCAGAGCCTCTGCTATTTCCTCTTTTGCTTCTCAACAGCCTAGGATACATTTCATCCGGGCCTCGGAATTTATCCACTTTCAAAGCTGCTAAACCCCTTAATACTTCCTCTCTCACAATGTTTATTTCATCTAATATTTCACACTCTTCCTCCCTGATTGCAATGCCTGCACACCACTCTCTTTTGTGAAAAGAGACGCAAAGTATTCATTAAGAACCATACCCATGTCTTCCGCCTCCATGCACATATTACCTTTATGGTCTCTAATAGACCCTATTCTTTCTTTAGTTATCCTCTTGCTCTTAATGTATTTATAAAACATCTTTGATTTTTCCTTGATTTTACTTGCCAAATATTTTCATGCTCTTTTTGCTTTCCTAATTTCCTTTTTATTTTCATCCCTGCACTGTCTATACTCCTCTTGGGTTTCTGCAGTATTGAGCCCTCGGTATCTGCCATAAGCCTTCCTTTTTTTCTTTATCCTATCCTGGATGCCCCTTGACATCCAAGGGGCTCTAGATTTGTTAGTCCCACCCTTTTTCTTTAAGGGAACATACTTGCTCTGAACCCTCAGGATCTCCCCCTTGAATGCCTCCCACTGCTCTGACACTGATTTATTTTCCAGTAACTGTTTCCCAGTCCACTTTGGCTAAATCACATCTCAGCTTGGTAAAATTGGCTTTCCCCCAATTGAGAACTTTTATTCCTCGTCAATCTTTGTCCTTTTCTAAAGCTACACTAAATCTAACTGAATTATGATCACTTGCACCAAAATGCTCTCCCACTGATACCCCTTCCACCTGCCCAGCTTCATTCCCTAAAACTAAGTCCAGAACTGACTCCTCTCTTGTCGGGCTTGCTACATACTGGCTAAAGAAGTTCTCCTAAATGCATTTTAGGAATTCTGCTCCCTCTTTACTTTTCACACTAATTCTATCCCAGTTACTATTCAGGTAGTTGAAATCCTCTACTATTACTGCCCTATAGTTTTTGCACTTCTCAGAAATTTGCCTACATATTTGCTCTTCTATCTCCCTCTGACCGGGGTCTACAGTACACGCCCAGCAGTGTGATCGCCCCTTTTGTGTTCTTCAATTCAACCCATATGGCCTCAGTTGATGATCCTTCTAAGATCATCCCTCCTTACAGCTGTTATTGTTTCTTTACTCCACTGTGACCCACCCTCTTTTTTTTATCCCCTTCTTTATCCCGTCTGAAAAACTTGTAACCAGGAATGTTGAGCTGCCATAACTGCCCATCTTTCAGCTATGTCTCAGTAATAGCTATAAGATCTTGTGTCTATCTGTGCCCTCAGCTCATCTGCCTTATTCCCTCGACTCCTTGCATTGAAGTATATATCATTTAGCACTGCCAAACTCCCTTGTTGTCTATTTTCTAGCCTTTGTTTCCTCTGCCTTCCAAATTCACTTTCTAATTTTCTGCTTTCCAATTCCAGCTTTGCTTCTCTCCCTTCTGAATGTACTCTAAGGTTCCCATCCCCCTGACAAGCTAGTTTAACCCTCCCCAACCGCACTAGCAACCCCCATCACTGTTCCCCCACCCCTCTCTATCCTCCTATTTCTGTACTTACAAGCACATGGCACTGGGAGTAATCCGGAGATTACTAGCTTTGAGGTCCTGCTTTTTAATCTCTCCTAGGTCCCTAAAATCAGCCTGCAGGACCTCGTTCTATCTATGTCATTGGTACCGATATGGACCACGACTTCTGGCTGTTCACCCTCCCCCCTTCAGCCGCTCAATGACATTCTTGACTCTGACACCAGGGAGGCAACATACCATTCTGGAGTCACATTTGCGCCCGCAAAAACACCTGTCTGCTCCCCTAACAATCGAATCCCCTACCACTATTGCTCTTCTACTCTTCTTCTTTCCCCCCCCCCCCCGTGCAGCTGAGCCACCCATGGTGCTGTAGATTTGGCTCTGGCTGGACTCCCCAGAGGAACCATTGCCCCCACCAGTACTCAGAACAGAATACTAGTTGGAGAGCGAGATGCACTCAAGGGGCTCCTGCACTAGCTGCCTGGTCCTCCTCTTCTGTCTGGTGGTCACCCATTCCCTCTCTGTCGGCACACATCTAAACTGCGGTGTGACCACCTCCTGAAACATGCTATCCACGAAGTTCTCAGCCTCTTGGATGCACTGCAGCGACTCCAGCTACTGCTCAAGCTCTGAAACACGGATCTCGAGTTGCTGTAGCTGGCAACACTTTCTGCACACGTGGTCATCCAGGCCACAAGAAGCATCCAGGACCTCCCACATGGCACAGGATGTGCATTCCACGGGACTGAGCTACCCTGCCACGTCTCTATTTAATAGACTAAGAACTAACTTAGCAGAAGTAAACTTAAAACTTAAAAAAAACACTCACCAGCTACTCACCAATCAGCTCCTTCCCTTGTGCCGACGTCACTTTTTTTACTCTGATTTCACTTTCAAATCCTGCCTCTGTTGAGTTTGCTCCCAGCTCCCACTCTTGCACAGGTCCGCCTCCTCCGGTGTCAGGCCTTCTCTGCAGCGCAATTTATTTACCTCTGCTTCCAGCTCTCATTCTCGCACCGGTCTGGCTCCTCCGGAGGGGAAGCCAGTGCTCCTGGAGGATGGACCAATGGTGGGAGTGTGGGGCAGGGTGGTTCACGGCAGGAGGTCATGTAATGAAATCTCCAGGAATACACCCAACCAGAGCTGGCAACCCTAATTCCCCATTGTGTTTCCAAGAGAATTAAACAGTGATGTGGTGTTTACTGCAGTACTGTGGCTTCCACTTGTAGAGTTAATACTTCTTTCTCTTATTGACGACTGGATCTGAGTGTGTTTTAACAACATCACCTGTTTTAATGTTGGAATCTATTGTGTTTTTGTATTTTTAATCAGATATTTTCTCAATGTTCAGGGCCAAAGGGCCCACAAGTGAGCCTTCATTCCTTATGAATCATAGTGTACCTTTATATGTTCAATATCTAAGGTAGTGAGCCAAGCGGTCAACCATAGCCCTTTAGCTGATGAAACAGCACTCACTTCGGAAGTAATTCATTGGTTATGAAGTGCTTTGGGGTGTTCTGAAGATATGAAAATTGCTATAGCAGTGCAAGCGTAACTTTCACTCGGTGATGTGTAATGAGTCTGGATTCATTCATGATCTTGTATTGAAGGACCCTCTTGGGATGAGTGATCAACATGGTATAATTTCAAATTCAGTTTGAGGGTGAAAAAGCTAGTTCTCAAACTAGTGTCCTGAATTTAAATAAAGGTAATTACAAAGGTATGAAGGCAGAGTTGGTTAAAGTGGACTGGGAAAATATATTCAAGATTAAGACTGTAGAAACACAGTGGCAAACATTTAAGGAGATATTTCATAACTTTCAGCAAAGATCTATTCCAGTAAAAAAGAAAGATGCTAAGAGAAGGATGAACTATCCCTGGCTAACTAAGAAAGTAAAGGCAGGTATCAAATTGAAAACAAAAGCATACAATGTTGCAAAGGTCAGTGGAATGCCAGAGGATTGGGAAATGTTTAGAAACCAGCAAAGGACGAGTAAAAAAATGCTAAAGACAGGGAAGATAGCAGAGGAGAGTAAACTAACAAGAAATATAAAAACAGATAGTAAGAACTTCTACAGGTATATAAAAAGGAACCGAGTAGCTAAAGTAAACACTGGCCCCTAAGAGGATGAGACTGGAGAATTAATAATGGGAAACAGGAAAATAGCAGAATCTTTCATTAAATATTTTGTATCGGTCTTCACGGTAGAGGCCACTAAAAACATCCCAATAATTGATCATCAAGAAGCTATTGTGGGGGAGGAACTTAAAAGAATCACTATCACTAGAGATAAAGTACTATGCAAACTAATGGGACTAAAGGTGGACAAGTCCCCTGGACCTGATGGCCTGCATCCTCGGGCCTTAAAAGAGGTGGCTGCAGAGATAGTGGATGCATTGGTTGTAATCAACCAAAATTCCTTGAATTCTGGAAAGGTCCCAGCGGACTGGAAAACCAAAAATGTAACACCCCTATTTAAGAAAGGAGGGAGACAGAAAGCAGGAAACTGTAGACCAGTTAGCCTAACATCTGTCATTGGGAAAATGCTGGAGTCCATCATTTAGGAAGTAGTACCTGGACATTTAGAAAATCATAATGCAGTCAAGCAGAGTCAGCATGGTTTTATGGAAGGGAAATTATGTTTGACAAATTTTCTGGAGTTCTTTGAGGCTGTGATGAGCAGAGTGGATAAAGGAGAACCAGTTGATGTCATATATTTGGATTTCCAGAAAGCATTCAATAAGGTGCCACACAAAAAGCTACTGCACAAGATCTTACAGGGTTGGGGGTATTATATTAGCATGGATAGAGGATTGATTAACTAACAGAAAACAGAGAGTTGGGATAAATGGGTCATTTTCAGGTTGGCAAACTGTAACTAGTGGGGTGCCCACAGGGATCAGCGCTGGAGTCTCAACTACTTACAATCTATATTAATGACTTGGATAAAGGGACCGAGTGTAACGTAGCCAAATTTGCTGATGATACAAAGATAGGTGGGAAAACAAGTTGTGAGGAGGACGCAAAGAATCTACAAAGGGATATAGATAGGCTCGGTGAGTGAGCAAAAAATTGGCAGATGGACTATAATGTGGGAAAATGTGAGGTTATCCACTTTGGTAGGAGAAATAAAAAAGCTAATTATTAAATGGGGAGCGATTACAAAATGCTGTAGTACAGTGGGATCTGGGGTTCTTTTACATGAAACACAAAAAGTTAGCATGCAGGTACAGCAAGTAATCAGGAAGGCAAATGGAATGCTGGTCTTTATTGCAAGGGGGATAGAGTATAAAAGTCAGGAAGTCCTGCTCCAACTGTACAGGGCGTTGGTAAGACCACACCTAGAGTACTGCATACAGTTTTGGTCTCCTTATTTAAGGAGGGATATACTTGCATTGGAGGCAGTTCAAAGAAGGTTGATGAGGTTCGTTCCTGAGATGAAAGCTTTGTCTTATGAAGAAAGGTTGAGCAGGTTGGGCCTGTATTCCTTGGAGTTTGGAAGAATGAGAGGTGATCTTATTGAAACATATAAGATTCTGAGAGGGCTTGACAGATGCAGAGAAGATGTTTACGCTCATGGGGGAGTCTAGAACTAGAAGGAATAGTTTCAGAATAAGGGGTCACCCATTTAAAACAGAAACAAGGAGGAATTTCTTCTCTCAGAAGGTCGTGAATCTTTGGAGTTCTCTAACCCAGGGAGCTGTGGAGGCTGGGTCTTTGAATATATTTAAGACGGAGATAGACAGATTTTTGAACAATAAGTGAGTCAAGGGTTATGTGGAGTGGGCGGGAAGTGAAATTGAGGCCAGGATCAGATCAGCCATGATCTTTTTGAATGGCGGAGCAGGCTCAAGGGGCCAAATGGCCTACTCCTGCTCCTATTTCTTAAGTACTTATGTTCTTATGATGGTAGCCACTAGATCAGAAGGCTGTAAGTTCCAGCCCACTTTAGAACCTGAGCACATCATCTATAGTAACATTTCAGTGCAGTACTGAGGTAGTACTGTTTTGTTGGAGCGAGATATTGAACCAAGATTCTACCTCCTTAAATTGTTGTAAAAGATCCATAGGACTATGTGATGAAGAGAAATGAAGGCCAAAATTCAGCTCCCCAAAAAGACTGAATACCACCAGAAAGCGGCGGCCAGGTGGCGGAATCGAGTGGTCGCTGACTTCCGGTTCAATGGCCGCTGCCAGCGAAATTCAGCTCGGGCATTTTTGCAATGGTGCTCACTTCTGCCCCGCTCCCCCCACTTCCGCCGTGATATTGTGGATGTGGCTATAATGACTCAATCAGAGCACACACTGCTGCCTCTCCACCCCAGAAGCCAAATTCACCTTAAAAAAAACCAACCTGCTGCCTGCTGGGTGTCCCCGACCGTTTTTTGTTTTGGAGCACTGTGCCGGGCTACTCGAGACCGCCAGCGGAGCAGAAAGGAGTTTTGGTGGAATCGAGATTGTTGTGTAGTATAATTTTGTGGAGTTGCAAAAACTGTTGCGGACTTGTGAAAATTTTCTCATTTGCCCTCTTGACATTGGCCTGGGGGCCTCATTCTGTATTCCATAGAGGCCTCATAGTGAGGGTTGAGCCTGCCGACGCAATGGGCTCAATGGGAACGCCTTGTCCACATTGTACGAGGCAAGGAGGCATGCAGGAGAAGGCGGCGCCATCAGCAATGGGTCCAGAGACAGTGGGCAAGGGAGGCAGCAGACATGGCTGCCCAACATAAGAACATAAGAATATAAGAAATAGGAGTAGGCCATTTGGCCCCTCGAGCCTGCTCCGCCATTCAATAAGATCATGGCTGATCTGATCATGGACTCAGCTCCACTTCCCTGCCCGCTCCCCATAACCCCTTACTCCCTTATCGTTCAAAAATCTGTCTATCTCCACCTTAAATATATTCAATGACCCAGCCTCCACAGCTTTCTGGGGCAGAGAATTCCATAGATTTACAACCCTCTGAGAAAAGAAATTCTTTCTCATCTCAGTTTTAAATGGGTGGCCCCTTATTCTGAGACTATGTCCCCCAGTTTTAGTTTCCCCTGTTGTCATGTATGTATGCTTGAGGTTAATTAGCCATCAGGTGGCTCCACTGTCGGAGGTCATTGGGCTGTACGCACATGTGTGCGGCCCAGGTATAAAAGGCAAGCCATGATGTAATGTAATCACTTTGGGCCCTAATAAAGCAGAGCCAGGTTTGTACCTATGTTAATTTACAGTATTCAGTCTATCGAGTTATTACATACGTAACATTTTATCCCCCTTTAAGATATTAGTAACAGTCTTTTTAAAAATTGAGACAGTCTGGGGCTTTTCGCTCCCGAGTTGATCGTCTCAGTTCAACTGCATCCTTGGGTGAGCGTTCTGAGTCTGTTTTAACTGGGGGCTGGGTAGCCGATCTGATTGGATTGGCAATGACCATGTCAGGAATTGAAAGTCCAGATTCATTGATGACAGCGGAGTCCTCTGATGACTGAGGGTAGGTTGGTTGGTCACTGATTGTGTTTTCCTCAGACTGTTCCGGTTCATCCGTGTGCCGCAGCTTTATCTGATCAACATGTTTCCTGCATGTTTGCCCATTCTTGAGCTTGATGATAAACACGCTGTTAACCTCTTTGGCCGTAACAGTACTGGCGATCCACTTGCAACCTTGACTATAATTTAGTATATACACAGGATCATGTCGCGTGACACAGCAGCGTGATCATGATACCACTGCTGACATTGACGTCTGTATTCAACATGATCGTTCAAGTCAGGGTGAACAAAAGAGATCATGAGACCTCTCTTCATCAATAGTTCAGCAGTGGGGACTCCGGTAAGCGTGTGGGGTCTTGTCCTGTAACCAAGCAATATGCGTGACAAGCGAGTCTGCAGTGAACCTTGAGTTACATGTTTCATACTCAGCTTGATGGTTTGGACAGCACGCTCTGCTTGACCATCAGATGTGGGTTTGAATGGTGCTGACCTCACATGTTTGATACCATTGAGTTTCATGATTTCTTGAAACTCCAGACTTGTGAAGCAAGGTCCGTTGTCGTTTACAACGATGTCGGGCAGACCATGAGTGGCAAACATGACACGAAGGCTCTCAATGGTAGCTGTGGATGTACTGGATGACATGATTATATACTCTTTCCACTTGGAATATTCATCCACCACAACTAAAAACATCTTTGCCAGGAAGGATCCTGCAAAGTCAATGTGGATCCTGGACTATGGTTTAGATGGCCACGACCATATTCCGCTGGTGCTTTAGTTAGCTGCATGCAAGTGTTGCACTGATGCACACATGATTCCAGATCAGAGTCAATTTCAGGCCACCATACATGAGACCTGGCAATGGCTTTCATCATGACAATACCGGAATGAGTGCTATGTAGACCATGTACAAATTTCTCTCTGCCTTTCTTAGGCATAACAACACGATTACCCCACAGAAAACACTCTGACTGAATGGATAATTCATCTTTGCGACGGATGTAAGGTTTGGTCTCATCACCCATTTGCTTGGGTATGGCAGACCAATCACCACTAAGGACACAATGTTTCACAACCGATAATATCGGTTCATGGCTGGTCCAGGTCTTAACTTGTTGAGCCGTGACAGGGGTTCCTTCACTTTCAAAAGCATCCATAACTAACAGTAGGTCTGCAGGTTGTGGCGTCTCCACCTCCGGTGTGGGCAACGGCAGACGGCTCAGTGCATCGGCACAATTCTCGGTGCCAGTTCTATGGCGAATGACATAATCATAGGCAGATAATGTCAGTGCCCAGCGGGACGATGCATTGGTATTGATACCTTTGTTTTCCGAAAACAATGAAATGACTGGCTTGTGATCTGTTTCCAGTTCAAATCAAAGACCAAACAGATACTGATGCATCTTTTTAACCCATACACAGAGGCTAATGCTTCCTTTTCTACCATGCAGTAGGCTCTTTCCGCCTTTGACAAACTTTTAAAAGCATACGCAACAGGATGTAGTTTACCCGACTCATTAGCTTGTTGGAGCATGCAACCAAATCCATATGACGAAGCATCACAGGCCAATACTGTTATGTATGCAACACCTTGTAACCAGCATTCTACCACCACTAGAGGGCGCATCTGTTGGCGTCCCAAGGGATCCCAGCATCCCTTGGGAACACTGCATATAAGCAGGTCTCCCATGCTGTGCCAGCACTCTGGAGTCAGAATAAAGAGACTAAGGTCACACTTACTCAAGTCTACAGTACTTAGTCACATTGCTTTATTTGAGACTTAACAACTGGCGATGAGTAATAGATAAACCATCACGCAAAAATGCAGAGAACTGTTGGCATCCTGGAAAAATTCTCAGAAGGTGACAATTGGGAAGCCTTCGTGGAGCGACTCGACCAATACTTCATTGCCAATGAGCTGGAAGGGAATGAGAACGCTGCCAAACGAAGGGCGATCCTCCTCACCGTCTGCAGGGCAACAACCTGTGGCCTCATGAAGAATCTTCTTGCTCTGGTGAAACCAACAACCAAATCGTATGAAGAACTGTGTACGCTGGCCCGGGAGCACCTCAATCCGAAGGAGTGCGTTCTGATGGCAAGGTATTGATTTTATACATGTCAATGGTCTGAAGGCCAGGAAGTGGCGAGCAACGTCGCTGAACTAAGGCGCTTTCAGGACATTGCGAATTCAGTGGATTCCTGGAGCAAATGCTAAGAGACTTTTTTGTGCTTGGCATTGGCCATGAGGTTATCCTTCGCAAACTATTGACTGTTAAAACACCAAACCTGAGCAAAGCCATAACGATTGCCCAGACATTTATGTCCACCAGTGATAACACCAAACAAATTTTGCAGCAAAAAGATGCATCGGCAAGTACTGTACACAAAGTAACGTCGTTTTCAGGCAGGAATGCATATGGCAGAACATACACGCCTGCAGCTGCACGACCTCAGATGACTCAGAGACTGCCATCAAGTGTGAATGCGAGGCAATTAACACCTTGTTGCCGCTGCGGAGGTGATCATCGAGCCCATCAATGCTGCTTCAAACATTATGCGTGCAAAGGCTGTGGAACAACGGGACACCTCTAGCGACTGTGCAGTCGAGCTGCAAACCCTGCAAACCGCCACGTTGCAGAAGAAGACCGATCCATGGCGGATCAAACTGAACTAGAGACTCGAACCGAGGAGGCAGAAATGTACGGGGTACACACCTTCACCACAAAATGTCCACCCATCATGTTAAAAGTTGAACTGAACGGAATTCCAGTATCCATGGAATTGGACACAAGTGCAAGTCAGTCTATCATGTGCAAAAAGGTCTTCGAGAGGTTATGGTGCAACAAGGCACAAAGGCCCAAGCTGAGCCCTATTCATACCAAGCTGAGAACTTACACTAAAGAGCTCATCCCTGTAATTGGCAGTGCAGCAGTAAAAGTCTCGTATGATTGAGCGGTGCACGAACTACCATTATAGATTTACCAGGAGATGGCCCCACACTGTTCGTCAGAAGCTGGCTGGGAAAAATCCGCTGGAACTGGGACGACATCCGAGCGCTTTCATCCGTCGATGACGCCTCAGCTGCCCAGGTTTTGAGCAAGTTCCCATCGTTGTTTGAGCCAGGCATCAGAAATTTCTCTGGGGCGAAGGTGCAGATCCACTTGGTTCCCGGTACACGACCCATCCACCACAAGGCACTTGTGGTGACATACATGATGCAAGATAAAGTGGTGATCGAGCTGGACAGGCTGCAACGAGAGGGCATCATCACGCCGGTTGAGTTCAACGAGTGGGCCAGTCCAATTGTTCTGGTTCTCAATGGCGATGGCACGGTCAGAATTTGTGGGGACTATAAAGTAACGATTAACCGTTTTTCGCTGCAGGACCAGTACCCGCTATCCAAGGCAGGCGACCTATTTGCGACGCTGGCAGGAGGGCAGATGTTCACCAAGTTGGACCTGACCTCGGCCTACATGACGCAGGGGCTGGCGGAATCTTCGAAAGGCCTCACCTGCACCAACACACACAAAGGTCTGTTCATCTACAATAGACGCCCGTTTGGGATTTGATCGGACGCGGCTATTTTTCAAAGGAACATGGAAAGTCTGCTAAAGTCGGTTCCGCGCACCGTGGTTTTCCAGGACGACATATTGATCACAGGTCGGGACACCATCGAACACTTGCAGAACCTGGAAGAGGTTCTAAATCGTCTAGATCGTGTGGGACAGAGGTTGAAATGCTCGAAGTGTGTTTTCCTGGCGCCAGAGGACGCGTTCTTAGGGAGAAGAATCACGGCAGACGGCATCAGACCCACTGACGCCAAGACGGAGGCCATCAAGAACGCACCGAGACCACAGAACATGATGGAGTTGCGGTCATTCCTGGGATTCCTCAATTATTTTGGTAATTTCCTACCCGGGTTAAGCACCTTGCTAGAACCTCTACATGTGTTGCCTTGCAAGGGAGATGACTGGGTATGGGAGAAAGCCAGAAATCTGTTATGTTTCAACAAACTGCTTGTTCTGTATGACCCATGTAAATGTTTAGTGCTAGCTTGCGATGCGTCTTCGTATGGGGTCGGGTGTGTGTTACAACAAGCAAACAAATCGGGAACATTGCAACCAGTCGCTTATGCGTCCAGGAGTTTGTCCAAGGCCGAAAGGACCTACAGCATGATTGAAAAAGAAGCTCTGGCATACATTTATGGGGCGAAAAAAATGCACCAGTATCTGTTCGGGCTTAAGTTTGAGTTAGAAATTGACCATAAGCCGCTCATATCGCAATTCTCAGAGCAAAGGTATTAATACCAATGCCTCTGCTCGCATCCAAAGATAGGCGCTCATGCTGTCTGCATATAACTATGTAATTCGCACAGGCCAGGCACAGAGAACTGCGCTGCTGCTCTCAGTCGACTACCATTGCCCACCACCGGGGTGGAAATGGCACAGCCTGCAGGCTTGCTCTTGATGATGGATGCATTTGAAAACAAAAAGTCACCCGTTACGGCCCGCCAGATCAAGACCTGGACCAGCCAAGATCCTTTGCTGTCCCTTGTAAAAAAAACTGTGTCCTCCATGGGAACTGGTCCAGCGTCCCAGCGGAGATGCATGAAGAGATCAAGCCGTTCCAGCGGCTCAAAGACGAAATGTCCATACTGGCGGACTGTCTTTTGTGGGGTAATGGCATGGTTTTGCCGAAGAAAGGCAGGGAAATGTTCATACGCGACCTACATAGTACCCACCCAGGCATAGTAATGATGAAAGCTATAGCTAGATCCTTGAGTGGTGGCCCGACAATTACTCAGATTTGGAATCTTGCATGCGCCAATGTAACACTTGCTCTCAACTGAGCAATGCACCCAGGGAGGCACCGCGAAGTTTGTGGTCATGGCCCTCCAAACCGTGGTCTAGGATCCACATTGACTTCGCTGGCCCATTTCTAGGCAAAATGTTTTTGGTTGTTCAAAATGGATTGAGTGTGTAATAATGTCTGTAAGCACGTCCACTGCCACCATCGAAAGCCTACGAGCCATGTTTGGCATGCACGGCCTGCCTGATGTCCTTGTCAGCGACAATGGGCCGTGCTTCACTAGCGCTGAATTCAAGGAATTCATGACCCGCAATGGGATCAAGCCCGTCACATCTGCCCAGTTCAAGCCTGCATCTAATGGCCAGGCAGAACGGGCAGTCCAAACCATCAAGCAAAGCGTAAAATGCGTGTTGGAAGGTTCACTGCAGACCCGCCTGTCCCGAGTCCTGCTCAGCTACCGCACAAGACCCCACTTACTCATCGGGGTTCCCCCTGCCGAACTGCTCATGAAAAGAGCACTCAAAACAAGGCTGTCTCTAGACCACCCTGATCTCCATGATCATGTCGAGGGCAGGCAGCATCAACAAAGCATGTACCATGATCGCGCAAATTTGTCACGCGATATTAAAGTCAATGACCCTGTATTTGTACTCAACTATGGACATGGTCCCAAATGGCTTGCTGGCACTGTCGTAGCCAAAGAAGGGAGTAGGGTGTTTGAGGTCAAAATTACAAATGGACTAACTTGCAGAAAGCATTTGGACCAAACCAAACTGCGATTCACAGACAGCCACGAGCAACCTGAAGAGGACACCACCAACTTCGACCCTCCAATACACACACAAGTGGCAACCGATATCACGGTTAACCACGAAGCTGAACTCATCATCCTCAGCAGCCCAGCAAGGCCAGCTGCGCAGCAGCCCAGCGAAGGCCCAACCAACTCACCTGAAATTTTTGATGGCCTTGGTTTTCGAGTCCATAGGCCTGATGCCATCAGCAGCAATTTTCCTCCCCAGGAATTCAACTTCCTGTGCCATGAAGACGCACTTTGAACGTTTCAGTCTGAGTCCCACTTTGTCCAGACGATGTAGAACCTCTTCCAGGTTGTTCAGATGTTCGGAGGTGTCACGACCTGTGACCAGGATGTCACCTTGGAATTATGACGGTTCTAGGGACGGACTTCAGTAGAGTCTCCATGTTCCTCTGAAATATGGCTGCAGCCGGGCGAATTCCGAAAGGACACCTGTTGTAGATAAACAGATCTTTATGAGCGTTGATGCACGTAGGTTTCTTCGACATCTCGACCAGCTCCTATGTCATGTAGGCCGATGTCAGATCCAGTTTAGTGAACGACTTCCCCCCTGCTTGCATTGCAAACAGGTCATCAGCTTTCGGTAACGGGTATTGATCCTGTTTCAAACTTGGTTGATCGTAACCTTGTAGTCTCCATATATCCTGACAGTGCTATCAACACAGGAACAATGGGGCTGGCCCATTCGTTACATTCGACCGGTGATATGACCCCTTCACGCTGGAGTCTGTCCAGTTCGATTTCGACCTTCTCCCTCATCATGTATGGAACCGCCCGAGCTTTATGATGGACGGGTCTTGCATCCGAGTCCACGTGGATCTGCACCTTGGCTCCTGTGAAATTGCCGATGCCTAGTTCAAACAGCAAGGGGAACTTGCTCATCACTTGAGCACATGGAGTATCATCCTCCAACGACAACACTTTGATATCATTCCAATTCCATTTGATTTTTTCTAGCCAATTCCTGCCAAACAGCATTGGACTATTGTCTGGAACAATCCATAACGGTAAATCATGAACCGCACCATCATACGACACCTTGACTACTGCACTGCCAATCACCGTTATGAGTTCTTTAGTGTACGTACGCAACTTGGCATTGACTGGACTCAGCTTAGGCTTCACAGCCTTAGTATCCCACAGCTTGTCGAATGTCCTCTGGCTCATTATTGATTGACTCGCACCTATGTCCAATTCCATCGGTACTGGCACACCGTTAAGTTTCACATTAATCATTATCGGTTGGCTCTTTGTTAGGAACGAATACAGTCCATACACTTCCTCCTCTGGTATCTCGGATTGCATATCCGAGTCCGCGCTATACTGGTCATCATCCTCCACGTGGTGTGTCGCAGTATGCTTTCTCAGTTGTGGACACATGTGCTGGAGATGCCCCAGTCTGGAACAGCCTTTACAAATGTACTGTTTAAACTGACACTGATGAGGCCAATGATTGCCCTCACAATGCCAACACGGTGAAATCGGATTTATTACCATTGGCGGACTTTGGGCAGCCACAGGTTTCGCATACGCAGTCAAGGAGGCCCTGCCATATGCAGCTCTGCCAAACGACGATACACAAGGGTCACAGTCTAAGGATAAGGGGTAAGCCATTTAGGACCGAGATGAGGAGAAACTTCTTCACTCAGAGAGTGGTGAACCTGTGGAATTCTCTACCACAGAAAGTTGTTGAGGCTAATTCACTAAATATATTCAAAAAGGAGTTAGATGTAGTCCTTACTACTAGGGGGATCAAGGGGCATGATGAGAAAGCAGGAATGGGGTACTGAAGTTGCATGTTCAGCCATGAACTCATTGAATGGCGGTGCAGGCTAGAAGGGCCGAATGGCCTACTCCTGCACCTATTTTCTATGTTTTCTATGTTTCTAATCTTGTTTACAGTACTTCCTGAGTTCTGATTTTTCGATGATATCTGCTTTAAGTTTTTATCCATCGTCATGCATGCCTTGGCAATCGTGAAGGCCTTGCTCAAATCCAGCGTCTCCGCCGCCAGTAATTTATGCAGGATCACCTCATGGTTGATGCCGATTACAAAGAAGTCCTGCAGCATGTCTCCCAACGCGTTTTCGAACTTACATGGTCCAGCTAGACGTCTTAGGTCAGCAACGAATTCTGACACATCCTGGCCCTCAGAACAAACGTGCGTGTAGAGTCGATATCGTGAGATGATGATGTCTTCTTCTGGTTTGAGATGGTCACGTACCAGAGCACACAATTCCTCATAGTCCTTGTCTGTTGGATTTGCAGACGAGAGATGATTTTTTATGAGTCCATAGATTTTCGGACCACAAACTGTGAGGAAGACCGCACTGAACTGCGTCAGTGGGTTCCTCCATTTTGTTGGCCAAGAAGTACTGGTCCAGACAAGCTACAAAATCTGCCCTCCATGAATCTTTCCAGAATTCCAATTGTGCTCATTTTTGCATGCGAAGGTTCTTAAGTTACCTCGTCGCCAAATGTTATGTATGTAATAACTTTATAGACTGAATACTGTAAACTAACACAGGTACAAACCTGGCTCTGCTTTATTAAGGCCCAAAGTGATTACATTACATGATGGCTTGCCTTTGATACCTGGGCCGCACACACGTGCGTACAGCTCAATGACCTCCGACAGTGGCGCCACCTGGTGGCTAGTAACCCCAAGCATAGATACATGACACCTGTGAGTGGAAATAAACATGGAGAAGTGCGTGGAGATGGCCGCAAACCACAAGGCAGAGAGGTTGTCCAGCAAGGAGCTGGTGTGAGGAGGAGGGTCAGGTACACTGACCCGCCACACCAGATAGTGGGCGAGGAGCCAGATGCTTGCCAACTTCAGTCTTTAGAGGTGGAGGAGCATCAAGATGATGAGGGAGAAAGCCATCAGCCAGCTGCCATTGGAGGGGCCCAGCACAGGCCTGAGAGAAGAAGGCCCTACCGTGCAAGGGTGTATCGACATCAGTTTTTCTTCATGGAGTTCACAGATGAGCAACGTCTGCGAAGGCTCCGATTCAGGAAGGACATCCTCAGGCAGCTGTGCAATCTCCTGTACCCAGATCTGCAGCCTCAGACAAGGCTGAAGACAGCTCTGAGCATTGAAACCAAACTGACCATTGCATTAAACTTTTACGCAACTGGCTCTTTCCAGTCTGCAACTGCAAACATTTCTAATATCTCTCAGTTCTCCGCCCATCACTCCAACCGTCAAGTCACAGATACCTTCTACAGCAGAAAAGTGCAATCGATTAGTTTCCCAATGATCGGGGAGAAGCAGGTGGAATCGGCAGACCAGATTTGTCTGGATTGAGGGGTGCAGAGGGCCATCGACTGCACACACATCAGATTGAGGGCGCCACAAACCCATGCAGAGATGTTTATGAACAGAAAGGGATTCCACTCCCTCAACGTCCAGGTGGTGTGCGACCACCGGCGCAGTATCATGGCGGTTGATGCCCGGTATCCAGGAAACAGCCATGATTCCTTCATCCTGCACCAGAGCAGTGTGCCCACTGTCTTCTTGGGCCCAAAGCAGGATTGTGGATGGCTGTTTGGGGTCAAGGGATATCCCCTGTCCACTTGGCTGCCGACTTCCCTTTGCAATCCCAGGATTGCTTGTGAACATGCTTACAACGACTCTCATTCCGCCACCAGATGCATTGCATTGGGATCCTCAAGTAGAAGTTCCGTTGCTTGGACCGCTCTGGTGGAGTGTTGCAGTACTCGCCTAAGCGAGTCCCCATCTTCATAGTCATCTGCACGCTTCACAACTGGCAATCATGATGGGCCAGCCGTTGGAGGTCGATCCAGCAGTATCACCTCAGGAGGAGGCACAGCAGCAGGAGGAGGAGGTGCAGGAGGAGGAGGACCAGGATGCTTGTTGCCAGCCACCCAGGAGGTGTCTTCGCCATCCCAACCCTGCAAGGGAAGTGCAGACCCGTCTAATTGCTGCTCGGTTCAGATAATTTAAAGCCCACATGACCCTTCAGCTTCACTTTTCCATGGCCATCCTATTGTGTTCCTAACACAAATGAGGCTGCACACAGGGAGGCTAAAGTAACAGTGACCTCAGTCTTTATTAAGACACTCCAGATTCAGGAACAGGCCTTAGGGGCTGGCTTATATACAGTGCTCCCAAGGGATACTGGGATCCCTTGCGACTTCAGGGGATGCGCTCCCTGGTGGCGTAACATGGGAGTGCATGCTTTACAGATACATAACATCACTCCCCCGCAAAGTCAAAGTGAAAACTATTTACAAGGTGAGGCGGTAGGGAGCCTTTCTTTCTCTGGTGGACCGCCTCGGTACAAATGTCTGTTCTGGTGTGTTGGCTGTGCCCTCACTGGGCTGGCATGTTGTTAGCCCTGCAGGGCTGCTGGGTGAGCCTGGCCTTGCTGGGTTGTTGGGTGTGATGGGTTCAATTTCCTGGTCCGGGGTGGTGTCATTGATCCTTTGGGTGTGTGTTGTGGGCTCGAAAAAGGTGGTGTCTGCTGTGGGTTGTTCAGGGCAGTCTGTGAACTGCAGCCTCGTTTGGTCCAGGTGCTTTCTGCAAATTTGACATTGTCTAGTTTGACTACAAACACCCTACTCCCTTCTTTAGCTATCACCGTGCCCACGGCCCACGTTCCACTTGGGACCATGTCCATAGTTTAGCACATACACAGGGTCATTCAGATCAATTTCCCGTGACACAGTGGCGCGACCATCATTTACATTTTGTTGCTGCCGCCTGCTCTCTACCTGATCATGCAGGTTGGGCTGAATCAGCGAGAGTCTAGTTTTAAGTGTCCTTTTCATGAGTAGCTCAGCCGGGGACACCCCTGTGAGCGAGTGCGGTCTCGTGCGGTAGCTGAGCAGTACTTGGGACAGGCGGGTTTGGAGTGAGCCTTCTGTGACTCGTTTAAGGCTCTGTTTGATTGTTTGTACTGCCCGCTCTGCCTGCCCATTGGAGGCTGGTTTAAACGGGCCGAGGTGACATGTTTCATCCCATTGCGGGTCATGAATTCTTTAAATTCGGCACTGGTGAAACATGGCCCGTTGTCTCTGACCAGTATATCAGGCAGGCCGTGGGTGGCAAACATGGCCCTCAGGCTTTCAATGGTGGCAGTGGCGATGCTTCCCAACATCATTCCACATTCAATCCATTTTGAAAAAGCATCTACCATCACCAGGAACATTTTACAGAGAAACGGGCCCGCATAGTCGACATGGATCCTCAACCATGGTCTGGAGGGCCAGGACCACAAACTTAGTGGTGCCTCTCTGGGCGCATTGCTCAACTGAGCACACACGCTGCATTGCCGTATACAGCACTCTGTCAGAGTCGATACCGGGCCACCACATGTGGGATCTGGCTATCGCTTTCATCATTACTATACCTGGGTGTGTGCTGTGGAGATCCGAGATGAACGTCTCCCTGCCCTTTTTTGGTAGCACTACGTGGTTACCCCACAACAGGCAGTCTGCCTGAATGGACAGCTCGTCCTTTCGCCGCTGGAACAGCTTGATTAGCTCTTGCATTTCAACGAGGATGCTGGCCCAGCTCCCATGCAGTTTTTTACTAGGGACAGCAGAGGATCTTGGCTGGTCCAAGTCCTAATCTGGCGGGCCGTGACAGGTGATTTATCATTTTCAAACGCTTCCATGACCATCAACAAGTCTGCGGGCTGCACCACCATCAACAAGTTTGCAGGCTGCGCCATTTCCACCCCCGTGGTGGGCAATGGTAGCCAACTGAGAGAATCTGCACAGTTCTTGGTGCCTGGCCTGTGGCGGATGGTATAGTTATACGCTGATAGCGTGAGTACCCAGCCTTGTATGCGGGCTGAGGCATTAGTATTTATCCCCTTGTTTTCTGCGAACAGGGGTATGAGGGGCTTGTGATCGGTTTCCAACTCAAATTTGAGGCCAAACAGGTACTGATGCATTTTCTTTACCCCGAACACACACGCTAATGCCTCTTTCTCAATCATGCTGTAGGCCCTCTCGGCCTTAGACAAGCTCCTGGAGGCATAGGCGACAGGTTGCAACTTCCCCGCAAGGTTCGCTTGCTGTAATACACACCCGACTCCGTACGATGACATGCTAGCACAAGTCTTTTACACGGGTTATACAATACAATACAAGCAGCTTGTTGGAGCATAAAATGTTTCTGGCTTTCTCAAAAGCAATTACTTGTTTTTTTCCACATACCAGTTCTCACCTTTATGCAATAACACATGTAGGGGCTCTAAGAGGGTGCTTAACCCCGGTAGGAAGTTTCCAAAATAGTTGAGGAATTCCAGGAACGACCACAGCTCCATGACATTCTGTGGCCTGGGCGTGTTCCTGATAGTTTCTGTCTTGGCGTCTGTGGGCCGAATGCTGTCCGCCGCAACCTTTCTCCCCCAAAACTCCACTTCTGTTGCCATGAAGACGCATTTTGACCTCTTCAGCCGCAGCCCGACGTGATCCAGTCGCTGGAGGACCTCCTCCAGGTTTTGTAGGTGCTCGACGATGTCCCGACCCATGACCAGTATGTCATCCTGAAAAACCACCATGCGTGGTACTGACTTGAGTAGGCTCTCCATGTTTCGCTGGAAGATCGCTGCAGCTGACCGAATTCCAAACGGGCATCTGTTGTAGATGAACAGTCCCTTGTGTGTGTTGATGCAGGTGAAACACTTCGAAGACTCCTCCAGCTCCTGCGTCATGTAGGCCAAAGTCAGGTCGAGCTTGGTGAACATCTTGCCTCCTGCCAGTGTTGCAAATAGGCCGTCTGCCTTAGGTAGCAGGTATTGGTCCTGTAGCGAGAAACGATTAATAGTTACTTTATAATCGCCGCAAATCCTGACCGTGCCATCACTTTTGAGTACTGGAACAATCGGGCTGGCCCACTCACTGAATTCCACTGGGGAGATAATGCTCTCACGTTGCAGCCTATCCAGCTTGATTTCCACTCTCTTCCTCATCATGTGAGGTACTGCTCGCGCCTTGTGGTGAATGGGTCATGCCTCTGGGATCAAGTGGATCCACATCTTCACCCCGGAAAAGTTTCCAAATGTCTGGCTCAAAAAGGGAAGGAAATTTGTTGAGAACCTGGTACATGAGGCCTCATCGACATGTGATAGCGCTCGAATGTCATCCCAGTTCCAGCGGATTTTGCCCAGCCAGCTCCTTCCAAGCAGTGTGGGGCCATCGCCCGGGACAATCCAGAGTGGCAGTTCATGCACCGTGCCCTCGTAGGTGACCTTGACCATGGCACTGCCCAGGACAATGATAAGCTCTTTGGCGTACGTCCTCAGTTTCGTGTGCATGGGGCTCAGGGCTGGTCTGAATGCCTTGTTGCACCTCAGTCTCTCAAACATCTTTTTACTCATGATGGATTGGCTAGTGCCAGTGTCCAGTTCCATGGCTACGGGTAAGCCATTCAATTTTACATTTCGCATTATAGGTGAACATTTCATCGAAAATGTGTGCACTCCGTGTACTTCAGTGTCTGCCTCCTCTCTCTGAGGCTCGAAATTGCTTTGATCCACCATGGACTGATCTTCCTCTGCCACGTGGTGGTTAGCAGATTTTGCAGAGCTTGCAGCTCGTCTGCAAGCTTGTTGGAGGTGCCCCATTGTTCCACAGCTCTTGCAAATATACCCTTTGAAGCGGCATGAATAGGCTAAATGGAAGCCTCCACAACGCCAACAAGGTGTGAATTGCCTTGCATTCATCCTTTGTTGGGGACTTTGAGTCATCTGGGTTACCTGAGGCTTGCTGGCAGTTGCAGACTCGTGGTTTATGCCCTGTACATTTCTGCTCACAAACACAGTTCCAGTTAATTTATGAACATTGCTAGCACTTGTGTGCTGAGAGATTTGTTTGGTGTTAGCACTGATGGACATAAACACCTGTGCTATCGCAATGGCCTTACTGAGGGTCGGTGTCACTACAGTCAAAAGTTTTCGAAGGATGGTTTTGTGGCCAATGCCCAGTACAAAAAAGTCTCTGAGGTAGCCATCAAACTCACATTGTCCTGCAAGTCACCTTAGCTTGGCGACGTAGATCACCACTTCCTGACCTTCAGATCGCTGGCACGTGTAGAACCGATGCCACGCCATCAGCACGCTCTCCCTCGGGTTAAGATGCTTCCGAACCAATGTACACAGCTCCTCATACGACTTATCTGTGGGTTTCACCAGAGCCAGAAGATTCTTCATGAGGCTGTAGGTCAGTGCCCCGCAGACTGTGAGGAGGACCGCTCTCCTTTTTGCAGCGTTTCCTTCTCCGTCCAGCTACAAGTACTGGTCTAGCCGTTCGACATAGGCTTCCCAGTCCTCACCCTCCGAGAACTTCTCCAGGATGCCCACAGTTTGCTGCATCTTTGCGTTCGTTTCGTATACTCGTCGCCAGTTATTGTGTTCCTAACACAGATGAGACTGCATACAGGGAGGTTAAAGTAACAGTGACCTCAGTCTTTATTAAGACATTCCAGAGTCAGGAACAGGCCTTATGGACCGACTTAAATACAGTGCTCCGAAGGAATGCTGGGATCCCTTGGGACTTCAGGGGATACGCTCCCTGGTGGTGGAACATGGGAGTGCATGCTTTACAGATACACAACACATCCCAATGAGTCCCTTCATAGATCATTGCCCACCGTCAAATGATACATTTGCCCAGATATGGGAAGACAAAAATAAAGATTTATTACATAAACAATCATGCAAAAAACTAACACAACAACATTTCTCACCCTTGTGTATTTCCTTATAACCTCTCTTACGCAAACCTATCCTACTACTACGCCGCAGTGTCTCCCCTGTGTGGCTGCCTCATGGATCTGGGAAGGCTGCTGTGTTTCCTGTGTGGAAGCTACAGATTTCCTTCCAGGACGCCCTCGACTAGCTCTGGTCCTGGAAGGGCCAGCTGCAGACTGGCCAACACCCTCCTGGGAGGGTTCAGTTGGCCTTGCCTTGGGCGAGTCCATGCTTGGAGGCAATGGGGAGTGACAGGTCTGGTGTCTGAGAGAACACATCATCAAGATCCTGGTCCGAGGAGCCTGCGTCAGTCCCCGGGGGCGGCACATTACAACCACCACCAATCTGAGGGAGCTTAGGTTGCTGCTGTGGTGTCACACCGGATGGTTCCCCCGTGGTCTGTGGTGAACCCAGCTGCGAGGTCAACACTGAGATGTCAGGTGGCATCGAGCTGAGGCTGCATGAGAGCAGCCACAGTCTGAAAGCCACCAGAGAGGACAGCAGTTAGATGCTCCGTGGCCTGTTGCCCAGAGTACATAAGAGCATTCTGAGCTTCCAGGGCTGCGGCCATCCTCTCCAAAGCAGCACTGATACATTTGTTCCCTTGCGCCTGTACTGTAATGGCAGCTGCCACATTACCTTCAGGGTGCGACATCACAGCTGGATCCGTAAAGACTCTGGGAGTCCACCATCGCCTGCACACTGGCAATGATGGGCTCCAGAGAGTGCACAGAGCTGTTGACAATGCAGGAGTTGGACTCCTCCACACTTCTCACCACTTCTGACACCCTTGCCACTGATCCCAACATCTGGGAATGCATGGCCTCCACCCTTCTTTCATAAGCCCCAACATCGATGGGCTCTTGAGTCCTCCTCAGCAGAACTCCCGTGCGGACTCACCCCCCGGAGAGCTCGCACCCGAGGCTCTCTCTGCCCGTCATCACGCTGCAGCCCGCTAGGCCCCAGTGCAACACCCAGTGCAGACCCCTCTGCAGTATCAACTAGATCGGACCACGTACTCCCAGTATCTGAGCTGGCACGTGTGAGTGGAAGCAGTGACACGGTGCTACCAGCAATGTCCCCCCGTCCTCTGCTTCATCCGAGTTCTCGCCAACAGATGGAGGGGGCTCCAGCATTTCATCTAGACTCGAGCGCACAACGTCCTCTAGGGTGTCAGAATCCCCATGGCTTTCAGTGCCCTCAAGGCTGTCGTCAAGGCCTCGCCTCACACTCTCCATGTTATCTTCTCCCTGGCCTCGGCTGTTACTGCCCTCAAAGCTGTCCTCCTGCATTGACCTCCCACTCACACCAGCGTTCTATGGCCTTCTCAGTGATTGTCAGTAAACCTCTCATCTGCAAGCATAAATGGCACAAGGGCTACTGTAAGGGTGGTGGGGTGGGGGGGGCGCGGTGTTAGGGGATTGACGCATGTCGGCTGCAACTAGCACACTTTCAGAAGGAAAGGCACTGTAGGCGCTGGCACTTTCAGGGAGAGATAGCATTAAAGGAGGGCCTTACTTACCATGCAGACAGCAGGGGAATTGGCAGTACCGGTGGCCACAGAGAAGGCAACATGTCTACCCACTAGTGCCTCCACCCTCTCCTCCTTTGCTCCATCCGGTTGTGCACAACCTTGGCCTGCAAAATAAAGAATGGTTGGTGAGTAGCAGTGTCATGAGGCATCAGAAATGAATGCACAAGTGTGTGTCCCTGACATGCAGCTGTAACTGTGACATGAAAGGGAGTCTCCATTGCGAGAACACACACATATACAGGCATACAGGACTCAACGTAGAAATGCTGCTTCAGTGACTATGTAGTGAAGGTGGGAAATAAGAGAAGGATGAAGGACAGGCTCGCAGATGGAAGGTCAGTAGTTGGTGCAACAGGTACTCACTTTCACCAGACGGATGATGGCGTTCATCCTTTTTCTGGCTGGCGGTCCGATCATGAATGGGGGTCCCTGAGACCTCCACAGCTATCTCTCTCCAGGCACTGGTGAAGACCTTGCGAGTCGGTCTGCCTGTGTCAGGGTACAGCACTTGCCTCCTTCCCTCCATAGCCTATTTCGAGTTCTGCATCCGAAAAATGGGTTGCCCTCCTCGCTACAGCTCAGGCAGCCATGGCCTTCAATCAAATGCCTCCTCAGGGGCTAGCTGCAAATCCTGGCCTTTAAGAAAACCAGGGAGCAGCTAGCTCATTAAGAACAAATGAAGAGAAGGTGAATTTCCACGTGCAAACTCCATCCTAAGCTCCCCAGCCACATCATTGCAAAGTGCCGATTCCCACCTGCCAATATCGCTGGGCGCCATTTCTTTTGAAAAATCGCTGAATTTCGATCGGATGGCGGTAATGGCGGCCAAAAAGCGGTAGGTGTGCCCCGTTTTGGGCGGACCCGAATTTCAGCCCCATGGAGTTCTTTGCTGCCCTGACCAGCACTAATCCCTTCACCCAAAACAGACTAACTGGTCATTTATTTCATTGCTGTTAGTGTGTGAATTAGCTGTCATCTTTGCTGACAAGAACAGCAGTGTTTGCACTTTAGAAGTAATTCATTGATTATTATTATTATCTGTTAAGTGAATGTTTTTTGCCTCAATTACATCTGTACATTTTATAATTTGTATGACTATATATTGTTATAGTGTGTTTCAAACATGTTAATTTGTAGCTATTAATTGTTTACCTGGTACTTCAAAAATCAGCTGTAATTAACTGAATTATTCTACAATTGAAGAAAATAACTGTAGTATTTTCCTCAGCTGAAGTAAATGCCTCTTCACATTGAGTTAGTTACATTATTATAATGTACCAGTTTGCATTAAAATCATATTTTTACTTTATAAAACCACATTATTTTACAAAAGGATAAAACATTTTCAAAAATTCCATGATATCATAGATTCATTTGTGACTTTTTTATATAAAGGCCTTTCAAAGAACAGTTCCAAAAGCAAATTATTTTAGTAATGTGCCTCCCCAACATGCTATTTTCTATATTTAAAGGTGGCATGGCAAGTTGACAAGGTGGTTAAAAGAGCATAGGGGTTACTTGGGTTTATAAATAGTGGAATAGAATGTAAAAGCAAAGAGATCATGTTCAAACTTTATAAATCACTGGTTAGACCTCAGCTGGAGTATTGTGGACAATTCTGGGCACCACACTTCAGGAAAGATGTAAAGGCCTTCGAAAGAGTACAGAGGAGGTTTACCCGGATGTTCCCAGGGATGAGGGACCTTAGTTATGAGGAGAAGCTGGAAAAGTTAGGACTGTTCTCCTTGGAACAGAGAAGGTTAAGAGGTGACCTGATAGAGGTTTTCAAGATCATGAGAGGTTTTGATAGAATAATAGAGAAAAATTATTCCCTCTAGCGAGTGGGTCAATAACTAGAGGTCATAGATTCAAAATCATTGGCAAAAGATCTAGAGGGGAGAAGAGAAGAAAATATTTCATTTGGAGAGTTGTCAGGATCTGGAACGCTCTACCTGAAAAGGTGGTGGAAGCCGATTCCATAAATAATTTTAAAAGGGAGTTGGACAGGTACTTGAGTATGAGACACAGGGTTACAGACAAAAAGTGGGGATATGAGACTAAGCCCGACTGCTCAGGCACAATGGGCTGAATGGCCTCCTTCTGTGCTGGAACTTTCTATGAGTCCATCATTTAAACCCTATGCTCTCACATTTTGTAAGTTATTTAAATTTTACAACTAAAAAATGATCTTTAAAGTTTTTAAGTGATCTCCGAGTGTAAATGTTCTCACATTTTGTAAGTTATCTTAATTTACAACTAAATAAGCGATCTTAAAGTTTTTAAGTGATCTTAGAGTGTAACATTTTTCTAATTGAAATTGTTTTGTAAGTTTTGTAACTTTACAAGTTTCTAAGTGACCTTAAAGTTTTTAAGTGATCTTAAAGAGTCATATTAAAGTAAAGTTTGATAGAAAAATAATTCTAAACTTTTCAATAAAATATTTTTTATATTACAACTGAATCATATTCCATTAACACAACACAACATTTAGGAACACTACAAAAAATAAACATGTCCATGCGGAACAGTTGTCACTGAGCCCTCAGGCATCAGTAAATCGTTCACAGATGAGCTGCTGGTGCAAGGCTCGAGCAATCGTTAAAGGAGCAAGATCGCCCGCTCTCCTCCGCTGTCATGCTCCGGCTTCAGGCACTTGTATGGTTTCCTGATCATTGTCATCATCCTCCTCCACCACATCCTGGTTGTCACCTGCATCTTCCAAATCATTATCATCAGGCACTCTCACTGCAGGTGGGTCTTCTTCTTCCACTATCAGCTGCTACTGCCTCATGATGGCTAAGTTATGCATCATGCAGCACACAACAATCAACTGTCCGACAATCTCAGGAGAATATTGCAAGTAGCCTCCGGAATGGCCCAGGCATTGGAAAAGCTATTTCAAGATGCCAATGGTCCTCTCTATGATGCTGCCTGTCATAATGTGCGACATGTTGTATTCATGCTCAGCTTCCGTCCGGGTTGCGCGTAGGGGCGTCATGAGCCAGGTGGTGAGGCTGCACCCTTTGTCTCCCAGTAGCCAGCTCTGCCCTTGTGGCTGCTGATCAAAGATGTCAGATATAACAGGATGAACGCATCATGGGTGCTGCCAGGGTATCTTGCATCGACTGACATGATGCGATACTTGTCGTCACACACGAGCTGCACATTAATGAAGTGGAAGCCTTTTCTATTCCTGAACTGCTCGGCATCCTGTAGAGGTGCTCTCAAGACGATGTGGGTACAATCAAGCCAGCAATCCTGGAGAAGCCCACAGCCCTGTCATGCATTGCTGGTGCGGTCATTGGGAACTTGATGAAGTCATTCCTCCGCGCATACGGTGCAGCAGTGACCTGGTGAATGGAGATATGTATTGCACGTTGAGAGATGGCGCACACATCTCCAGTTGTAGCTTGAAATGATCCCGAGGCATAGAAGGAAAGTGCAGCTGTAACCTTCACTTCAACAGACAAGGCAGTCCACCTGCTGCTTCTCGGCTGTAAATCTGGTCTCATCAAACCACAAACCTCATGGACAACTTCTCTGCGGAAACGCAGCCTTCTGACACAATCAGCCTCACTCAGGTTCAGGTACGAATGCCTGACTGGAAATTGCCAAGCTGGATAAGGCCTCCTGCCCAGCAGCCTACGGACTCTGATGTTCCTGATGCGATGACGTCAAATCAATTCCCGTAGCATAACCATTGATAAATCTGCGGCATTGATATTGCTGCACCCATCGTTAAAGTAAAAGTTAAACATTCAAAGGTGAAAGAAGGTGAAAAATGGCAGCATAACTCTTCTCCATCTCCAAACAAGGTAAGACACCCAAGGTCTTTTGTTCTCTCCCCCTCCACCTTTCAGTCATGTGACTTCTCTCTCCCTCCTCGTCACCCCACCCCCCCACCCCGCCTGCTACGTTGAGCCTTCTCCCTCCCTCCCCAACCCCTTTCAGATGCCGCGTTCTCCCTCCCCTATTCCAGGCCAAAGGGACTCCCGCATGGCCAGCCGCTGCCGAGTTTAGTTGAAGGTAGGATTTACTTCAGTGCTTTATTTGTTAATTTAATTATTGACTTCAATTCTTTATTTTTTATTGAATGCTTATTACTTTTTGTGCTTTGTTTGGTGCTTGGTGGTGCTTTAAATGTAGTTATTTGCGCTGATTCCTTAACTCTAGGTAAGGTTTTTCTGTGCAGACTAAAGCGGCAACATACGCTGACCTAAGTTAGTTTGGAGCAACTATTTGCTGGCCAAACTCGCTTAAATGGCAAAAACAGGCGGAAGTGGCTGGGAACACCCCATTTTGAAAAAAAAACTAAACTAAAAAAAAAACTAACTAACTCACTTACACTGGCGCTAATTAAATGGCCAGAATTGCAAATAAAAGGATACTCCAGAAAAATCAAGTTGCTCCAAAAAAAATGGAGCAACTCCTGTGGAAATTTGAGCCTGTTACCTCTCTTCTAATGAGCTATTTGGCTGGTATCTCCTGCAGGTCATAGAGCATCCCACATCTGCTGCTACAAGAGTAGTGGCTGTGTCAATTTGGGCTACAGAAAGAGGCCTTGGAGGCATTATTAATAACGTCAAATGAGACATGGATTGCCTCCAGCTGCCTGTCCACCTGGTCTTCAAGCTGTTGGAGACCCATGGCCAAAAAGTCATTATGCTACACTTGTATTATTAAAGGATATTTGATCATAGGTATGTTACACCTAGGCCTGGGGGGGGGGAACAACAGAAAAACAGGCAGAGTGCTGTTATGTTCATATTGGGCCCGAAATTCATCGACATACCGCCCACTACCACTCGCATACCACTGAAAAAAAATTCACCAAACTAGCGCTCTTCGGTCTCGGCGGTATTGATGCAGTTTTAAACGATGCACCGCCGGAATACCGTGGAGAAATGGGCGGACCTTATGTCCTGATGAATTTCGGGCCCATAGTGTTTTGAGGTGGTAGTATGATACTGACATATTGGTGAGCTTTGTTTTATTCTGCTTTACACAGGAATTTATATATTTTTTTACTACCATTTGTTAATGTATTTCTTGATGGACATTATGTTGTTTTGTGCACTGTCTTCATAATCCAGAAGTGACCAGAGGAGATTCTTCTTGGAATATTATTTTGTTTCTCCACACAGTCAAACCTACATATATCTAAATCCAATAGGAACAAAGTAAATTTTGTGAGGCTCCACTCTCAGCATTGGGCCTTGCTTGATAGGAGCATGGATTGTACAATTGATCCCAAAGTTTAGCATGTCTGATTCACGGTCCTCACAATTTTCCTGTGATTAATTTGAATAACTAGAAAATCGAGAGTGTTGTGAATCAGGTGTGCTGTCAGGTTCTCTAATCAATGCCAAGAACCTCACCTCATAAAAATTACCCTATGTTTCTGGTAAAGCTCTGATAAATCATTTTTAAACTAGTTGCGGTATTACTGATTTAGGGTACGACTCAGAATGTTTTTTATAGATGAGGTGTACCAAAATGTGTTTCTTTTTTACTTTCAATCTTTCTTTATTTGGCAATTTCCAGAAGTTATGGAAAAAGAAAATAGAGAAAACTTAACTTTTTGTAGTGCCATTTAACTTTTGTGAATACAGCAGTTAATTGGGTAGGTTATGTGATCAGGTACATTGGTAGCACCAGCATAGTGGACATGTGATCTGTGTATTATCAGGCAAGTAGGCTTTATGTCTGTTTTTCACCCAATGTGCACAAAGTGCTATTCTGTGGGAAGGCCATAATCTAAAAGCAGGGGCATTTGCACTTTTCCCCTCACTGATCCCCCTCATTAAGACATTCCCACATTGTGTCAATAGATTTAAAGTACCTTATGAACGTGGAAATTGCTAGACGATAAAAAAACCAAGGTCCATCCAATACCTTCTGTAAAGTCCTGTCCCCTCAGTACAGATTCACACGAGGCATGTAGTGAAGTCAAGGTCACTCTGGACCTGCACCTTTATTTCACAGCTCTGGAATGCTGCACTTGCCTGAGACCTGTCCTTATATACCTGTCTCTTGCAAGTGCACCCCTGGTGGTAAGGTATGCTGGTGGTTACGGGTCATATCTTATTACAGTCATGTATAGCATGTTAGGATATAGTTATATATAATAATGTAAGGTACATGACATCACCCTCCCCCAAGGTCTTATTGTCTTTATAGGTTCAGTCTCTCAGGTGGTCTACGCTATCGCGTGGAGCGTCTGAGTTGTGGTTCAGTTGTTTGCCTTGGTGTCTGTTTTTCTTTGGGTGTGATTGTTGTTGACTCGCCTGGGCTGTCTGTTGGGATTGCTCTTTCCTCAGGTTGTTCCCTCTGACTGTCTACCAGGTGTGGTGCGAGTTCCACATTGTAGTCTGCCTCTGGTTCCGCAGTGTTGTTGGTAAATCTGCTTTTGACTTGGTCTACATGCCTCCGGCATGTTTTGCCATTGTCCATTTGTACCACCAATAGCCTGTTTCCTTCCTTGCCCGTTACTGTCCCTGCAAGCCATTTGAGACCCCTGCCATAGTTTAGTACAAACACTTTGTCCCCTATCTCATTCCATCTCCCCCTCGAATTTCTGTCATGGTACTCAGTCAGCTTACGGCGCTTTGTCTCAACGATTTCGTGCATGTCTGGGAGGATTAATGAGAGCTTTGTTTTTAAAGTCCTTTTCATCAACAGTTGCGCGAGGGGAATCCCAGTCAGTGAGTGCGGACGAGATCTGTATGCCAGCAGCAGTCGCGACAGGTGACCCTGCAGCATGGGACCTTGGATTTTAAGCATGCCTTGTTTAATGATTTGCACTGCTCTCTCCGCCTGGCCATTGGAGGCCGGCTTGAACGGTGCCGTCTTGACGTGATTTAAGCCGTGGTCAATTATAAAGTCTTGGAATTCTACGCTGGTGAAGCACGGACCATTGTCACTGACCAATATTCCGTGCATTACAAACATGGTTCGAGGCTCTCCACAGTGGTGGAGGTTGTGCTCGAGTTTAAAATGGTGCATTCGATCCACTTTGACAATGCATCTACAACTACGAGGAACATTTTGCCCATGAATGGGCCCACATAGCCTACGTGCACCCACGACCACGGTTTGGTAGGCCAGGGCCAGGGGCACAGTGGAGCCTCCCTGGGGGCATTGCTGAGTTGAGCACAAATGGTGCACCTTCGGACGCAGAGCTCCAAGTCCGCGTCAATACCAGGCCACCAGACGTGGGATCTGGCTATGGCCTTCATGAGAACGATCCCCGGGTGCTCGTGGTGGAGCTCCCAGACAAATGCATCTATGCCTCGCAGAGGCATGACTACTCGGCTGCCCCACTTCAGGCAGTCTGCTTGTAGTGATAGCTCATGCATGCACCTGTGAAAGGGTTTTAATTCCTTGGGGCAGGCATCGCGAGCCTCTGCCCAGTCACCGGTTAGGACATATCTTTTTACTAAGGATAACGTGCGGTTGCTGGCCGTCCAGGCTCTGATTTGGCGAGCCGTCATGGGAGAACATGTGGACTCAAAGGCATTGATTGCCATGACTATCTCACAGTCCTGTTCGTCAGACCCTTCCGTGGTCGCCAGGGGTAGCCTGCTGAGCGCGTCGGCACAGTTGTCTGTGCCTGGTCTGTGCCTTATGGTATAGTCGTAGGACGCCAGCATGAGTGCCCACCGTTGAATTCGCGCCGAAGCGTTGGCGTTTATTGCCTTGCTCTCGGATAGGAGGGACGTGAGGGGCTTGTGGTCGGTTTCTAACGCGAACTTGGCCCCGAAAAGGTATTGGTGCATCTTTTTGACACCGTACACGCACGCGAGCGTCTCCTTCTCTACCATTCCGTACCCGCGCTCCGCCCACGAAAGTGACCTGTAATTTGCCTGCACTATTGACATGTTGCAAAACGCACCCGACCCCATACGCTGACGCATCGCATGTGAGAACTAGCTTTTTACCTGGGTCAAAGAAAGTCAAAACACTGTTGGAACACAGAAGGTTGCGTACCTTATTGAAGGCGCGTTCCTGTGCGTCCCCCCAAAACCAATCGCACCCCTTCCTGAGTAGCATGTGGAGAGGCTCCAGCAGCGTGTTTAAGTTCTGCATAAAGTTCCCAAAGTAATTGAGTAGCCCGAGAAAGGCGCGCAGTTCTGAGACATTCCGAAGCCTGGGTGCCAGGCGAATTGCTTCTGTTTTGGACTCTGTTGGACGGATTCCATCAGCGGCAATCCTTCTGCCCAAAAATTCAACCTCGGGTGCGAGAAACAGGCACTTGCAGTTCTTGACTCGCAGGCCTACCTGATCCGACCGCTTTAGTACTTCCTCCAAATTACGGAGATGGGAGTCGGTGTCCCTGCCCGTGATATGTATGTCGTCTTGAAATACAACCGTCCCTGGGATGGACTTAAGCAGACTCTCCCTGTTGCGCTGGAATATGGCAGCTGCCGACCTGATGCCGAATGGGCATCGATTGTACATGAAAAGTCCTCGATGTGTGTTGATGGTGGTGAGTAGCTTGGATTCCTCGGTCAATTATTGCGTCATATACGCAGATGTGAGGTCTAATTTTGAGAAAAGTTTACCTCCAGCCAATGTGGCAAATAAGTCCTCCGCTCTGGGCAGCGGGTACTGGTCCTGTAGGGAGACTCTGTTTATGGTAGAGTTGCAGTCCCCACAGATTCGTACGGATCCATCAGGCTTCATGACTGGGACGATGGGACTTGCCCAGTCGCTAAATTCCACAGTGATATAATGCCTTCCCGCAGAAGCCTGTCTAGTTCATGTTCAATCTTTTCCCTCATCACATAGGGTACAGTTCTGGCCTTGTGATGGACCGGTCTAGCATCCTGTGTGATGTAGATTTTGACTTTGGCCCCTTTGAAAGTGCCCACACCTGGCTGAAAGAGATGTTCAAATCGCTTTATAACTGTTGAGCAGGAGGTCCGTTCCGCTAATGACATGGCGTAGACATCATCCCATTTCCAGTTTAGTTTTGCCAGCCAGCTTCCCCCAGCAGTGCTGGGGGGTCTCCGGGGACAATCCACAGGGGAAGTCGGTTCACTGTCTCTTTGTGTGCGACAGAGAGCATGTCACTGCTGAGGACTGGTATGATTTCTTTTGTATAGGTCCTTAGTTTGGTGTCGACCCTTGTGAGTTTTAGTCTGTCTCTTTTATGCGGCCACAGTTGTTCAAATTGTTGAGCGCCCATGAGAGATTGACTCGCTCCCGTATCCAGCTCCATGTTGACAGATATCCCGTTGAGTAGGACCCTCATCATTATAGGAGGCGTCCTGTTGTAGGAGCAGCGGCCATTGATCGTGTTGACCCGCTGTACATCAGTGTCCCGTGTACTGTCCCCACCATCTTCTGGTCCGCTTTCCGACCCATCCGATTCGTATACCAGCCGAGCTGCCATTTCTTTGCACATGCGGGCCAAATGCCCTGTATATTCACAATTTCTGCAAACAGCCTGCTGAAATCGACATCTCCTTGACGAGTGCCCACCCCCACACCTCCAGCACAGACTGCTTGCAAAGAATGAGCTGCGTCTGGCTGATCTCTCTTGAGTTTCTCTCAGTTTGTAGTTGATTGCTCGCATTGTGGGTTGATGAGGTGTGAACGGCCGTTCCTGTGGCCCTTGATGGCTTCTGCCTGATGTCGAAAGCCTGTTCTCCTGGTTTTGTCTGTGTGTGGGGGTAGCAGCTTGTTTAGTGCTGTGAACTTCTTGTTCCGACATTTCGTTAGTTGTCGTACCTGCATTGTAAATCAACCTCGTTTCTTCTTCCCCTACCAAGAATGTCTGTGCAACCAGTGCTGCTGCCTCTAAGGTCAGGTTCTTGGTCTCTATCAGCTTTCGGAATATGCCTGCATGGCCTATTCCTTCAATGAAAAAGTCTCTCAGCATTTCTCTCCTCAGTTAATCGGAGAACTCACATAAACTAGCCAACCTCTGAAAATCCGCCACGAAGTCGGGTATGCTCTGGCCCACACATGTGTAGGCTGCTCGCTGGCTTCAGGTGGTCTCTTACCAGTGTGCTCAATTCTTCAAACAACTTGCTTGCTGGTTTCTCGGGTGCCAACAGATCCTTCATTAAAGCGTATGTTTTCGAGCCACAGCTGGTCAAGAGATGGGCTCTTCTCTTGTCTGCCCTATCATCACCTAACCAGTCTTTGGTTACAAAGCTTTGCTGGAGTCTTTCTATAAAGTCCTCCCAATTGTCTCCCGCATTGTACTTTTCATCTGATCCGTTGTTCGCCATTCTGTGGATTCTGTAATCCCGTAACTTGTCGCCACTGTAAAGTCCTGTCCCTTCAGTACAGATTCACACGAGGCATGTAGTGAAGTCAAGGTCACTCTGGACCTGCACCTTTATTTCACAGCTCTGGAATGCTGCACTTGCCTGAGACCTGCCCTTATATACCTGTCTCTTGCAAGTGCACCCCTGGTGGTAAGGTATGCTGGTGGTTACAGGCCATATCTTATTACAGCCATGTATAGCATGTTAGGATACAATTATATATAATAATGTAAGATACATGACACCTTCTACCATCACGGTTGTCACAGCAATCAATCGCTATCAATTCGTCTACAACAGACTTAGACATGAGGCGAGGAAATCTCCAGCGATGGAGAGTTGGAAATTATAGATTCAAAGTCACCAATTCCTCCTAAGCATGCTACATTTACCATTTGTCATGTCTCAAATTATTCATACATGTATCAAGTTTGCATTTGAATGAATTAATACCATCTGCTTCCACCATCTCCCTCGGGATCCTGTTCCATAGATTGACCACTCACTCACTGAAATAATGGGTGAAATTTTAATAGTAAAGAACGTGCGGGTTGTTAAATTTGGTAAAAATGTTGTGGTGTACCCAGAAGCCGGCTCTGAAGCCCCAACTCAGTTTAACTCATGCTCATTTTAATACGTGTGCGTAACCCCCTGTGGAGAGGCGATTAATTGCGTATAATAATTAAATAAGGCAATTTGAACGAGATTTTCATTGGGATTTAAATTTATAATGACATTGTTGTCTTAAGCAGAGTTCTGTTTGTTAACTTGAATCGTAACAAATTCAGTCTTTTGGTTAGAATCATTTTATTCTTTAACTTCAGCATAAAAAGCAATTTACAAGCGGAATATAGTCACTATACCTTGGTATGGGCCATTTTGTGCTTGCTGAACAAAGGAAAAAGCTTACATTTATACACTGTTTTCTTATCAAACTGGAGCAGGCATTGCCTAATATGGTGGTCTTTGGTTATTGCATAGTCCAAAGACACAAGATTGCATTTTCTTCAACATACATCAACAACATTAGAAGCACACAAAAACATCGTGACCTTGTTGTGGTAGCTCCTAGTCTCTAGACTTTCCCAACCTCACACAATCTCTAATCTAAACATTCTATTCTAGTCTATCCAAGGCCGATTGGTTGCAAACACCAGCTGTTGCTAAGTGAAACCTCCCTCTCTCTCTCTCTCTCTTTCCAATGATACCAAACACATGTTTTCCCTATATCAAATTAACTAAAATTGAACACCTTTCAGAAGCTGAATTAACCAAATTCCATAAGCCAACGGCTCTCTCTCTCTCCCAAAGCTTCAAATTTATAATTCTCATCCGCATGTTAAAATTTATTCATAGCCTCACCCTTCTGTATCTGTGCAGCCTCCAATAGCCCTGCAACCTTCAAAACTCAGATGGCTTGGGTATTCTTCATGTTGTTTATGTATCGGGCCTATTCCAGAGTCTTTACTCACTTTGATAGGCTCTACTATCCAGTACACGTCCCATTGTTGACTCCCATTCTTTGCTGAAAAGAGTAGTGCCAGTACCAGCGGTATGATTTCCTGCCCTCATTTCGGAGGTCCAAAAATGCCATTCCCATCTGGCGCATCATATTATAGTCTATGTCATGATTCCTTTGAACCATTTTCTAAATTATTCTTTATGAATAAACAAAGGGATTTGATTACCCTCTGTGCTGTCCAATTCCTACTGTGCCACATTAATTACAAATATCGCATAGAGGCTACACACAATACCTGTGTATACCTGGTTAGCCTCATTGTTTGCCAATAATCTTTTTAATTGCCTCTTCATTACCTCATCGTGTTCCCACATAATTTATGTATTCGGTTTACTCCTGCTAACCTTGCCGTAGCTCCTATTCTTAGCCATTCTGCCAGCTCTCGCTTTCTTTACGATTTAAACTGATGATCCCCATCTTCCTTGGCCCTTGGTTCCTGTTTCTATTCATTACCAATACATCCTTTACTAATTCTCCTATCATTTTATCCATTAATTGTGAATAACTCCCTTTACATAATCTAGTTGACAAACTCATGTTTAATGCAACCGGTACAACTTCAAATCGCACATCGTTATATAATACATTTCCTGATTCAATTACTTCTAGTCCATTAACATTTGGGTTATTTTGCTGGATCAGACAGGAAAAGTTCTTTTTGTGAGGTGGGTTGTCTTTTTTTTTGGTCCCACATGCGTTTTAGTGTTACGATGATCACCATCAGCGTTTGTACCAAAATAAACCAATAGTTAATATTACTTATCAAAGTAAGACATTTCTTACTTTAAAATAATCAGCTGTCATTACCTTTTAAGTTTGTATTGAAGTCTTTCACAATGTTCTTGAATTACTTTTTGTCCTAGTATGTTACTAACCCTTTAACTGAACCCTGTTGACTCTGTGACCAATTTAATGTTTGGAGTCACGGTGTGTCCCATCCAACCTGGTTCAGGGGAGTCTTCCTGGTCTCCCACATACGGGACTCCCAATCTTTCCAAGGAGCCCATTTTAGGGTTCTTTCTCTATTACTACTAAAATTATGCTTTTGAGAGACTATACCTCAGATCCTCTTCTTCCTCATGGAGGTCGCGTCACACTTGGATCAATGTTTTGTTATGGAATCTGTAAGGTTTAGTCTCCTTGTCTCCAACCTTCAGCTTGTAGCTGATTTATATACCACCTTTTTAGCCTCCCTACAAACTTTCCTTGTTCAGTACTTAGTGGAGGCCTTGAAACAGATGACCATTCTAGTTTAATGAAATCCTAATTTGGTCAGCATCCTCCTTACTTTTAATTTAACTGCCTCTGACAGGTGGCAGTGCGTTTAACTCTATCCTGATTATTTCAAAGTCGGTTTCTCTATGGAGGATGTGTTATGGCCTTGATGATTTAAAAAGTTGTCTCCCTCTCCTGAGCCACATTTGCCATTTCATAAAAACATAAGAACATCAGAAATAGGAGCAGGAGTAGGCTATACCGCCTGTTCTGCCATATAATACGATCATGGCTGATCTGATCATGGACTCAGGTCCACTTCCCTGCCCACTCCTCATAACCCCTTATCTCCTTATCATTTAAGAAACCGTCTATTTCTGTCTTAAATTTATTCAATGTCTCAGCTTCCACAGCTCTCTGAGGCAGTGCATTCCACAGATTTATAACTCTCTAAGAGAAGAAATTTCTCTTCATCTCAGTTTTAAATGGGCAGCCCCTTATTCTAAGATTATGCCCTCTAGTTCTAGTCTCCCCTATCAGTGGAAACATCCTGTCTGCATCCACCTTGTCAAGCCCCCTCATAATCTTATACGTTTTGATAAGATCACCTCTCATTCTACTGAATTCCAATGAGTAAAGGCCCAACCTTTCCTCATAAGTCAACCCCCTCATCCCCGGAATCAACCTAGTGAACCTTCTCTGAACTGCTTCCAAAGCAAGTATATCCTTTCGTAAATATGGAAACCAAAACTGCACGCAGTATTCTAGGTGTGGCCTCACCAATACCCTGTACAACTGTAGCAAGACTTCCCTGCTTTTATACTCCATCCCCTTTGCAATAAAGGCCAAGATTCCATTGGCCTTCCTGATCACTTGCTGTACCTGCATACTAACCTATTGTGTTTCATGCACAAGTACCCCCAGGTCCCGCTGTACTGCAGCACTTTGTAATCTTTCTCCATTTAAATAATACCTTGCTCTTTGATTTTTTTTTGCCAAAGTGCACGACCTCACACTTTCCAACATTATACTCCATCTGCAAAATTTTTGCCCACTCACTAAGCCTGTCTAAGTCCTTTTGCAGATTTTTTGTGTCCTCCTCACACATTGCTTTTCCTCCCATCTTTGTATAGTCAGCAAACTTGGCTACGTTACACTCGGTCCCTTCTTCCAAGTCGTTAATATAGAGTGTAAATAGTTGGTGTCCCAGCACTGATTGCCAATCAGAGAATGAAGAATTTATCCCGACTCTCTGTTTTCTGTTAGTTAGTCAATCCTCTATCCGTGCTATTCATGTCCTGCTGTTGTTGATAACTGATATGTCTGAGACTCGTTCGTTCACACACAGACCAGTATCCCAATACAATGCCACACTTAACATCTATTTCAAGCTATTCTTGGGATTTCAGGAGATCTGAGCAAAAGATCGTGGAGCGTCTGGAGATCTTTGTTCATCTCCCTCTGCATGGTCCTGATGCCTCGGGCAGTGGCCAGGCTATCAAATTCAGTTTTCTTATTTTTCAGTACAGGAAATGACACAAACATCTCGAAGAGAAAGCTTATCAATTTACTACACTTTCCTGACTTTCACAAAAATTTACATTAATACCAGATTGCACCCAGGGGATTTATGAAAATTCACATAAGAACAATGATTTAAGAAAAATTTGGTGGTGCAATTTCCATGTTTTTATCTTACATCCTCACTTATTTTCTCTCATTCAATGTTATACAGTATTTACCATTTCATTCATGAGCCCCGGAAGAACTTAACTGTCTTATACAATCTATAATAATAATAGTCAGTTTTTGTCTGTTTTTTGGTCTGTCCTGGGGTGGGGGCGGGGCTGGGGACTGGAAGCACGTGGTCCGGATTGAGTGACAGTTGCACCAACCAATGGGCGATCAGGGCTCGCCCGGCCTCGCAACCAAGCAGGGCGGGGAGCGATGGTACAAATTTTAATTGTTTTATTGGCGCTGGGTCTGCTCCAATGAGGAGGCGGCAGTGGATGCGGCAGGGCCAATGGGCGCGGGCACGGGGGTGAGGCAGCCTCGGGCATTGCTGCGGAGCTGACAGGAGTGCGTGGCGGTTGAGAAAGAGAGAGGGGGAAAGAAGGAGGGGGAGAGAGAGGGACGGGGTGAGTGGGGAGGAAGAGGGTGAGAGGGTGGGAGTGAGAGGGAGGGAGAGAGAGGGTGGGAGTGAGGGAGAGAGAGAGAGGGAGGGAAGACATCAGTATTGATTCTAAAGAAGATGATAACTGTCTCATAGAAACATAGAAGAAGGTGCAGGAGCAGGCTATTTAACCCTTCACCACCATTCAATATGATCATGGCTGATCATGCAACTTCAGTACCCCACCCCTACCTTCTCTCCATACCCCTAACTCCCTTTTGAATATGTCCAATGAACTGGACTCAACAACTTTCTATGGCAGGTTCACAACTCTCTCCATTAATTCAAATAAACCACCTACCTCCCCTCAGATGCCGAATGGCACGGCCCGTGGATGAGGCCTTTCCTGGAGATTGTACGCGAGATGTTTGGTGTCAAGCATTAGTTCCTAAACACGACCTTATTAAATATTTTCTCTGAACGTAGATGTTATAACCATGCATCCATTGTGGATACAAACTGTATTAGCATATCACGTTAAAGTTATGGATGAATAGAATGTGGGGTGACTAATTGTGGATTACAATTTCTGCTGTCTTTCTGTAATAATACCTAGTCAATTAGCTTATGCCATGGTCTTGTGACTTTTGCAGAGGAAGATATCTAAGAATTGGATGGAGCAGAGGTGGAGCGGAGGAGGGTCTGCTGAGCTTCACCCGCTCACGGACTTGGAGGAACATACCGCAACACTAATGGGCACCCACAATCATTCTGCCACCTGTGGTGGTACAGATCATGTGAGTAATGTGTAAAGCAGTGGTAAACCAGTGGTAATTTGAAGTAATTTAATGGCATTTGATTATAATATATGAATGATGTAATGTTATGCATGCAGCTTCTGTACTCTCAGGTTAATCATATGTAACTTCTCTCGTTCACATTTATTGCAGTAGTGTTGCTCCTCGTACATATGCCAGCACAGCGCAAACATTCTCAATTATGTTTTCCAGCTCCCCAGACACCCCAGGTGCAAAAAGAGGCCCTTGCACCAACCCTTTTACCGCTGCAGGTGGTCATCACCACGGGTGAGGAACAAGAATCTGAGGAGCAGGAAGATGAGCCAGAGTTTTCATCTATGGTACCTGAGGCCACGTCATCATCTACAAATGAAGCACTGGTGCCAAGCGGCTTGCAGCAGGCCACTCCAAGGCATCCAGTGCCCACGCTGACCCCACGGATGTTGAGTCGGTGAGGTAGGCACGTGCTGCGACAGGCAGATCCAAATGAGGACATGGTCTCGCTGTCAAGGACGAGCATCGACATAGATCGAGAGCTCCTCCAGCCGCTTGGTGGGTTGACCAGCAACATTGCCACACTGTGTGTGAGAATAACGGAGGGCATGGAGCGGATAGTTGCGGCAATGAGGCGAACGACTGACTATGTCGATGCCTTGCGGCTTGCGATAGTTTCAGGAGGTGGTACTGCACCCCAAGGTGCCGTACCACAAAGCACCACGACAGATGCGAGACAAGAGGAAGAACTTCCTTCTGACTCGGAAGACGTTTCTTTGGAAAGAAAGACTCTTAAACAGGTCAGACATAGTGCTCTCATGCAAGATTTGCACATCATGGATGCTGCTTGGAAAATTTGCATTTACTCCCATGATTATTTGCTTGTGATTGACAATGAGCTGCACATTCAGGAATGGAATCCTTTTCGGTTCTGAAACACCTCTGCATCCTGTAAAGGTGCTCACAGGGCGATGTGTGCACAGTCTATTGCTCCCTGCACCTTGGGGAAGTTTGCTATTCGCGAGAAACCCAAAGCCCTCTCAGTCTGTGCCTTCCTGGTCATAGGGAAGCTTTCAAGTCCATCCTGCGTACGTAAAGGGCTTCAATCACCTGTCGAATGCAGCAATGTGTGGCGTGCTGAGAGATACCGCAAATGTTGCAAGCTGAGGCCTGAATGGAGCCCGATGCGTCGAAGGAAAGTGCTGCAGGCAGTGCGGTCCTGATGGTGCTAATAGGCTGCAGAGCTCCCTTAATTAGTTGACATAGATCACTGATGACCTCCTTTCGGAAGTGCAGCCTTCTAACGTGTTATTGGACAAGTCCAGGTATGATTGCTTATCCCTGTAAATACATTGGGTGTAACATATCCTCCTCCACAGCAGTCTGCCACCTCTTTGATTGAGCACATAATGCTCTTCAATATACCTTCTCCCATCTCTATTCTGCAGCATATGATTAGTAATCAATATTGGTTGAGAAATTACAGGCCCCACACTATAAATGCCCTTCATTTGTTCTCAACAAATACAAATGATGATCGGGTGCTAGTTTCCATTATAAACAGTATTCTTGGTCATGCTCGAGGAGGATGTCATTTTTTTTTTAAAAAGGGCCTTAAAATCACTCACAAATTGATTCTCCTGACAAGCACTTGAAGCAACCTTTTATTACAGATCCTCCGAGTTAGAAAATGGCGTCCATAGTGTTGAGTTAAGGTCAGGTGATTGCAGCTTTTCTTCAGCGTCTTTTTTGGCCAGCGATCATTTGGCTAATTGTGGGCGAAATGCCAAAAGTAGCGCTTGCCGATAATCTGGGCCATAATCGGGTGCTAGTTTCCATTATAAACAGTATTCTTGGTCATGATCGAGGAGGATGTCATTTTTTTAAAATAGGCCGGGCGATGCAGCTCATTCCTGTATAAATGGGCAATGATGTGCCGAACGTCTAGCTCAATATATTTGAAACATAGTTCAAACATTCACACTTAGAATCATAGAATGATACTGCGCAGAGGGAGACCATTCGGTCTATCATGCCTATGTTGGCTGTTTGAAAGTGCGATCCAATTATTCCCACTCCCCTACTCTTTCCCTAGAGTCCTACAATTCATAGAATCACAGATTCATAGAATGGTTACAGCACAGAAGGCGGCCATTCGGCCCATCGAGCACGCGACAACTCTCAGCTAATCCTACTCCTCTGCCCTTTCCCTGTCACCTTGCAAATATTTTTTCTTCAGATACTTATCCAACTCTCTTTTGAATGATAAAAATAAGTCTTCTTTTGGATTGTACCATTTAGTTTATATATCTTCTCCTCATTCTTTCTACCAAAATGCATCACTTAACACTTTTCTGCATTAAACTTCATCTGCCATGTGTTCACCCATTTCACCAGCATGTTTGTCTTTCTGTAGTCTATCACTCTCCTCATCATTGTTCACTATACTTCCATGTTTTGTATTACCTGAAAATTTTGAAATTGTGCCTTGTACACCCAAGTCCATGTTATTCATATATAATCACAAAAAGCATGGTCCCAGAACCACCCCTGGGGAACACCACTGTATATCTTCCTCCAGTCCGAAAAACAACCGTTCACCACTACACTCTGTTTCCTGTTACTTAGCCAATTTCGTATCCATGCGACCACTATCCCTTGTATCCTATGAGCTACAACTTTGCTGGCAAGCCTATTATGTGGCACTTTGTTGAATGCCTTTTGAAAATCCATGTACACTACGTCAACTACATTACCCTCATCAACCCTCTCTGTTACCTCAACAAAGAACTCGATCAAGTTGGTTAAACATTATTTGACTTTAACGAATCCATGCTGGCTTTCCTTAATTAATCCACATCTATCCAAGTGACTGTTAATTTTGTTCCTGATTACTGTTTCTAAAAGCTTCCCCACTACCTAGGTTAAACTGACTGACCTGTATTTGCTGGGTTTAACTTTGCTGCCTTTTTTGAACAACAGTGTACACTTGTAATTCTTTAGTCCTCTGGTACCACTCCTATATCTATGGAGGATTGGAATATTATGGCCAGTACCACCGCGATTTCCAGCCTCAATTCCCTCAGCATCCTAGGATGCATCCCATCCGTTCCTAGTGATTTATCTACTTTAAGTACACCCAACCTTTCCAATACCTCTTTATCAATTTTTATCCTATTAAGTGTCTCCACTACCTCCTTCACTATGTCCATGGCAGCATCCTCTTCCTTGGTGAAGACAGATGCAAAGTATTCATTTAGTACCTTGGTCATACCCTCTGCCTCCATGCATAGGTCTCCTTTTTGATCCCGAATCAACCCCACCCCTCCCCTTACTACCCTTTTACTATTTATAAGCCTATAGAAGACTTTCGGATTACCTTTTATGTTGGCTGCCATTCTATTCTCAAACCCTCTCTTTGCCCCACTTATTTTCTTTTTCACTTCTCCGCTGACATTTCTATATATAGCCTGATTCTCAGATGTATTTGCAACCTGACATCTGTCATAAGTGCTCTTTTTCTGCTTCATCATATTCTCTATCTGTTTCGTCATCCAGGGAGCTTTGACTTTAGTTGCCCTACCTTTCCCTTTGCGGGAATTACTTTGATTTTTCCTGAACTATTTCCACTTTAAAGGCAGCCCCATTGTTCCATAGTTTTGCAAGCCAATCTTTGATTCCAGTTTACCTGGGCCAGATCCGTCTCATCTCACTGAAATTGTCCTTCCTCCAATTAAGTATTTTTATTCTAGATTGCTCCCTGTCCTTTTCTATAGCTAATCTGAACTTTATGATACGATGGGCCCAAGTTTCAGATCCCCGGTAGAACGGCACACTTCGGAGTGGCCCACCTAATTTCTAGAACTGAAAAAGCACCAAATACTTACCTCGTGATTCTCCGATATTTGTAGACTCGTTTGCAGCTCAGCGCGGCGCAGCAGGAGCTGCTGGGGGCAGAACAAATGCCGTTCTGACCAAGCATTGCCGACAGGGGAGCGGGGCTAGGGCCCAGAGTCAGTTTGAATGCCGGCAGCGTTGCACATGCGCGTTGGAGCCTGCGCGCATGTGCAATGACTCACAAACATTGGCAATCGGCCATCTTTAAAGGGACATGCAGAAAATAGATTTTTGGGTGTGTGGAGCTGTCCAAAGCCTTCTGACTGATTTTTTAGTGCCTGAAGGAGTGCTGTTAGCAGTACTGTGGAAGAAATCAGCTGCTGGAACCAGTGAGTGCTGTTTGTTGCTGCTAAACTTCCAGAAGGAGTGCTGCATAGGTGCATGCAAAATAAGGACTGTGTTTTGAAAAATCACTGAGTGTCAATTCAATACAGCAATGGAATAACGTCCACCAAGAACAAAGAATTTGTTGCATGAGGAAGTGGAGACATTAGTTAACTTCATTGAGCAGAGATGGCAGGAGCTGGATACCAGCAACAGAGGTCGCATAAAAGTGCCACCCAAAGAAATGAAGAAATGCTGGAACCTAGTTGCAGATTACTGCACAGTGGTGCATACCAGGAGATCTGGAAGCCAGTGTAAAAAGAAATGGCACGATCTTGGTCAAGTAGTTAGTGTAAGTAATATTTTCATTTTTCAATGGAATCTAAATTGTAAATGTGACCATCTGTATATGTCCCATCCTGCAGAAACTCGCCCTATGTAAAAAGTTATATTTTAATCTTTGCAGAAGAAATTGGCCCACAACAAAAGGGAAAGAACTCGAACAGGAGGAGGCGTGCCAAATCTGCATCCACTGAACAGATGGTGGCTGCTTTGATGAGTCATACATGGAGAAAAGAATCAGTACTGCACAAGCTGGGCCCACACGCGAGGGAGAGGGTAAGACCTGAAAATGCATCGTGGCCCTTCAAATCAATCTGCTGCCTGGCCTGCTATGTGTGAGACTACTCATTCCAGCCATCCTGCCCCCTCCTGTGCTGCTAACCATTTGACTGTTCTGTTATATTTTGCAGAAGATGATGCCAATCCTGAAGATCCTGAAGATACAAAAGAAGAACCAGAAGAACCAGATGCGGACGATCCAGACCAAGGGTGGCTGCAGGGGTTAACTGAAATGTCTTCAGGGGAGACTTTAGAACTTAATATTTATGAGCCCACATCAACGGACATCAGTGTTTCAAACACTTGCATAGGTTCTGGTCCGACATTCTATGGTTTCATAGATTCCGACGTTGTGGGTCCCAGTGGTGCTGGTGGTGGTGGTGGTGTAACGCAACATTTTACACCCAGTGCCCCACCGTCCCAGCCTGTGCCTCCCACTGGAGTGGTGCTGGCAGCAACACCCAGGGCCCACCGTCGCAGCCTGCGCCTCCCACTGGAGTGGTGCTGGCAGCAACACCCAGGGCCCTACCGTCCCAGCCTGTGCCTCCCACTGGAGTGGTGCTGGCAGCAACACCCAGGGCCCACCGTCGCAGCCTGTGCCTCCCACTGGAGTGGTGCTGGCAGCAACACCCAGGGCCGTACCGTCCCAGCCTGTGCCTCCCACTGGAGTGGTGCCGTGAGGCAGACCCAGGCAGAGGAGAAGGAGAATCGAAACACGCTCGCCTGAGATTCAGCGTGCAACAGATGTGGCTCAGGTTGTGGCATTGGGTGTGGAGAGCAATGACCTTACCCGATCACTCGTGGGCAGCATCAGTGCGGTGGGTGAAGAGGTAACGGTACTGACGGGAGAAATAGCAGGAATGACACGGGAAATGAGGGAGGGAATATCAGAGGGAGTGCAAGCGACGGGCACAGGCCGTTAGCGAGGGCCTGGGTGAGGTAACTGCTGCAATAAGGGCACACAGCCCGGCCAATCAAATTATACCCCCATGAAGAAGTGAACATTCACTGAGATGTGGATGAAAGATGGTTGCAGCCTTTCTTTGCTGCTTTTGTTCTTGTTCTTGATGTAACTTTAGTAACTTTTGTCAAATTGAAATTGTTTTGTAACTTTTGTAACTTTACAACTTATAAGTGATCTTAGAATGTAAATGTTCTCACATTTTGTAAGTTATTTAATTTTGCACCGAAAAAGTGATCTTGAAGTTTCAGTGATCTTAAGAATGTAAGATTTTTCACATTGAAATTGTTTTGTAACTTTTGTAACTTTACAAGTTTATAAGTGATCTTAAAGTTTTTAAGTGATCTTAAAGAGTCATATTAAAGTAAAGTTTGATACAACAAATATTTTATTACACTAACGTGCAGTACATTGTGAACTTTTCAAAAAAATATTTTTACATTAAAACTGAATCATGTTCCATTAACATAACACAACATAGGAACAATTTCAAAAAAAAAACATGTCCATGTGCAACAGTTGTCGCAGAGTCCTCAGGCATCTCTAATTGAAGCGTTCATGGATGAGCTGCTGGCACAGGGCTCGAGCAATCGTTAAAGGAGCACGATGGACTGCCCTCCGCCGACGTCGTGCTCCGGCATCAGGCACTTGTATGCTTTCCTGATCGTCGTCATCATCCTCATCCTGCTCTTCCAAATTACTATCATCAGGCACTGACCCCTCATGTGGGTCTTCTGGTTCCACTACCAGCTCCTGCTGCCTCATGATGGCTAAATTATGCAGCATGCAGCACACAACAGTGAACTGACTGACAATCTTAGGAGAGTATTGCAAGTGGCCTCTGGAATGGTCCAGACATCGGAAATGCTGTTTCAAGATGGCAATGGCCCTCTCTATGATGCTGCGCGTCGCAATGTGCGCTATGTTGTATTGATGGTCAGCTTCCATCCGTGTCACGCGTAGGGGCGTCATAAGCTAGGTGGCCAGGCCGTACCCTTTGTCTCCCAGTAGCCAGCTCTGCCCTTCTGGCTGCTGCTGAAACATATCAGATATAACGCTGTCGCATAGGATGAACGCATCATGGATGCTGCCAGGATATCTTGCATCGACTGACATGATGCACTGCTTGTCGTCACACACGAGCTGCACATTAATGGAGTGGAAACCTTTTCTATTCCTGAACTGCTCGGCACCCTCCACAGGTGCTCGCAAGGTGGTGTGGGTACAATCAATGCAGCCCTGTATCTTTGGGAAGCCAGCAATCTTTGGGAACCCTACAGCCCTGTCATGCATTGCTTGGCCGGTCATTAGGAACTTGATGAAGTAATTCTTCTACGCATACAGTGCAGCAGTGACCTGATGAATGGAGATATGTATTGCACGTTGAAAGATGGTGCACACATCTCCAGTTGTAGCTTGAAACGATCCCGAGGCATAGAAGGAAAGTGCAGCTGTAACCTTCACTTCAACAGACAAGGCAGTCAGCGTTCTGCTTCTCGGCTGTAAATCTGCTGTCAGCATATCTCAGATCTGAGCGACAACTTCTCTGCGGAAACGCAGCTCTTTGACACGATCAGCCTCACTCATGTCCAGGTACGAATGCCTGACTCGATAATGCCGATGTGGGTAAGGCCTCATGCCCATCAGCCTACGGGCTATGACATTTCTGGTGCGGTGTGCTCTAATGAATTCTCTCCTATGCAGAGAATTGATGAAGAACCATTGCATAATCTGTGGCGTTGATAATGCAGCACCCATACTTGAAGTCAAAATTAAACTTTCAAAGGTGCATTCTGGCTGGCTGGCTGGCTCTCCCTCCCGGTGTTTTTCCGGCCTACCCTATCCCCTGGCCGAACGGCTGAAAGATCGCAGCTCGGTGCCTGCTGCCTGCGTGTGTGCTCGTCCTCCTGGTGTTTTCAATGCCGCCCCATCCCCTGGCTGAACGGCTGAAAATCACAGCTTGTTTTACTGCCTGCGTGCTGGGGCTCTGCTCTATGGCCGGGCTCTTTGGACGTCGCTCTCCCAGTGTTTTCAATGCCGTCCCTATCCCCTGGCCAAATGGCCGAAAGGCCGCAGCTTGGTGCCTGCTGCCACTGCTTCGATGGAGAGGTAGGAAAATTAAATGTTTTATTTATTGATTTATTTATCAGTTATTATTGATGATGGCTCTTTACTGGTAAAAGTGAAGTGTTTAATGCTTTATAAAATCCCCTAACTTCCCTCCAACTTCCCTCCCCTGCCCCAATCTCTCGCTCCCTGTGCCTAATTCCTAAAATGTTGGCAAGGTTTTTCTGAGCATACAAAAATCGACACTTACTCCATTCTAAGTTAGGTTGAAATAACTTTTCGCTGCTTAAACTTACAAAATAGGCGTAAGTGGCTGGTAAGTCCTCCTTTTGAAAAAAAACTACTAAAACGAAACTATTCTAACGAACTAGAATTGGAGCAAACGAAATGCCGAGAATTGCGATTCTAAGATACTCCATACTAAACTAGTTGCTCCAAAAAAAAGGAGCAACTCAAGCTGAAACTTGGGCCCTTAACACTATTACAATCCCAATCTATACTAGGATAGTTGAAGTCTCCCAATAATTACTACTCTTATAGTTCTTGCAACTCTCTGTAATATCTCTGCAAATTTGCTCCTCCATATCTTTCCAACTATTTGGTGGTCTATAGAATACACCTAGTAGTGCAATGGCACCTCTATTATTTCTTAACTCTAGCCATATAGATTCTGTCCTTGACTCCTCCATTACATCCTCCCTCTCCAGCACCGTAGCATTCTCCTTAACCAATACTGCCACACCACCTCCTATCTTTCTTCCCTATCTTTCCTGAACACCTTATAACGAGGAATATTTAATACCCAATCCTAGCCTTTTTGAATCAGGTCTCAGGTAATGCCACTTCATATTCCCATGTGGCTATTTGTGCCTGCAGCTCACTTACTAGGGGAAATACTTGGGAAACAAGGGTCTAGCGAGAAGGAGGAATGAAAGGAAATCCTTATTAGTCAGCAAATTGTGTTAGGGAAATTGATGGGATTGAAGGCCGATAAATCCCTGGGACCTGATTGTCTGCATCCCAGAGAACTTAAGGAAGTGGCCCTAGAAATAGTGGATGCATTGGTGATCATTTTCCAATAGTCTATCGACTCTGGATCAGTTCCTATGGACTAGAGGGTAGCTAATGTAACCCCACTTTTTAACAAAGGAGGGAGAGAGAAAAGAGGGAATTATAGACCGGTTAGCCTGACATCAGTAGTGGGGAAAATGCTGGAATCAATTATTAAAGATGTAATAGCAATGCATTTGGAAAGCAGTGGCAGGATCGGTCCAAGTCAGCATGGATTTATGAAAGGGAAATCATGCTTGACAAATCTTCTAGAATCTTTTGAGGATGTAACTAGTAGAGTGGACAAGGGGGAGCCAGTGGATGTGGTATATTTCAAAAGGCTTTTGACAAGCCCACATATGAGATTAGTGTGCAAAATTAAAGCACATGGTATTAGGGGTAATGTACTGATGTGGATAGAGAACTGGTTGGCAGACAGGAAGCAGAGAGTAGGAATAAACGGATCCTTTTCAGAAAGGCAGGCAGTGACTAGTGGGGTACCACAAGGTTCAGTGCTGGGACCCCAGCTATTTACAATATACATTAATGATTTAGATGAAGGAATTGAATGTAATATCTCCAAGTTTGCAGATGACACTAAGCTGAGTGGCAGTGCGAGATGTGAGGAGGATGCTAAGAGGCTGCAGGATGACTTGGACAGGTTAGGTGAGTGGGAAAATACATGGCAGATGCAGTATAATGTGGATAAATGTGAGGTTATCCACTTTGGTGGTAAAACTGGAGGGCTGATTATTATCTGAATGGTGACAGATTAGAAAAAAGGGAGGTGCAACAAGACCTGGGTGTCATGATACATCAGTCATTGAAGGTTGGCATACAGGTGCAGCAGACGGCGAAGAAGGCAAATGGCATGTTGGCCTTCATAGCGAAAGGATTCGAGTATAGGAGCAGGGAGGTCTTACTGCAGATGTTCAGGGCCTTGGTGAGGCCACAGCTGGAATATTGTGTACAGTTCTGGTCTCCTAATCTGAGGATGGACATTCTTGCTATTGAGGGAGTGCAGCGAAGGTTCACCAGACTGATTCCCGGGATGGCGGGACTGACATATGAAAAAAGATTGGATCGACTTGGCTTGTATTCAATGGAATTTAGAAGAATGAGAAGGGATCTTATAGAAACATATAGCATTTCTGACGGGATTGGATAGGCAGAAAGAATGTTCCCGATGTTGGTGAAGTCCAGAACCAGGGGTCACAGTCTAAGGATAAGGGGTAAGCCATTCAGGACTGAGATGAGGAGAAACTTCTTCACTCAGAGAGTTGTTAACCTGTGGAATTCTCTACCACAGAAATTTGTTGAGGCCAATTCATTAGATATATTCAAAAGGGAGTTAGCTGTGGCCCTCACGGCTAAAGGGATCAAGGGGTATGGAGAGAAAGCAGGAATGGGGTACTGAAATGCATGATCAGCCAAAATGATATTAAATGGTGGTGCAGGCTCGAAGGGTTGAATGGCCTGCTCCTGCAACTATTTTCTATGTTTCTATGTTTCTATGTTTACCTTGTTTACTGCGCTTCTTGCATCCAAGTTTTAACCAAACCTCTTCTTGGATGTTTTATTCCCCAAAATATGCCAGAGAGCAACTCAGTCTGCAAGATGAGGGAGTTTAGTTACCTTTAACACAACAGTCTCCCCCAAAAAACTTATTTCTGAATACATAGTTTGAATGGAACCACATAGGCTGAACCTTTTCGAAAATAAAACTCGATTATCCCCTTAAATTTCCCCTCCCAAATGCTTGAACAGCAATTCTTCTCAATTTATCTAATCAATCTTAATTTTATCAACAAATTATGCTAAGGCTTTGTGATTTTACAAAGAAGACAAAAGTAATAATTACATTTGGATGCAAGTTGTTTATCTTCCCCTTTGAGCAATGTATCTTTGAAAATAACATTCAATACCAATAATTTAACCCAATAGGTTAAAGTCTTAAATCCAATTTTGTCACCACACTGCAACATTTGATGTCTGCAGATAAATTCTTAAATTCTTAAAACTGCTTGGTGTCTTGCAATGCTATCAACCTCAATACGGTCCAGGAAACCGTGGTTCACTGTTTATAGGAAAACAGAAACAGAGAGTCCATTGTGGCTCTGCTTGAGAGTCCAAGGAGTTAATTTAAAAGTTCATAAATTCCTTCTGTCACCATGGGGAAATATTCACTCAAATTAAGAAACTTAACTTAATAATGCCCAATTTAGTTTTACATCCAATAATACAAAAGTGGTTCCTCACTGAATTAAGAAAATAGCAGTCAGCAGAAAGGGTTAACTGCTTTGTTGGTTTATAAGAAGACAGAGCAAAACATTGTCAGATGCCTTTGCATCACTTCCTGTACATTTAGGAAAACTTTCCCAAAGAACCAAACACATTTTCTAGAAAAAATCGTTATCAACATCACTATTAACTTTAAACATTCTGTGAACCAATTCTGTTCCAATTATAGGATGTCTTCCCCTTTTTTCCTCAATGTGAAAGCCTCACATTCATAACTAGAGACCTTCACATAATTTAAAATAATCAGAATTTTGCTGTGGTCGCAATGGAAGTCTGGCTTTCACCATTTAATAGGTTGTTAAACCTCAATAGTTCCAATTTAATTCAGACCAATATTATTTTGACTAAACACAATACAGAACAAATATAATTAGACAAAATTGCACCTGCTTACAGTAAATTACATATTTCCTTTTCTTTCTTCAGGTGTCTTTCCAAATGACTGTAAAAATATTGAATATAACTGAATAAAATATTAGATTCTTCAATGAAACAAAACAATGTTGGAGTTGTTTTATTTTGTATTTCACTATTTTATTTAATATTTATAGTATAGCCTGGAGCCACTTGAAATTTTGATTCAACTTTTTTATTAACAACCAACGAAACGTTACAACTGATTGAAAAATAGCAAATATATCTTATTGGTGAGTCTTTATTACAGTAAGAAACCAAAAAAATCACTTTAAGCTGTTTACATGTTTTAATCAAAGACCTTTGAAAATGTTTGTAAGATAGCAATTATCTAACAAAGATGAAAAACTTTGATACAATAAAATGTTACTTTTTCACTTTAAATTCTGTTTCATCTTTTCTGTGCCTTGTTGGGCTGGGGCCAGGGGGGCGGGGGAGAGGAGGCGACAGTATCATTAACTCGTAAGCTTGTTTCCATTTACTGCTGTTTATTCAGTTTGTGTTAAGCTTTTACTCTACAGAACTCCTCAGCATCGACTGACAGCTGCTTATGCTGAAGGCGGAGCTGTAAGGGGAGTCAACCTGTTATGACACTGCCTGGAGATAGGAGGAATACTAAGCAGAAATATCCTAGTTCTGTATGAGGTCGCACAAACGCAAGATAAAAACTGAGAATCTTTCATAGGATGCTTTCTATAAATTATAAATGCCACACCAATCACATCTGTCAGCATAGCTCAGTGATTAGGAGACTACATTTGAAATTGGCTATGCATAGGATTGTAGGTTCAAAGATTGGATTGAATATTAAATACTTTTATTTCCCAAAAAAGTGTTTTTAACCAATATACATCACATTACATTTTTATTTCTCTCTTGCCGCCATACAACGCACACAGAATGCAGGCTGTACACCTGCTTTATGGGGCGCAGAACTTTCATGCCCTAATCCAGGGCAGAAGATTTCTAAAACTTGAATTTCTACGTGAGAACTCATCGCCAGGCAAGACCTGTCAAGGTCCAGCTGGACAGGTCGGAAAAACCAGTTTTTAGCGCATGCGCATTGTACGTTGAAAACTGGCTTTTCCGATGTCTTCCCGGGTCCGTAGACACTTAGTACGGACCCGGGAAGACATCGGGACATCGAAATTTCAGCCCCAATATCTCTTTGGAATTCATGCTTCCACCTGAATTGCTTTGTCGCTATAGGAGAATGAGGAAAATACAGATTGTATGTAAAAATTGCTTATAAATGATTGAAAATGGCTGTATAACATGGCAACTTTAGATTTTGAAGGAAAACATAGAACAGGCTGGAAAGGCTAGAGCAAGGTCAAACCTGTAGAAATGACACATTCCAAGAAGCTGATATGTTGCATATGTTATAGAGGGTGAAGAGATCACAGGCCACTTAGCAGGCAATCTGATAAGGGTTAACAATGCTTTGACTGAATTCCCTTCTTTGTACCTATTCTCTCATTTGTGTTATCTGTGGCAGTTAGATAACTTTTCTTTTTCCACTGGCAGTGTTTTCTATCACTGTCATTTCAAGGATTAGTTGGAGACCAGCCTACTCGAAATCTGTATAATAATGTGTGAATCCTTTGGGTTTTTGGAAGTTCCTGTCTTGGGTGGCTGAGACTGAGAGCTTCCCTGGCATATGTTGGAATAAAGATAATTTCAAACCTATCTCTGGAGTCTGCCATCGATCGGGCGTCGATCCTCTATTTCAGTGGGTCCGCTCGGGAGAGAGGAAGATTTCTCCACAACAATTGGCATAGTCTTGGCAGGATCCTGCGGTACCCGAGTGTACCCAGCAAAGGCAAACCAAGAGGGTGAGTATTTTAAGTTACCAACCAATAGTTAGGGTTCAACCCAATGCTGGTCACTCGGTAAGACCGAGGTATCTGAATAAATTTGAGACAGACCCAGGGGAAGGTGTGATCGGGTCGGAACGTACTTGTAAAGCTCATAACTATAGAGTGAACCACAGAGTCAGATCTATTAAAGAGCAGAAAAGCAAGTCGCTCAAGAACCACCCGAAAGCGGTGATAGAGAGAAACCCGCTAGGCTTATGATTTTAAAGGGATGGCCGAAACAACCATGGATTGGGGACCCAGATGGGGCGGGGGGCGGGGGGCTCGATTTCTAAGCTCTTAGCTAATGGATGAAACAACCACTGAGGACCCAAGGGGTCGATTACTAAGTTCTCAGCTGAGAGAAAAAAAAAAGAGAAAGATGTGAAAGTGTATGTGTGTGTGGAAGTTTTCCTGACTGTGGAATGTTTGGGGTGGGAGTTAATTAATTTTTCATTTGTCTAAAAGCCTGGTCTTTTAAAAAGAAAGCAGAATCTTTGTTTGTTTTAGCTCTCCCACTTTTCGGATATGGAGCTGAAAGGTTCTTTAACTCTTTGTAATGTTATACTGGAAATAGGAAAGTATGAATAAATGTTCAATGTGTACCCAGAATTGAACTAGATTTTAAGTGAGAAACGCAGGTGCGGATTTATAATTTTTGTTAGGAAAAATAAAAGTTGCCGTTTGGTTGTTTGGAAAATTTTATTTTAAATCACGGGAAAGTTTCTAGTTCAGTAAAATAAATTTAAATCTTGGGTTTGGAAACCTTTTTAAAATGGATGATACTGGACAGTTTGGAAATAATGCTAGAAAGTTTAGAGGCAATCTAAAATGCCATATTCTCTGATGAGAGACAGTCATGCTCGAGGTGGGGAGAGCGAGATGAATTGCAAGCACTTGTCTCTCACATCAGGGAAGGTTTTAAAAAGAATTACGCAAAGTCACGTAATGACATCATGCCTGAACTGTAGAAAACTCTAGTTGGGTCACAGCTGGAGTGCTGTGTGCGGTTCTGTTCAGCACAATGCAGGAAAGATGTGATTGCACTGGAAAGGGTGCAGAGGAGATTTTACTAGAGTGTTGCCTGGACTAGAGAATTTTGTGCGGAAAGATTAGAGATGCTGGGCCCCTTTTCTTCGGAACAGAGGAGGCCTGAAGGGAGACTTTATTGTGGCATATAAAATTAGGTGGGGCCTGGATAGAGTGACAGGAAGGTCCTGTTTCTCTTGGCTGAGAGGTCAACAACCAGAGGGCATAGGTTTAAAGTAATTGAGGGGAGGTTGAGAGGAGATATGATAAGAAATTTCTTCACCTAGATGGTGGTGGGGGTCTGGAACTCACTGCCTGAAAAGGTGATAGAGTCAGAAAGCCTCACTACATTAAAAAAAATACTTGGATGTGCACTTAGAGTGCTGTAACCTATAGGGATCATAAATTGAAAATTGATTTAAGGAATAATGGATAAATAGTTATCACCGAATCAAAAGGAGAAAAGGGAAGATAATGGGCTAGACTTTCCACTTTGCTGGCTATCGCCCAAAAAATGGTCGATGTGTCAGCCTTACTGACACATCGACCATTTTTTGGATCGTGATTTTCCAGTCGGCGATAGGCCAGCGAAGTGAAATGGGCGAAGCGAAAGGTCAGTGATGTTACATGGGCCCAGCGAATGGCCAGCAATGTGGAAGGCTAAAGCTTCCTTAGCAATGGCCTTCTGTGCATGCGATTTTTTTTTTTCGATGCACAGCTTTTCCCGCGTTTCAGGAGGTCAAGGCTATGAGGCTGCAGAGTGACTTGGATAGGTTAGGTGAGTGGGCAAATGCATGGCAGATGAAGTATAATGTGGATAAATGTGAGGTTATCCACTTTGATGGTAAAAACAGAGAGACAGACTATTATCTGAATGGTGACAGATTAGAAAAAGGGGAGGCGCAACGAGACCTGGGTGTCATGGTACATCAGTCATTGAAGGTTGGCATGCAGGTACAGCAGGCGGTTAAGAAAGCAAATGGCATGTTGGCCTTCATAGCGAGGGGATTTGAGTACAGGGGCAGGGAGGTGTTACTACAGTTGTACAGGGCCTTGGTGAGGCCACACCTGGAGTATTGTGTACAGTTTTGGTCTCCTAACTTGAGGAAGGACATTCTTGCTATTGAGGGAGTGCAACGAAGGTCCACCAGACTGATTCCTGGGATGGCGGAACTGACATATCAAGAAAGACTGGATCAACTGTGCTTGTATTCACTGGAGTTCAGAAGAATGAGAGGGGATCTCATAGAAACGTTTAAAATTCTGATGGGTTTAGACAGGTTAGATGCAGGAAGAATGTTCCCAATGTTGAGAAAGTCCAGAACCAGGAGTCACAGTCTAAGGATAAGGGGTAAGCCATTTAGGACCGAGATGAGGAGAAACTTCTTCACCCAGAGAGTGGTGAACCTGTGGAATTCTCTACCACAGAAAGTTGTTCAGGCCAATTCACTAAATAAATTCAAAAAGGAGTTAGATGTAGTCCTTACTACAAGGGGGATCAAGGGGTATAGAGAGAAAGCAGGAATGGGGTACTGAAGTTGCATGTTCAGCCATGAGCTCATTGAATGGCGGTGCAGGCTCGAAGGGCCGAATGGCCTATTCCTGCACCTATTTTCTATGTTTCTATGTTTCTATGTTTCTATGTCATCCACACATGCACAGAAGGCCATTGTGGTGGTGGGGGTGGGGGGGGGGGGGTGGAGAGAGAGAGAGAAGGAGGAGACAGAAAGGAAAGGAAGAAAGAGAGAGACGAGTGAAAGAGATTTAAAAGAGATATTTAAAAGGCATAAAAAAGATATAGAACACCAAATATAGATCTTTGGTAACAGACTGATCTAATAAAGAAAAAAATAAAGAGGAAAAAGTATGTCATCAACAGACAGCATGGAGGGGGTTCGGAAGAGGGCAAAGAACTTTTCTGACAAGGCAAATGAGGACCTTGTCCGGGAAGTGCACAGAAGGTGGGCTGAATTAACCCAGGGTGCCAGTGGGAAACCTCCACCCCGGGCCTATAGAAAGATTTGGGCCCAAATAGCGGATGTCATCTCCTCGGCGTCCCATGAGGCGAGGGGGCCTGACCAGTACTGCAAGCATTGGAACAGCCTCGTTGCTTCAGTCAGAGTAAGTACAGATTTTATATTGTATTGATGATTATAATTGTAGTAGTAAATCTGCTTAATTAATTGTTGTAAATGCATGGACATATTTTTCCTGCTAGTAACTAGACAGGGCTATTAACTGCCGTCCCTTTTCATTCTCTGGCTGTTGGAGTATAGAGAGATGTATGTGTCAAAGTAGCTCCTAAAGATGCACTGAGTAGTACAACCGTGCATCAATTGTTGATCCCATTTGCATGTAACGTTCGAAACTGTTGTGCTTCCATGATACTACCCAGTCAGTTAGCTTATGCAATGCTTTTTTCACGTTGGCAGAAGAAGATATCCAACAACAGAGCTCAGCAGAGGCACACCGGAGGGGGCCCTGCAATGCTGCAGCAGCTTACAGGCCTGGAGTAGCGTGCAGCCGTGCTTGTGGGCAGCCACAACTGTTCGGCCACCACCAGTGGTGTTGCGGAACCCCGCTATACATCATAGGAGTAATTTGTCAAACAGTTTTAAAGTAATGTAACATCCTGTAATTATAATGCATGTCACATCATGTCATGCATGCAGCCTTTGTGCTACTCTCAGGTTTACAACATAAGAACATAAGCAATAAGAGCAGGGGAAGGTCACCTGGCCATCTGTCCCCTTCTCTGTGCGCCCCCATAAGCCCTCACTCTCTTATTCTGTCCATCTGCGATTGATGCAGTCGTGACAGCTTTTTGGGACAGTGAAATCCACATGATGCATTAATATGTAATGTCTCTCGGTAATGTGCACCCTTCTGTTCTAATAACTCAAAGCTCAATTGTGTTTTGAAGGTCAACCCAAGGTACAAGTGGAGGCCACACCAGCACCTGCACCCATGCAGGTGTTACTCGCCACGGGTCGGGAGGAACAGGAGGAGGAGGATGATGAGGATTTGACAAGCACTGGACCAGAGGAGGAGGAGGAGGAGGAATTAGAGGGTGAGGAACCTGAGGCCAATATCGCAATTGCAAGAGAAGAAGCACCGGGTCCAAGCGGTGTGCAGCCTGCAACGCCAAGGCATATAATTGTGTGCACGGCGACCCTATAGAGGTTGGGTCAGCGAGTTATGCACTCGCCTCCTACGGACGATCGACTGGAGAGCTTGCTCTCACTGTGCGAGGAGACGGTCGCGCTAAGTCGCGAGCATCTCCATGCTTTTGCTGCGTTCACACGGGTGAACACTTTTCTGAGGTGTCTGCTGCGCAAGCGAGGTAACGCGACAGACTCTTGGGGAGATGTGTGCACAGACTGCCGCCACCAATGCCTTGTGGCATGCGTTGTGGCAAGTGAGTCGGGAGGAAGAACTTTCCCCTGACTCGGAAGACGATGCCCCAGCTTCGTCTTCCTCTCCAACACCCCACCATGGCAGGAAGTCTTGCCGTTGCATGCTGTATGCCAGACTCGTCTCGGGGGAAAAAAAACGGGCGGGTAGGGCTAGGACACGGTGGGGCGGAGGGTGGCGGGCTGGGGGGTGGGGGGGAACAGGATCTGGAGGGAAATGTGGCCGCAGATAGGGAGGGGGGGTGTTATTTTTGTTAATGATTTTTGATCTTACATTACTGTTCATATTGTTGTTGTATTCGTTGATGTTGTCACTCACTGTTGTTTTATAGTTGGGGTTGGGGGGGCGTTGTTTAAAAAAGATTTGTTTTGTTAATAAATTTTTCAATTGAATTTTACAATTGTTGTGCATTGTGTTATAATAATGTAAGTTAAGTTAAGCTAAAACATTAATGCAACTGTTGTACAACAATACCCAGGCCAGAAGGCAAGGCTTAAACATAACTCAACGCCAATGCAACTGTTGTCTAACCGTAACTGTAACTGTAACTGTGACTGTCCACAATGTAAGTTCATGCAGTGTTCATTTATGAGCTGCTGGAACAACAGCTTTGCTGCCGTGTAACTTCCACAGGCTTTCTCCAATCTTCTGGGGGGTGGGGGATGGGTGATGGATTCATTGCCAGGCTGATTGTCCACCCTGAGGTCCTCACAAACCTCCTCCTCCTCCTCCTCCTGCTCCTCGTTGTCTGCCTCTTCCGCCTCCAATCCTTCTGGAGGTGGACCAGCAGCCCCATCTGGCATTTGCTGTCTTCTCCTTATAGCTAGGTTATACAACATGCAACACAACATAATAAACTCAGTGACCTGGTCAGGGTGGTATTGTAGACTGCCACCCGAGTGCTGCTTGAACACTCCAATTGTCTTTCTGATGATGTTGCATGTAGCTATGTGGCTTTCGTTGTAACCCTTCTTAGCTTTCATCAGGGGCTTAGGCAGGGGGGTCATGAGCCAACTGGCAAGGCTATAGCCTTTATCGCCCAGCATCCAACCGTGACCTTGTGGCTGACTCTTAAACAGGTCAGAGGCAGTGCTCTCACGCAGGATGTGTGCATCATGAATGCTGCCTGAAAATGTAGCATTTACTGCCATGATTATTTGCTGGTGGTCAATAACGAGCTGCACATTCAGGGAGTGGAATCCCTTTCGGTTACGAAACACCTCTGAGTTCTGAAAAGGGCCTTTCAGGGCAATGTGTGTGCAATCTATTGCTCCCTGCACCTTGGGGAAGTTTGCTATTCTTGAGAAACCCAAAGCCCTCCTGGTTTGTGCCTCCCTGGTCATAGGGAAGCTTATAAAGTCCATCCTGCAAGCGTAAAGGGCTTCAGTCACATGTCGATTGGAGCAGTGTGTGGCGTGCTGAGAGATACCACAGATGTCGTCAGCTGAAGCCTGAAAGGATCCAGATGCGTAGAAGGATAGTGCCGCAGTAACCTTTACCTCAACGGGCAGTACGCCTATCCTTGTGTCATCGGTAGACTTGGAATAACAGCGCTTTGTAATTGTTCACGCTGATTTAAAACAATACCACGGGGTTTTTAAACAGTCTTTTAAAAACTCTAGTCCAATGTTTTGAAAAGTTCAAAATCATTTTCTACCATGGCAACCGTACCTTCAAGGCTGATACTTAGACTAAAACTTATCTTTTGTTAAACAAAATTTTTGTTTTGACTCTTCTCAGCCTTTCCACACCAATGTTTCTAACTTAAATTGTAATTCAGAGTTGTTTTCCCAATTCTGGGTGCACAATCTTAAATTAAAATGAACATACCCAATCAACTATATTCACACATTTATGTAACTTAGAAATATAATTTCTGACGATTCTAACAATTTCCTACCTCTGGTCCTCTCAACATTGTTTGAGTCCATCACCCTTAATTCTATCGCCTTTTAACCAAACTCCTGGCTGACTCACCAATGTTGTCTTAAACAGCATTCTGTTTGTTCACTTGAGTAATAACGAATTCAGTCTTCTGGTTAGAATCATTTCATTCTTTAACTTCAGCATAAAAAGCAATTTACAAACAGAGTAGATAGAGCGACATCAACCCATGCTTGCTTGAGCTGGATTTCTCGCGTCCCTCTGCAATTGTGGACAGTGTGCATGGTAAGCCTACCAGTACATCGCAGATTTTCTGCTGCCCCTGAATGATTATCCTTTCCATTGATGGTCCCCAGGGCATGGCATTTGTGTCTAGCTGAGCAGAGCTTGGAGAGTACTGCACCTTCCAACACAGACTCTAAACAGCTATCACTGTCTTGTGAACTGTGAATCACCAGGTGTAATCCCAACTAACTGCTTAACTGGATCCACTGAAGTGCGAGTACCTGCGCTGGTTCTTGGTAAGCATGAGGGTGCTATGAGAGTGCACACTCAGAAGGAATCAGCTTCTCTGAGGATATCACCCGGGATGTTCACCGACTGCTGCTGTACGTGCGAAGGCCCTGGTGGAGAGAAAATATATGTTAGTACTGGCAAGGTAAGAATGTTGCAACTTAGCATTATGAAGATGATCCTAATTCACTCATTGCTGAAAACAAGTCTACATAAGAAGATAAGAATATAAGAAATAGGAGCCAGAGTAGGCCATTCGGCCCTTCGAGTATGGCGGATCTTCTACCTCAACTTCACCTTCCCGTACTATCCCCATATCCCTCGGTCCCCTAAAGTCCAAAAATCTATCTATCTCTGTTTAGAATATACTTCACGACTGAGCATCCACAGCCCTCTGGGGTAGAGAATTTTAATGATCCATAACACTTTGAGTGAAGAAATTTCTCCTCATCTCAGTCCTAACTGGCTGATTGAGTGTTGTATGGCATGTGGGCCGCTGATCGTTAATTCTGTAAGCGGGTAGCTGCGAGGTCCCAAACTCTCCATCTCCGATGTTCAGGTTGGCAAAACTCTGTGGCTTAGAAATTCAGTTGCAGAGCACCCGTTGTTTGGGCACTACAGTACTGAATTGGGACCAAAATGGTGTCCGAGCAGTGTGTGCACACATCTGGTCCGGACCGTGCCGGACGCCATCTTGGTGAGAGTGGCAGGGCGGCCGTTAGGAGCGTGCGCTAGAAGTATGGTAAGTAGGCAGATCATAATGTCAACCAACATGCAATACTGATTTGATGCCAATGCTGCCATTTTTGTCATCATCGCTGGAGCTAGCACCCTCTTTTAACCTCGCACAGCTGAACATGCATTCAGCAACATGAAGGATATTTAAAGGAATCATCACCAACTTTCAGGTAACTTGAATCCCACTGGCTTAGTAAAAGTTTGTGGAATGATTTGGAGCTTTCTAGAGTTGTTTAAAGTTGGTGAGGTGACAGGCAGTGTTGGGGGGTGAAGGGGAGAAAGGCTCTCAGCAGGAGGCCCTACCCACCTAGGGTCTTCCAAGAGCAATTCTCTCACCTCAACCTGAGCCAGGAGCAGTGTGTGAGGCATCTGCGCTATGAAGGATGTTATGTATGTATGTTAATGTATGTACTGTAACACTCGACCATTGAATGTACCTTCACCCTGTATACACCATACCTGTACCACCAGAGGGTGCTACTGCTGGAGACCGAAGGGTCACCTGTACACTGCAGGTAACCCAGTATAAAAGGGAGCTCACCTCTCGGTGTCCTCACCTCTAGGAGCTGCAATAAAGGACTAAGGTCACTACAGTTCAAGTACTATATATACCCTTATCTCATGGAGTCGTTATTGGAGTGCATGCATATACCACAGAGGAGAAGCTCACAGAACTCTGCCACCTCTTACAGCCAGGCCTGCAGCCTCACTCCAGGGCAAGGATAGTGCTGCCAATGGCTGAGAAGGTGATCGTGGCCCTGAATTTTTTTATGTTGGAATCCTTCCAGGCTGAAGCAGGCAACATCTGTAATATCTCCCAGTTCGCTATCCACTACTGCATGAGAGAGGTAACATATGCTCTTTATACCAGGAGAGGGGCTTCATTTTCTTCTCTCTGATCTGAGAGAAGCAGACAGAGCATGCACATGACTTTGCCAGGATAGCGTACTTCCCCATGGTGCAGGGCGCCATTGACAGCATGCAATTGGATTTGCGGACACTGTATATAAATGCTGAGATGTACTGCAACTGCAAAGGTTACCACATGCTGATTACGCAATCGGTGTGCGACCATGCTCACCATATCATGATGGTGAATGCCCAGTATCCAGCCCAGCATCCATGATGCTTTTACTCTGTGCCAGTCTGCTGCTCCATCATTCTTTGAGCCACCAAGACAAACCAAAGGGTGGCTGCTGGGTGACAAGGCTCACGTGGCCAGCATGCTTACAATGAGAGCCACACGAAATGTCATCGAGCAGACCATTACTGTCCTTAAACAATGCTTCCACTACCTGGACTGCTCTTGAGGAGCCCTACAGTACTCACCGGAGTGTGTGTCCCGATTCTTCTGGTCCGCTGTATCCTCCACAACCTGGCCATCATGATGGCACAGCACTTGCCACCAGGGATATGTTCACCAGCTCAGGAACAGGAGGAGGAGGAAGAGGATGAGGCTGAAGAGGAGGAGGAGGAAGTGGATGGAAGGAGGCAATCCAAACAGCCCGTTTCTTGCCGGGATATCCGAGAGCGGATCAGCCACCTGCGTTACAAGTGAACGCAACCTGCACAGAGCGGTCTTAAAGGGAATTGACTTAAACAGAGTGGTTTATTTGGGAATTTGGAAAGAGTAGGATTTCACTGCGGTGCATCCATGAGGCTGAGAATTTCATGGATAGCATGTTGCTAGAGGTGGTCACCACGCAACTAAAGAGTGTGCAGGCGGAGAGGAAGTGGGTGACCACCAGACAAAAGAGGAGGACTGGGCAGGTAGGGCAGGGGTCCTCTGAGTGCATCTTGTTCTCCAATCAGTATTCTGTTCTGAGTACTGGTGAGGGTGATGGTGCCTATGGGAGTACAGCCAGAGCCAAGTCCACAACATCATGGGTGGTTCAGCTGTGGGGGGCGGGGGAGGAAAAAGAATGGAAGAGCAATAGTGGTAGGGGATTAGATAGTCAGGGGAGCATACAGGCGGCTGCAGATGTGACTCCAGGATGGTATGTTGGCTCCCTGGTGCCAGCGTCAAGGATGTCAACAAGTGGCTGCAATACATTCTGGGGGGAGAAGGTGAAAAGGCAGAGGTTGTGGTCCGTATTAATACCAATGACATAGGTAGAAAGAGGGATGAGGTATTGCAGGCAGAGTTTAGGGAGCTAGGAGAGAGATTAAAAGTAGGACCTCAAAGGTAGTAATCTCCGAGATACTGCTCGTGCTTCGTGCTAGTGAGTACAGAAATAGGAGGATAGAGAAGATGAATGTGTGGCTGGAGAGCTGGTCTAGGCCATCTGTCCTGTCTCCCTCAAGCAACCTTGCTGCAGGCACTGAGGACCCGGTGAGGAAAAGGGGTGAGGCAGAGTGGTGGGAAATATCTGCACAACATCCACTGATGAAAGGTTTGGCCAGAAGAATGAGAGGTGATCTTATTGAAACATAAGATAATGAGGGGCTCGACAAGGTGGATGCAGAGAGGATATTTCCACTCATGGGGAAACTAAAACTAGGGGACATCGGGCTAGGTTTTACACTTTTGAGCATGCTCGAGGGGCCAAATGGCCTACTCCTGCTTCTATTTCTTATGTTCTTATGTTCTTATGTTGAAAAGGTCTAAATGTTATTGATCTGTTGTATTATTTGAAGGGCCGGGTGTGCCCCATTTAGTTTTGTTTGAGGGAGTGGGGTTTTTGGGGTTGTTTGAGGGATGTGTTTGCAATAAAATGTAACGTTGAACGTTTACTTTAACCTCTGGTATATGACCTTTGACATAATGGAGAGGTGGCATTATCTTTACAATATACATTAATGATTTGGATGAAGGAATTGAGGGTAATATCTCCAAGTTTGCAGATGACACTAAACTGGGTGGCGGTGTGAGCTGTGAGGAGGATGCTAAGAGGCTGCAGGGTGATTTGGACAGGTTAGGTGAGTGGGCAAATGCATGGCAGATGCAGTATAATGTGGATAAATGTGAGGTTATCCACTTTGGTGGCAAAAACACAAAGGCAGAATATTATCTGAATGGCGGTAGATTAGGCAAAGGGGTGGTGTAAAAGGACCTGGGTGTCATGGTTCATCAGTCATTGAAAGTTGGCTTGCAGGTACAGTAGGCGGTGAAGAAGGCAAATGGCATGTTGGCCTTCATAGCTAGGGGATTTGAGTATAGGAGCAGGGAGGTCTTACTGCAGTTGTACAGGACCTTGGTGAGGCCTCACCTGGAATATTGTGTTCAGTTTTGGTCTCCTAATCTGAGGAAGGATGTTCTTACTATTGAGGGAGTGCAGCGAAGGTTCACCAGACTGATTCCAGGGATGGCTGGACTGACATATGAGGAGAGACTGGATCAACTGGGACTTTATACACTGGAGTTTAGAAGAATGAGAGGGGATCTCATAGAAACGTATAAGATTCTGACGGGACGGGACAGGTTAGATGCGGGAAGAATGTTCCCGATGTTGGGGAAGTGCAGAACTAGGGGACACAGTCTTAGGATAAATGATAGGCCATTTAGGACTGAGATGGGGAGAAACTTCTTCACTCAGAGAGTTGTTAACCTGTGGAATTCCCTACTGCAGAGAGTTGTTTATCCCAGTTCATTGGATATATTCAAGAGGGAGTTAGATATGGCCCTTACGGCTAAAAGGATCAAGGGGTATGGAGATAAAGCAGGAACGGGGTACTGAGGTGATGATCAGCCATGATCTTATTGAATGGCGGTGCAGGCTCGAAGGGCCAAATGACCTAATCCTGCACCTATTTTTTTTGTTTCTATGTTTCTATCGTGCCACAATACGCGCTCATTATTAGTTGCATCCCTCTGCTCACTGCATTTAAACAAACCGATCCCTTATGAGCTTCCGCCGAATTGCCTGCCACCACCAACATTGGCACGCTGCCTCCTCTGTGAATGCTGCTGGTCCTCGTTTTGTTGCTGTTCATTCGGGGTGTCTCCGGGCTCCTGGTCCTCCTCCTCCCCCACCTGCACATCCTCCTGAGGTGGGCCTGCGCTCCCCATTGGCAAGGCCTGGGCCCTCATGATGGCCAAGTTGTGCAGCATGCAGCACACCACAATGAATAGTGAGACCTGTTGAGGAGAGTATAGAAGGCTGCCTCCAGAGCAGTCCAGGCATTGTAATCACTACTTCAGGACCACTATAGTCTGCTCTATGATGTTGCGGGTGGCAGCATGGCTTTCATTGTAGCGTTCCTCTGGCTCTGTGATGGAGTTGCAGAAGGGGGGCCATTAGCCAGGTGGCCAGGCTGTAGCCCTTGTCCCGAGCAGCCAGCCTCAGCCTTGCCGTGGGGGCTGAAACAGTCGTGGCACAGTGCTCTCACGCAGGATAAAGGCATCATGGGCGCTTCCAGGATAGCGAGCATTGACTGCGAGGATGCGCTGCGTGTGGTTGCACACCAGCTGCACATTTAGGGAATGATATCCCTTTCTGTTTCTGAAGACCTCTGCATTCTGGAATGGTGCTCGCAAGGCCAAGTGCGTGCAGTCAATTGTTCCTTGCACCCTCGGGAAGCCCGCTATCCTGGCAAACCCACATGCGTGCTCATCCTGTTTCTCCCTCAATCATGCAAGCCTTATTTGCTCTCATCCAACTTAAAAATATTGGTTCCTTGTTATGGATTGATTAATTCAAAAGTGCCAAATTTTATGTAACAATCCAAAGCCGGAGCTAGAGATTGTTCACACAATTTATATAACCAGTTTTCTAAAAGTAGCTACGATTAGAAAAGTAGCATTCATAATTTGATCACATGGTCTGTAAATTTCAGTTTTCAAACCCAAAACTATAAGATCTCAATATCATAAAAACAACATATCCATATATAAAATATATATATATGTATATATACATAATTTTCACATTGCTGTTTGTGGGAGCTTGCTGTGCGCAAATTGGCTGCCGTGTTTCCCATATTACAACAGTGACTACACTCCAAAAGTTCTTCATTGGCTGTAAAGCGCTTTGAGACGTCTGTTGGTCGTGAAAGGCGTTATATAAATGAAAGTCTTTCTTTTCTTTTTACAAAGGGTTAAACTTACTGATGATATCAAACTAGGAGGGACAGTGGAATTAAAAGAAACAGCTCAGAAGTTACATGAAATATGAAAAAAATTATGAACAGAAACATAGAAGATGACATTTAATTATGGCAATTTAAAAGTTCTGCACATTGGAAGGAAACATGGGGACAGACATTCTCCATGAAAGGTACTGCAATAACTAAGAAAGAGGTTAAAAGATTCCTGGGAGTCTTGGTATAGATAAGGTAAGTTTGGAGTGCTACTTTGACTTACAATACAAGATTAGGACAAGGGAACACTTTCAAAATAATAAAAAGTAAATTAAGACTCATAATCAGGAAGATCTTCACATAAAATGATCGACACATGGATTGGCCTTCCATACAATGGATGTGCAAAACCTGGAATAATTTAAGAAACAATTAGATGTGTAATGTGGGGAATATATAGTACATCTGGATGGATGAACTAAGATGAGCCAAATTACCTTCCTTATCTTGTTATCTTGCAATTTGACTGAGCCACTGTGGAATGTTGAATGAGTTCATTGTTGTTGGGGTAGAAAGACTTCTCTTTTTGAAGGTGGACTCCCTGATATAAGGAATCGACACCCCCACCCGTATAATGACCACGGAATCCATCAAACGGAACCTTTGGTACAACTAGTTTATTTCGAGCAAATGCAAGGGAAAGTTCAAATGTGGAACCTTCAAAGTACTAGAGGTTTCAATTACAATTATACAGTTTTTCGAGGGGTGCTACCCTCCTACAAAATCATTTATTGGTCTACTGCTATCAGCGAAGTTACATTGATTTGTTGACTTTTATCAGACTAGCTCGGAGTGGTCCATCTCTCATCACATGTCAATCATGTTGTTCAGTGATGTGAACTTTGTCATAGTCCCTATGATGTGTGAAGTAACTCTATTTAAAAAATACTGGCTACCATATCTCTTCCCGAGAGAACTCGGGATACAGTTTTTCATTTGTCAGATTCTTTTTACAGTTTATGTTCCCAAACATTTTTTCCTTGTTCTCCGTACTGAATGAATTTTCATCTTCTATTTTCTGTGCTAAGGATCAATGCAGTGTTGGCTATTTCAGATGGTTCATTACCCATTAAGCTTCGCTATTCCCTTCTTACTAGCCCAATGTAAGCGAATGTATAAGCCTGCTTTACATACATAAGCGGGTTATACATAACCGATCAATATTACAATCCATACCGTAAGACAGAGGAACTCCAGATTCCTCAGAACCTCCTAATTCCCTTATGCTTCTTACTCAAGTGTACTTTTACCCCCCTTACAACCCTCCCTAATGGCCCTTGGCCATTTCCCAATTAATTCCTCATAGGTGAGCTTCCAGGGTTGTCCTTTCACCTGGGTAGCGCTATTTCCCGAGCTGCAGGACCTACATTTTGGCAATCCATCAAGGTTATACTAAATAAGTCCTTTCTCCCAGACTGTCTATATTCCCTTTATTCAATGTTTTAACTATAGTTCAGGCTAGGGCCTGCCTCTTACGTCGGTTACACCTTTTACAGGCTAATAAAAGCAAGATGACCAATATAATCCTTTGCATTACAACTAGTACGTGTGACATTATCCGTATCCACGGATGCACTTGTATATTGAGTCTAGCATTCCATTTTCTCAGTGTTCGAATTCTTCCCCGCCTGGGGTATCCTTTGTTCTTCTATCTTTCCTCCACCTGGGGTCTTCTCTATGTTGTTGAATTCTGCCCCGCCTGGGGTATCGTCTGTTTCTTCTATCTTTGCTCCACCTGGCATTTTCTCTATGTTGTCGAATTCTCTTTTCCAATTCAGTCGAGTTTGTTCCTCATTCACTTCGAGTATCGGTTTTCCTTGTGGCCCGATGGCTTTCTCATACCCTTCTCAGATAGTGTCCATCATTGTCCCATTGATGGTTTCTTCTTTCATTTCAGAGTTTATAACAAATCCATTTATATGTGTCTCATCAAGCGGGGTAAAGCAGAAGTCAGTGTTCCCCATTTCCTCGTGGAGCAGCAGTAGTTTTGTAGTCCCGTGCTAGGGGGTGATATTCAAGGTGCATCCGTCCACTTGGTCATATCCACAGTCATTTCTGAGCATTCGCAGTGGATCTTGACATAAAACAACTTGGTTACTTTTATAGCAATCATCTATGCTGAGACTCTTAGTACTATTGTTCTTCTTCAATTACATATCTGGATTGTCATGGTACCACACACGAGTTTGATTTCTTATATTTTCTATATTATTTGTTTGGTATAAGGGATCTCCCTTTGCCACATCATATTGTGGTATAGATAGTACAAAACCTATTAAATTCAAATTTTGAAGTTGCACTAGGTTATGTTGTATGCCACTGAGCAACCATGCCCCGTATCCTACATATACTGTTTCTGTCTGTATGATAGTTCTGGCATGGCCTCGCAATGTGTGGGCCACTTCTAATAATTCCCTTTCCGTGCCATTCCCCAGTTGTGCCTGTACCTTCTCATTATCCTCATCCCTCTCCAACAATCCTGTAAGGTTCGTGTTAGGGTGTCGACTCGATCATCTATCGTGTTCAGGTCTATATTGTTTACCGTCGCAACTCCCGCCGCGTATCCCGTCGCATATCCCGGGCCTACCATTTCTAGTATCCCTCTTTTTCCCCGGTCCCGCTTTTTACTTGACACTCTTCCCACATTAATCTTCATGGTTTTTGATTCGGGGCATACAAGTGCCCGCAGGGTCAGGTTTTTATACAGGCTTATAGTGTTTGACCCACAGAAGTTGAGGATGGTTAAGTCTGTTAAATTATTCGCTGACGTATCCCAAAGTGTATCTTATCCTTGGTCTGCCTTATTATCAATCCCCCTTTTGCCCCAGCGTTCATAGTTGGACACGTTTGTGGCACTGGGGGTGTGATGGTGGGGCCCTGGTTGTGCTCACTGTTGCTAAAGTAGTGTGTGGGGCCGTGTTGGTGGGTCTATCTCGGGAGATATCCTTCCACCACCATTCATTGATGTTGAGTGAAATCATCTGCACCCCCTTCCCTCGGGTGCAGTATCTCTGTCCCTCCTGATTATAAAACACATCGTGGTCTTATTCCCACTAATTATTAGTCCCGTATTACTGGCCCATCCCCAATGTTGTTTCATTTCCTCATTATGTTGTTTTATGCCCGTTATTTAAGTCTACTGTTGCTCCGTCCATCACCATCAGTGTTTTTGATTCTTTTTCACAACTAATGTCGCCCGAGTCCCTGTAATACAGGCCTTGTCGTCCCTCAGCCTGTTGTCCTTGATATGAGGCTGCGTTACCCCACGCTGTTCCCACGAGCACTAGAGTCCTGCAAAAAACAATATTTCCCGGTTGTCGCTTTTTTAACTGGGTCCAGTGTTTCCACTTGTCAATACCTCTTATAACTACGCAGGCGCACATGTCCCTTACCATCCTCACCATCACCTGACTGATCCCTTTGGGGTATTTGGACCTTCTGTTCTTTAGTGTCATTCTCTAAGTCTTTGATTACTTGCTGATCTATAACCTGTGCCTTTAAATCATGTAACTGCTTACCGAGTTCCATCAGCAACCTCCGTATCCTGTCATTATATGTTCCTACGTCCTCGCTTCCTGAAACCAAGAATTCTGGCAGTCTCATTGCCTTGGCTAGGGCCGCTTTTATGGTTCTATTAATTTTTGCCTAATCCCTAGTAAAGCGCAGGCCTGTTTCACCTTCCCTGTGAAGTGGGTACCTTGATCTGAGTCCAGCTGTAGTGGCATTCCCCATCGGGATATTATTTCTTCTGCTAGGATCCTGGCCACGGTTTCTGCTGAACAATTCCTAGTGGCGCAAGCTTCTACATACTTTCTAAACTGGTCTATTATAACTAGGCAGTATGTCTTCCCCTTGTTGCTGGGTAACGGTCCAGTAAAATCTATCTGTAAGTTTTCCCAGCGTCCTTCCTGCCAGGGCTGATGTCCTGTTCTGACCTGAACTTTCCCTCCTGGGCTGTATTTTGCGCATGTCACGCACCTTCCACAGTGGTTCTCTATATCTCTACCTATTCCCTTCCACACCAGTATCTGGACATCGAGCTTATCATGTTGGTTCTACCTGTAAGGGCATACCCGTGGTATAAATTCCCATCTTTCCACCATACTCCGTCGGTCCCTTGTTGGGCCCCTCTCTGCTTTCACCCCTCTTTTTCCAGTGGAGTGGCTTCTCCCAGTACCTTAAGCATGTTTACTTCCTCAGGCCTGATTGTACATGCCCCGTTCTGGGTCTCCCCAGCCAGTGTACCTGTCTTTGCCACTCGCTTAGCTGCCTTGTCTGCCCATGCGTTTCCCTGTTGATGTTGATCGGTAATTATTGCACACTCTTGGGGTAGGAGGGAGGATTCCACTAATTCTTAACAATCTCCTCGTGTTTAATTGGTCCTCCTGAAGTCATGTATTCTGTCTACTCCAGGCTATCATATAATCATGCACTACTCCAAAAGCATACCGACTGTCTGTATAGAAGTTTACTCCTTTTCCCTTTGCCATCCTCAGAGCCTCGGTGAGAGCCACCAATTCAGCCACTCGGGCTGATAAGCCTCCTTCGAGCCGTCCTTCCTTTCTAATCTGTCCGCTGCTATCTATCATGGCCCATCCCGTCTGTGGTGTCCCGTTGATATAGCGCCGAGACCCATCTACATATAGATCCATGTCTGCCTCCTCAAGCCTGACTACGTCCCTCGTCTTCTCCTGTTGGGCTACACTGATGCTCTCCTCCTCCCGTAATGACCCAACCTGCAGGATTGTTATAGTTGTCTTTTATTATTGTTACTGTCCCGTTGGGGGGGTAAGAGCATTGCTTCCCACCGTGTCAGATACCGTTTTTAACCTTCCTGTGTTGAGCACTTCTACTAAGGTATGCTGGGTATGTGTCCCGACATTACTATGCCACTGGCCTATGCCTGTCCCCATGCAATGATCTGTACTGTGGTGGGTATAGATTCAGGTCGTGTAGTCTCAGGGCTGGAGCACTTGTGACAGCTTGTTTTAACCTTACAACCGCAATTTCCTGATCAGGGCCCCAGTTTACAGGCTCTTGGGAGGGTTTCCCCCTTTGACCAGGTTCTGTATAGGTTGGGCCATCTCAGCATTTCTGCAGTAGTTGAATAGCCCTAGTACCTGCCTGACCCCTTTCATGGTTCCTGGCCTGGGCATTGATTGAATTGCTTCCATTCTGTCCTCAGGCATCTGTCTCTTCCCTTGTGATATGATGTATCCTCGATATGTTACTTTGCTCCTTCCCACCTGCACCTTGCTTGGATTTATTTTTAATCCCGCACACTATAGTGAAAGCTAGTACATGTTGTTGTTCTGTACTGGAGGCAATAAGGATATCATCCACATACTGCCTGTTGGGGGCCTCGCCTTCCCGAGCCTCCTCCCTTATTCCAGTAATCTTTGGACAAGTGTCCAGGTTTACCACAATTGTAACATTTCCCTCTAGAATTTCTGTAACCTTTCCTCTTCTGCGGGCAGTCCCTACTGAAGTGGCCTTCCTGATTGCAGTTAAAACATATCAGAGGAGCTGCGCGAGGGTGTGTCTCCTCCCCCTTCGTCTCTGCTGCTACCGGTGCTGCTGCTATTTTTGCTATTTTCTCCCTGTGTTCTAACTTTAATTCTTCTACATGTTCTGGCCATTCCAAAGTTTCATCGTAGTCATCCCCGACCTTAAATCCTAACTTAATTATTTTGTACCTCTGGTGTCGCTTTGTGCCAATTTATCGGACCCGTTTTGGCTTTTACCAGATTGTGAATGTCTGCTAAGGTTAGGTTATGGGCGTCTAGCATCTCTTCCACCTTTTGCCAGAATTTTGTATTCCTACTATTTGCTTTAGGGGTTGGTAATTCATTCAATAGTATTTGTCTCTCCTGTGGGCTGAGGGGTACCTCCTGTATGGTAATTTGGATTGGTCTATGTCCGTTCGTGGGAATCGTAGTGGTGCGTATCGGCGCCTCTGGTAGGGAGCCATTATCATATGCCGGGGGCCAATCTACTCTGCACTCGTCATCAGTCAACTTATCCCGGTCTGGTTTATTGTTAGGTTGGGTTTGTGGACTACACTTACCCACCGAGGGGTACAGCAGCTCTATTGCTGGTGCGGTAGGTGATCCTGTTACGGCTGGGCACTGCACTATCCATCCGGTCCCATCTTTTATCTCTTCCAGCTTATTTATCTTAGCTTCTAACTCTTGAATTTGTTTTGTTTGAGTATCTATTTCTTTTATCTGTCCTCTGTAGCAGGCGAGTATTATTACATAGGCTTGCTCTGTTATTCTTATTCTGACTATCCCACCATTTCCTCTGTCTGTCAGGTGAGTCTTCTGGCTTTGTTTTGTTTGGCGAGCTAAATAAAACAGCTGCCAGTGGAAAGGGTTAACTCCTTTGCAGGTTCGTAAGAAGGCCTGACGTCACTACGTGACTTTGCGTAATTCTTTTTTTTTTTAACTTTTCCAATAACAGAATCCGGCATCCATTTTAAAAAGGTTTTCAAACCCGAAATTTAAATCTCCTTTATTGCAGTGAAACTTTCTCATAATTTACAATCATTATCAACATAGAGTGTCTTTTATCTCTTTAGCAATATTTTACAAACATTTTTCACAGAGGGATTGTGTCTCTGTGAATTTGCTTTTTTTTTAGCTGCTGTAGCTTCCAAGGTTGCATCTTTTACCTTTTGATAACAACCCGTCCTTTGTGAATTCAATACAGCTTATGCTATGTTTTTCCAGCAATTTATTCAACAGTCAAGAAAGCTTCCACGCAACACTTTCACTTAAAGACAGACATTCACACCAACTTTTCATTCAATCCTATGTTTTTTTCAGCCACTTATTATTGCATGCCATTTCTCGTCTGGGTACATTTACCCCTCTACCAGCTTCCGTGTACTGTTTACAAGCCCTTGGACCCATCTAACGTCTGGCCGGACTGACAATACTGCTTGCCTCCCTAATCTGGTTCCTCCGCAACTCAAGTGTCTTTTTTTTTGTCATTCCTGCTAGCATTTATACCTGGGACCCTTTTGGTCCTTATCTCAGAGATCCCCCCTTGATCATTCTATCCCACTGGCCAGTTTTTCCTAAACATCCTGGGGTCCCACCCCCCTTTAGGTTGTATTCCTTCTTGTTCGGGCAATACACCTATATCTTGGTCATTTTTCTAAACATCTTTAAGTTGTATTCCTTCTTTGTTTGTGCCGCTGTGCATGACCAATTACTGTGTCACCCGTCACACTTCGGGATATACACTTATCTCCTACCTCGGCTTTCATCCGTCCGTGGTTCGCTATAACTTGTTCTTTATACAGGATACTTCTCTTTCCCCTTCAATGCTACAGCTCTAATTTGTAGGTGGTACAAAAAGCTGACTCACCCAAACAGCTGTTACATCATCTGGGTTGGAGAGTCTGTACCCTACTCACAACGCCAATTGTTGGGGTAGAAAGAAGACTTCTCTCCTTAAAGGTGGACTCCCTGATACAAGGAATTGACACCCCCGCCCGTATAACGACAACGGAATCCATCAAATGAAACCTTCGGTACAGCTAGTTTATTTCGAGCAAATGCAAGGGAAAGTTCAAACGTGGAACCTTCAAAGTACAAGAGGTTTCAATTACAATTATACAGTTTTTCGAAGGGTGCTACCCTCCTACAAAATCATCGATTGGTCTACTGTTATCAGCGAAGTTACATTGATTTGTTGACTCTTATCAGACTAGCTCGGAGTGGTTCTTTCCCACTTGTCCATCTCTCATCACATGTCAATCATGTTGTTCAGTGATGTGAACTTTGCCATAGTCCCTATGACATGTTAAGTAACTCTATTTAAAAAATACTGGCTTCCTTATCTCTTCCCAAGAGAACTCGGGATACAGTTTTTCATTTGTCAGGTTCTGTTTACAGTTTATGTTCCCAAACATTTGTGTCCTTGTTCTCCATACTGAATGAGTTTTCATCTTCTATTTTCTGTGCTAAGGATCAATGCAGTGTTGCTTATTTCAGATGGTTCATTACCCATCAGGCTTCACTATTCCATTCCCAATGTAAGTGAGTGTATAAGCGTGCTTTCCATACATAAGCGGGTTATACATAACCGGTCAATATTACAATCCATACCGTAAGACAGAGGAACTCCCGATTACTCAGAACCTCCTAATTCCCTTATGCTTCTTACTCAAGTGTACTTTTTTCCCCCTTACAATCGTTAATGACTTAAACAACCATGAAATGGATTGTTTTCTCACTTTTTGCCAATATTCATTCATCCATTTTTGGATGAGTAGGAATTGTCAGATCAATGCTAAATGCAGATAAATAATGTATTAGCGGTTTCTACCAAATTAGACTGCTTATAACTTCCATTTGCTTTCTTGTTAAGATTAGTAATATGGCCCCAAAACAAAGAGCAACATTAATTCAAAATTTGGCAAATAAATGCATTGGCTACAATAACACCAGATGCTTTCTACAGACGCACCAACCTTAGCATTCTCGACCAGGCCAACAACCCCAGCATTGAAACACTGACCACACTTGATCAGCTCCTTTGGTCTTTCAATGGGGGCCACAGTTATGTTAATGAGCTACGTTTGACAGCTCTTGCTTGGGATAGGCGCAAATGATTAAAGAAATGTGCACATTATGGTGTACCACCGTAAAACCTGTGTTCCTGCATTACAACGGTAACTACACTTCAAAAAGTTCTTCATTGGCTGTAAAGTGGTTTGGGATGTCCAGAAGTCATGAAAGGTGCTATATAAAATGCAAGTCTTTCTTTCTATAAGTCACATAATGTGGTTCTTATGTCATTGTTGCGCCAAAGGTTATGAGGTAATTCCGGGCCATTAATATGTCTTTAACAAGGTTTAACAGGCTATCAGTTCCATAACTAAATTGTGAAACAAGCCATGATACTATAGATCTATAGTGATCTGTTGCGATTTAGGACAGAACTTTCAAATTTGGTGGGGTGTATAATGGGCGACCGATCCTTTATCACCCTTTTGATGCCCCTGTTGAAGTTAAAAGTTCTTCCCTTAATTAACTGCATTTATACTTGAATCCCTTTCAAACTCAGATATTCATCCAAATCCCTTTTAAAGGAATTAATCAACAAATCTTACATTTTTGGGGGATGTTAATTCCACGGATCTATTGGTTTGTGGAAAAATAATTGCTTTATAACCTAAATTTTCCAATTGGGACCTTGGGGGTGAAATTCAACTTCGGTGGGGGAATAAAACGGATGATAGCAGATCAGCTGTCTGTTATACACCCCGCTGTATTTACCTATCTATTGGACGGGGTGTATAACCGTCGGCCGAATCGCAACCGCCTGTTTTGTGTCCCCACCAAAGTTGAATTCCACTCCCTCTTTCTGTTTTACGGGCATAAATCAGGTATCCCAGATTTCAGTGTGGCAGTCAAGTGAAGTACCTGCCTCAACCATGCAGAAGTTTAATTTAAATATTAATTTGGGAGGAGTGACATTCAGCACACCATTCCATGACTTTTACAATATTAATGAGATTTGTACTATCTGCTGTACATTTTGCATAGTCCATGTGACAACATTGTATTGTTTTGGGGGTTAGCACTTCCATGCAAAATTTCTATAATAAGCTTCCACAGCTTTGATGCTTCCCTTCACATGAGTGTGGCAGCACGGAACTACAATAGTTATAAATGCTGCATCTTTACCTTAAGGTTGCATTCTGTTCAGCATTTTAACTTCAGCTTGCATAGTGGTTCACCATCAATTGTTTCTGCTTCATCTTACTGATCAGTCTAGTTTTATAATTATGCGTATGGGCCTAGCTGCACATATTCTTTTAGGCTCATTTTATTTTATGTTTACGTTTGCTCTTTTGCTTTTGTTTAATACTAAAAGCTGCATGTTACTGTATCCATTCCCCAAAGACCCTCCCTCTGGAGAAGATCAACAAGAAGAAGGTGCAGGCCATCATTCCCATCACTGATTGGTGTCCAGGTTCCTTGCTTCCTGGGCCGGAAGAAAAATATGGCGAAGCCGGTGTCTGTGGCCTCAGTGCTTGATTTAACGAAGCCTCTGGTCTGTAAAGTCCTGTCCCTTCAGTACAGTTTCACACGAGACACATAGTGAAGTCAAGGTCACTCAGGACCTACACCTTTATTACACAGCTCTCGAATGCCACACTTGCCTGAGACCTGTCCTTATATACCTGTCTGGGACAGGTATCCAGTGTCTCCTGCAAGTGCACCCCTGGTGGTAAGGTAAGCTTGTGGTTACAGGTCATTCTGGTTACAGTCATGTATAGCATGGTAAGATACAGTTATGTACAGTAGTATGAGATACATAACATCATCCTTCCCCAAGGTCTTATTTTCTTTATAGGTTCAGTCTCTCAGGTGGTCTATGCTCTCGCGTGGAGCGTCTGAGTTGTGGCTCAGTTGTTTGCCTTGGTGCCTGTTGTTCTTTCGGGGTGATTGTTGGTGTCTCGTCTGGGCTGTCTGTTGGGATTGCCCTTTCCTCAGGTTGTTCCCTCTGTCTGTCCACCAGGTGTGGTGTGAGTTCCACATTGTAGTCTGCCTCTGGTTCCGCAGTGTTGTTGGTAAATCTACTTTTGACTTGGTCTACATGCCTCCGGCAGGTTTGGCCATTGTTCATTTGTACCACCAGTAGTCTATCTCCTTCCTTGCCTGTTACTGTCCCTGCAAGCCATTTGGGACCCCTGCCATAGTTTAGCACAAACACTTTGTCTCCTATCTCATTCCACCTCCCCCTTGAATTTCGGTCATGGTACTCGGTTAGCTTACGGCGCTTTGCCTCAACGATTTCATGCATGTCTGGGAGGATTAAGGTCCGTTTCATTAATAGTTGCACGGGGGGAACTCCAGTCAATGAATGCGGATGAGATCTGTATGCCAGTAGCAGTCGCGACAGGCGACCCTGCAGCGTGGGACCTTGGATTTTGAGCATGCCTTGTTTAATGATCTGCACTGTTTTAACATGATTTATGCCATGGTCACTAATAAAATCTTGGAATTCTGCGCTGGTGAAGCACGGACCATTATCACTGACCAATATGTCAGGAATGCCGTGCGATGCGAACATGGTTCCAAGGCTCTCCACAGTGGTGGAGGTGGTGCTCGAGTTTAAAATGGTACATTCGATCCACTTAGAAAATGCATCTACAACTACGAGGAACATTTTGCCATGAATGGCCTGCATAGTTTACGTGCACCCGCGACCACGGTTTGGTGGGCCAGGGCCAGGGGCTCAGGGGGCCCTCCCTGGGGCATTACTGAGTTGGGCACAAATGGTGCATCGTCGGACGCAGAGCTCCAAGTCCGCGTCAATGCCAGGCCACCATACATGGGATCTGACTATGGCCTTCATGAGAACGATCCCCGGGTGCTCGCGGTGGAGCTCTCGGACAAATGCCTTTCTGCCTCGCAGAGGCATAACTACTCGGCTGCCCCACATCAGGCAGTCTGCTTGAAGTGACAGCCTAATGCATGCACCTATGGAAAGGTTTGATCTCCTCAGGGCAGGCATCGCGAGCCTCTGCCCAGTCACCGGTTAGGAAACATCTTTTTACTAGGGATAACGTGGGGTCGCTGGTCGTCCAGGCTCTAATTTGGCGAGCCGTCATGGGTGAACCTGTGGACTCAAAGGCATTGATTGCCATGACCATCTCACAGTCCTGTTCGTCAGACCCTTCTGTGGTCACCAGGGGTAGCCTGCTAAGCACGTCGGCACAGTTGTCTGTGCCTGGTCTGTGCCTTATGGTGTAATTGTAAGACGCCAGCATGAGTGCCCACCATTGAATGCGCACCGAGGCGTTGGCGTTTATTGCTTTGCTTTCGGATAGTAGGGACGTGAGGGACTTGTGGTCGGTTTCTAATGCGAACTTGGCCCCAAAAAGGTATTGGTGCATCTTTTTGACACCGTACACGCACGCGAGCGCCGCCTTCTCCTCCATTCCGTACCCGCGCTCCGCCCGCGAAAATGACCTGGAGGCATAAGCTATGGGTTAGAATTTACCCGCACTATTGACATGTTGTAAAACGCACCCGGCCCCGTACGCTGACGCATCACATGTAAGAACTAGCTTTTTACCTGGATCAAAGAAAGCTAAAACACTGTTGGAACACAGAAGGTTGCGTGCCTTATTGAAGGCGCGTTCCTGGGCGTCCCCCCAAAACCAATCGCACCCCTTTCTAAGCACGTGGAGAGGCTCCAGCAGTGTGCTTAAGTTCTGCATAAAGTTCCCAAAGTAATTGAGTAGCCCGAGAAAGGCGCGCAGTTCTGAGACATTCCGGGGCCTGGGTGCCAGGCGAATTGCTTCGGTTTTGGACTCTGTTGGGCAGATTCCATCAGCGGCAATCCTTCTGCCCAAAAATTCAACCTCGGACGCGAGAAACAGGCACTTGGATTTCTTAACTCCTAGGCCTACCCGATCCAACCGCTTTAGTACTTCCTCCAAATTGTGAAGATGGGAATCGGTGTCCCTGCCCGTGATAAGTATGTGGATAAATGTGAGGTTATCCACTTTGGTGGTAAAAACAGAGCGACAGACTATTATCTGAATGGTGACAGATTAGGAAAAGGGGAGATGCAACGAGACCTAGGTGTCATGGTACATCAGTCATTGAAGGTTGGCATGCAGGTACAGCAGGCGGTTAAGAAAGCAAATGGCATGTTGGCCTTCATAGCGAGGGGATTTAAGTACAGGGGCAGGGAGGTGTTGCTACAGGTGTACAGGGCCTTGGTGAGGCCACACCTGGAGTATTGTGTACAGTTTTGGTCTCCTAACCTGAGGAAGGACATTCTTGCTATTGAGGGAGTGCAGCGAAGGTTCACCAGACTGATTCCCGGGATGGCGGGACTGACCTATCAAGAAAGACTGGATCAACTGTGCTTGTATTCACTGGAGTTCAGAAGAATGAGAGGGGACCTCATAGAAACGTTTAAAATTCTGATGGGTTTAGACAGGTTAGATGCAGGAAGAATGTTCCCAATGTTGGGGAAGTCCAGAACCAGGGGTCACAGTCTAAGGATAAGGGATAAGCCATTTAGGACTGAGATGAGGAGAAACTTCTTCACCCAGAGAGTAGTGAACCTGTGGAATTCTCTACCACAGAAAGTTGTTGAGGCCAATTCACTTAATATATTCAAAAAGGAGTTAGATGAAGTCCTTACTACTCGGGGGATCAAGGGGTATGGCGAGAAAGCAGGAATGGGGTACTGAAGTTGCATGTTCAGCCATGAACTCATTGAATGATGGTGCAGGCTAGAAGGGCCGAATGGCCTACTCCTGCACCTATTTTCTATGTTTCTATGTTTCTATGGTTCTATGTATAATCATCATCCAGTACATCCACAGCTACCATTGAGTACCTTCATGCCATGTTTGCCATTCATGGACTGCCCGACATCGTTGTAAGTGATAACGGATCTTGCTTCACTAGTCTGGAGTTTCAAGAGTTCATGAAACTCAATGGTATCAAACATATGAGGTCAGCATCATTCAATCCTGCATCTAATGGTCAAGCAGAGCGTGTTGTCCAAACCGTCAAGCAGAGTATGAAACGTGTAACTCAAGGTTCACTGCAGATTCGCTTATCACGCATATTGCTTGACAGGACAAGACCCCACATGCATACCGTGGTCCCCCTGCTGAACTATTGATGAAGAGAGGTCTCAAGACCAGGCTCTCTCTTGTCCACCCTGATTGAACGATCATGTTGAATGCAGACATCAAAGTCAGCATTGGTATCATGATCGCGCTGCTGTGTCATGTGACATTTCTGTTAACGATCCTGTGTATATACTAAATTATGGTCAAGGTCCCAAGTCGATCGCCGGTACTGTTACGGCCAAAGAAGCTAACAGAGTGTTTATCATCAAGCTCAAACATGTAGGAAACATATTGATCAGATAAAGCTGCGGTACACGGATAAAACATAGAAACATAGAAAATAAGTGCAGGAGTAGGCCATTCGGCCCTTCGAGTCTGCACCACCATTCAATAAGATCATGGCTGATCATTCACCTCAGTACCCCTTTCCTGCTTTCTCTCCATATCCCTTGATCCCTTTAGCCGTAAGGGCCATATATAACTCCCTCTTGAATATATCCCATGAACTGGCATCAACAACTCTCTGCTGTAGGGAATTCCACAGGTTAACAACTCTCTGAGTGAAGAAGTTTCTCCTCATCTCAGTCCTAAATGGCTTACCTCTTATCCTTAGACTATGTCCCCTGGTTCTGGACTTCCCCAACATCGGGAACATTTTTCCTGCATCTAACCTGTCCAGTCCCATCAGAAGTTTATATGTTTCTATGAGATCCCCTCTCATCCTTCTAAACTCCAGTGAATACAGGCCCAATCGATCCAGTCTCTCCTCATATGTCAGTCCTGCCATCCCGGGAATCAGTCTGGTGAACCTTTGCTGCACTCCCTCAATAGTAAGCATGAACTGGAACAGTCTGAGGAAGACACAATCAGTGACCAACCAACCTACCCTCAATCATCAGAGGACTCTGCTGTCATCAATGAATCTGGACTTTCAATCCCTGACATGGTCATTGCCACCCCCCATCAGGTCGGCTACCCTGCCCCCAGTCATAACAGACACAGAATGCTTGTCTAAGGCTGGAGTTCAACTGAGACGATCAACTCGGGAGTGGAAAGCCCCGGACCATTTCAATTTGTAAAAACAATGTTATTATTATCGTAAAGGAGGATGTTGTCATGTATGTATGCTTGGGGTTACTAGCCACCAGGTGGCGCGACAGGCGGAAGTCATTGGGCTGTACGCACATGTGTGAGGCCCAGGTATAAA